>NC_134518.1:23100614-23407042 GCF_027942865.1 Odontesthes bonariensis | reverse complement strand
GGATGGTAGCAAGCACTATATCATAACATCTTGAGGCCAGAGCTGGGGAAGGCTGAACTCTTCCACAACAAATTCCTCATTCAGTCTATGTGCGATGTTCTGCACAGGCTATCCAACCTCTTCGGTTGGGGCAAGGTTGAAGCACCATCATGTCTCTTGTTCAAAGGAAGGGAAACACATGATTACATCCTGAACAGCTGTCCTAAAGCACTCTGGGAGGGTTGATTCTTCTGGCAAGATGCCCAAGTGCTGAAAGTAATGACGGAGACCATCTGGAGCACCATAAACCAAGCCAAGAGCACCACAGACCATCATGGCGTAATTTTATATTCGCAAGAGCTGGTAAACACCACAAATCAAAGCCGAAGGTCTAAGTTGGCCTCTTAGAGCGACACGATTCGTAAGTATGGGTCGACGTGGGAAAGAAACTAAAATTCCCCGAGAACATTTTTGCCGGAGCTAGAAGTACCTGAGGAGGAATGGATGGAGGAGGCCAGTAAGAGGAAGAAAGGAATATACATAAAAGTTGGTGGAGGATTGCTGCAAAAGAGAATAGCAGGCACGGTGCTTGCCTCATGAAGTGGGGGCAAAAGGCTTCTCAGGAAAATCCCTTTCAAAAACCTACAACCTGCTGGGCCTCACTGGTCTAAGCCATCAGTCAAGCTTCAGAGGCAGCCAAAAAAAGCTCCAAGATGGCTGTGGATCATAAGGGAAAAACCGAGGACTAATTCCCAGTGGAGGGTGCCTGAAGCTGAAAGAGCCGAAACATCCAATGGCCCCGGGTACTTCAATGAGGATGTGTCCCCGAGCATTGCTGGATGTATTATACAACCAAGTAACTAATCTGTAAATTAACTTTTATTTAATTGTGATCCATGTTGCTATGGAGTATCATTAAATCACTTACTGGGTGCATGCAAATCGAAACTGTGCACTGTTACAGCCTTGGATCATTGGGGGTCAATATGGTGACTCATCCGCCTTCACTTTTATGAAAAGTTGGTGCTTCAATGCCCAATGAGGCTCCCTCAACTCTTCTGCCCGTTTTCTGCAAGAGCAGATTAGGGTGTTCCAGCCCTCTGCACCAGCTGCTGGCATACATCTCTTGTTTAAAAAGGCTCCTGGAAACTCATGGCAGCTGTGGCTCTGAGAACAGCTTGCCCTTGGCTAAGATTTGCTATTTTTTAGACATGTTTAGACTTGTTGTTGATTCTGTGTGGTTGTGTATTTGAAGCTTAACTACTTTCTGAGGCTGGGCGGGGTGTTAGTCCGTTTATCTTCACACACCTTAGTTCACTCTATTGTTCTGGAATATGCCAGGTTGGGAGGTGATTTTCTTTGTTCTATTTTGGTTTGATTAGAGAGTAAAGTAAGTCAGGTGTTTTTGGTCGTTCTTTTCCTAAGCAATTAGTTGGTCACTCGAGTCTTTCATGTTTTGATTATCTATTGATTCGAGTGTCACCTTCTGCCCTACCTTCCTCTGTTTATGTCCCCCTGTCAATCAAATTTGTGCCCTTATATACTATAATCAATATAGATACTGATACATCCAACCCCATTTCCCCAAAGTTAAGATCCTTTGTGAAATTTCTATAAAGCAGAATGAAGGCAAGGTTTTGAATGCAAACTTCTGGTTAAGCATCTAACAACTAATTAGGATAATTAGAAACAGGTCGATAACATTATAGTGTAAGACCATCCTACTCACTTATGGAGTAGTCTTTTTCTTTTTAATATTTTCTCTTCAAATTGCATTGGAAGAAGATTGTATGAACTGTGGTTTGGCATTTTTTCTAGGCAATATGTTGACAATGTGACATTCCACAGAAAATACCACATTGTTCGTCCTATCTCTTAGTTTCACACATTAGGCTGCGTCAGCTTCCAGTATCTTCTTTTCTTTTTACACCCGACTGATTGCATCTTTAATCGATTGCAATTCTGATGATGCACAGTCATGAGTATAGAAAGTAGAACGTGCACACGTTGAGCAAAGAAAGTGGCAAACGTCAAAGCAGTCTTTTTTTCCCAATTCTCTTGAAGCTCCTCTCTTGCCACTCTATGCCAAAGAGCAGATTAAGAGGCATTTATCGCTGTATGTCAAAATATTTTGGCTAATGGTTTAGCAATTAAAGTGTAACATTTCTCAATGTAAATGTGTAAGCAAACAAGCAAATAAATGAATAAATTAAAGTATGTCTTTCATAACTTAATTACATAATATCTTTAAAACAAAATAAAAGGAGCCAGGCGGAAACCACATCTGAATAGCCATGGTCTTTGTCCCTCATAGCACTGCATAAAAACAAATATGGTACAGCTGTGGAAGTCACAGCATGAGCTCAGGAAAACTTTTGAGAATCATTGCTTGTGACCAAAGATGCATCCACAAATGCAATTTAAACTCTTCCATGGAAAAAAAAGAGCCAATGCATCCTCTTGGCTAAAGAGCAGAGGGACCATCTGACTCATTATCTGTAGATAGTTCAAAAGAAAGCATTAATGACGGTATGGGGGTTACATATGTAAAGGCGCCATGAATGCTGAAAGGTTTTGCATCAACATAAGCTGCTATCCCAACAAAATGTGTTTTAGAAAAAGCCTTGCTTGCCAAGCCACATTCTGCACATATTACAATAGCTTGCTTCCATAATAAAAACTCTGAGTTCTTGTCTGGCCTGCCTGCAGCCCCAATCTGTAACCAAATGGAAACATTTTCAGCACAGAATTAAAAACTGACCTCAACTGTTGAACAGCTGAAGTCTTTTAACAAACAAGAGTGGAAAAACCATTTGCTTTGAAACATACAGCACCCGGTCTCCTTAGTTTCCAAAGGTTTACATTTCTGATGCAACACATTGGTCACATCCACCTGTCCCAAATTATTTTTTATAGTGTTTGGACTTCAGATTCAAATTCATTCATCTCTTTGTTTTTTTGCTTTAAAATCAAAAATTTAATTCAAATCATTTATTTATTTCTTACACAGCATCTTAACTTTTCTAAAATATGGTTTGTGGACAATACATAAAATAAGGAAGTTGTTGTGGCTTTAGCAAGTATAAATATATTTCAGCTTTGACATGCTGCCTTTCATCTCCCAATTACGAGACCGTACAACACACAACTTTTTTAAGTCTCAAGAACCCACACCAAAGGAAGAACGGGAACAGACTAGAAGAGGGGGCAGTCTCTACCAATAAATGTCTGTGTTATGACTTGGGGAGAGGAGCAAGCTGTTGAATAACTAGCAGTGGCATGCTGCAGTGTTGGCAGAGGACCAAATACAGTATAGTGTGCAGCCTATTGATTTTGCCTGGTTTGGTATGGGGTTTTAGACAATAGAGGAGAAAAGTTGGTGAAAAAAAATGTCCATAGATTTTGAATAAAAGTACCATAAAAGCCTGGTCTGCTCTAGCTACTTGCTCTTTCACGTGTTAGATGGTATTTACTTTTGTCATTCTACAAAAAAAATGAATAAAGGCTTGCACTTGAAATCTTAGTTGAATCTAAAACACATGTAAACCAATAAAATTCTTGGTCATTCACTACACTACCCATTTCAGGAAAGCAGACAAAACTCAAAATGTGTGTCCTGCTGGAATAATGATAAGAAGTGTTATATAAAAAAGGACAAACCGAAGTCTGGTCTGTTTATTCCTCAGTATTATTAAGACAAGCATCTAGAGAGAAGCATGTGTATGTGTGTGTCCAGTTGTATCTGCTGAATGCAGTCAGAACGTTGTAGAGGCAACACCAAGGTTACAGAGGTTGCAAAAAAGCCCTGAGACTTTCTCTCACAGGTGCAATTGCAACCGAAGCTACAAGGAGGAAGACCATTTCATTCGACTTAAAATCCGGATATGGCATTTTTCACCGTATAGTTTTGTATTTCCACAAAATCCTCTCCTCTCCCGAATAAGTGACACTAATTTTGTTATTATCTGTAATCCTCACCCTGGCAGCTGTAAGGAGCCACTTTGCTGGCCTCCTATTAACATGGTGCTGACTCAGCTGTGTGCCTCATTGAACCAATTTAACAGCTAAACGCTTGTTTACTCTGAAGAAAATGTACACATTGCTTGTGTCACAGTTACTTTAACATGACTACTCTACTGATTGTTCGGGTTTAGAGAGAATTGTTCGAACGATACACCAAGCCCATTTGCGAAATGGGGTAGTTTTCAGTGCTTTATGAAGGTTTCCCATATCTGAGTCAGGCAGTGGGCATGATGAGGACCACACCTATCAGCCATAACATTATGAGCAGTATAAGGTGAAGTGGAAAACACTGATTATCCCATTACAATAGCACCTGTCAGCAGGTGGGATATAAAAAGGAGCAAGTAAACATTCTGTGATTCAAGCTGCTGTGCTGAAGAAAAAATAGGAAAAGTCATGAACAGAACTGAAGCTCTTCTGGGAGGTTTTCCACTCTGCAAGTAGTCAGGACATAATAGGTTTCCAAATTGTGTAAAAGGTTTTTGTTGGTTCCAATTGGACGGTGTGAGAAGAGACCACAGACTGGTCAGGGTGCCCATACTGACATGATCCACCTCTGAAAGTGTATAATGGGCACAATAACATCAGACCCGGACCATGGAGTAACAAAAAAAACTTGGCTCTACTCACTTTTAGGCAGATGGCCATAATGATTTTGTTGATTAGTGTATCTATATCAGTAAAAATGCTAATATAGGAAATAATTCAAACGCCTACTGCATTTGGCTATGCAGAATATAAAATCATATTCCTAATGGCCTGTAGATGCATCTTATTACTCCCATGGAGCAATACATTAAAATTCTCCCCCACAGTGTTAACATTCAGTAGCAAAGTTAATCCCTCAGCCAAGCAACATGAGAAATATATGAAATTCAGTTAGATTGAACAAATGAGGACTGTAGAAAGTAAACCTCATTCTGACTAATGCATTCTGCTCCAGTCCACTCTTCATTCTTGTCCCTTTTTCTGCTGTGAACAGTGAGGAGCAGCCTGCTCAGCTGACAAGCTGTTTGCTGATGATGGAAAATTGGTGATACAGCAGATGATTTGCTGCAAGTATCAGATGATAAATATATGTGAGAATGACAGTGTAGATCAACCTTTGTTCAACAATGCTGGTATGATATGCTTTACATATGAACAGCATGTGTAGATTAATGCATTGTATCCATTCATGGCAAAGCAACTCATTGTGTATCTGAAAAAAAAATGGTCCAAATTGTTTTGCTAATTTACTTACTTTGTGTTGCCATTGCAAAGTTGGCCATGAGTAAAAGATCTGGGTTGTGCAGAAAAATCTTTGAGAAAAGTCAATTAAATAGACAATGATTAATGTTTTTGGTTCATGTTTTCATGCACCCCCACCCCAGCTCTGCTAACTTAAGCCTGAGAGGTGCCATGAATGAATAAGGGAACCACCATTTCAACTGACAACTGACAAATGTGAACACGAAAATAGTTGATTGTGTATCACATCAGTAGAACAGACAACATTTGGTTTCTTTAACCTTTTGCTAACTTACATTCTGATTTACGGATAAACTTATACACTTCTCTATTTTACATTTTGATTTGATTATTAATATTAAAAATGAGCTCAATGTGGCTTTGTTTCACACTCCACTTAATGTAATATGTTACAGTAAGTTATATTACATTGCTACTGCACACAGTTGCCATCTGGACAAGAGGGCACATGCGAAATGCACTTATATACTCTTACAGATGACTGGACTATGCTGTCATCTGTAAGCAGGATTTACAGGGCTGATGTGACATTGACACTTTCCTTCCAGCCTGCCCTCTACACTCACCAAATCACATTATCATACACTTGATTCATTCATACATAGTCTATTTATGTATTGACTTAGATGAACAGAGTTGTTGTCTTCGTGCAGAAAGACTCAGACTCAAAATAGCAGCTATGGTGATACGAGTGCATCATGTAGCATCCCGTGTGTCGTCTCTCCTCAAAATGCAGCAATGTGCAGTTCAGAGAAGCAGCTGCACGGTGCACCGTTATAAACAGCAACACCATCCCCCTGAAATCTAATTGCACCATGTCAACATTGTTGTGAATCACTGCCCAGCATTCTACATTTGGATGTGGGAAATGAATGGTACTACCACTCATTCATCTTGCACTCCTGCTTACATTTTTCCTGACTGAGTGGGCAGCGGATAAATTATTTTGTCAATAAAGATGTTGAGCAACACAGGAGGTGAACCTCATTTTGTATGTAACTGATGCATCTCATTATATTTCTTAGTTAACAACATAATCAATTAATCAACTGATCTGCTCAAGCTAAAATATCTATGCAAAAATATTTTTTTAAAAAAACAAAAAAAAACAAAGCTGGCCTAATGTGGAGAGAAGTCAACCCAGCTGTTTATTGCATGCTTTCATATGAAATGCTGTTTGCGTAATTTATAGCTAAAGGATAAAAAAAATAATAAAACCTGTGCCGGAGATGTATAAATGTCCAACTGTATGATATTGTACACAGGTTGAGCTTGCACTAATCATTCTCTCTGTTAATACCGGCCATTAACAGATTTGTCCCTAATGCTTCCAACATCAGTGATGTAAAACAAAATCCAAAGTCCTTGTTCTATACAAAATTCTACTGTATCTGAGGATTACATGAGGTTTCAGTTGAGTAATTTAACTATGAAAAGGATATCTTAAGAACTTTTTTTCTCCTGTTAACTATATATACATTATACATCAACAAGGTAACACTGTCCCAGTGAAGCGACTTTTAAAACAACGCAGAAGGTGTGGCTGCCTTGTATTAGCTTCAAATTTAGTTTATTTCTCCCCATCACTTTGATTTTCATGTCGATTGTAATATCGTCAATGACAATGAAAAAAAACTCTCTTGCAACAAAAAGATTATCAATGCTTATCTGAATATGTGTGAAACAGAGAGAATAATGTAGCTGTATACGTCAGACAGAGATTGAAAGACAGGAAACAATATGTTTTTCAGCAAAACAGCTGTCGTTGTTGAGCAGCTTTAAATAATTTTGTTAAGAGCCAATAAGCAGGTCAAAATTTCACAGTGTGTGATATTTACTTTCGACAATGCAAATAATTCTTATGTTGTTTAGCTGTTTCAAACTTCTGTCATCTAACCCAGCCAATGCTTAGGAAATTTCTCTCATCAAACTTGCTGGTCACTGCAGAGACAGTGAAATTATAACAATAATTATTACCATTGAAATTTCTAGCTCACACAAATATCACACATACATTTCAAGCCTTACGCGTCTGTGTTTACATCTCTATCATTGTCTGTCTGTGTGTATATTACATAGCCTGGAACTGTAAACACAAAGTCTTGCAGTCGATTGAATTATGGAAGGCTATTTGCAGAGATCGGCCCCTCAGGCACCATCCTTTGTTTCTGCTCTAGAGAAACAAAACAGTGCCAAAGAGCAAAACACAAGGAGAGGAAACAGGACAAAATAACAGAATGAAGAGATAAATGAATCAAAAGATAGTGTCACAGACTGAGCCAAAGAGAACAAACCAACATCAGGTAGCACACACAGGTCTGGGGATAGAGTCCAGAGCACTCTAGCTGAAGTGATTGCATCTATTCTTGGGCTCCCAGCAGCTCAGCAGAAATTCACCGATATGACTTGAACTCATACACTGATGTGCTACCTAAATCTATGGTATGCATTTGCTGTTTGGTATGTCCTTGCAAAAGTAAGACTTATATCATGCTCAGTGGTAGTATGCATCAGTGGATTAGTGACTGTAAAATCTGAACCATATAGGGAAAATAGATGGGCAAGCACAGTTCTGACTGAACTATTAGTTCTTTCTGACTGACAAACACTATTTAACACTAAATCCAGTAGCATCCTCAATACATAAAAATCATTAGGTGCAACACAAAGTAGTTGGAATAATGTTACCATGGTAACAAGGCTGATTTACCTTAGATCTCCCAAAACATACAGACTCCCATCAAATACCTCTTATCCAGCAAAGGTAAACGCAGCCATAAAATATCTAACTGCAACTTTGTTCTTTTGATGCATTATTAATAGTACATTAGTGGAGATTGTGTGTTTCTGTGTATCTGTAGTGCCTGTAGTGCCTGTTCCACACACAATTTCCATCCGCATCATGCATCAACATTAATGATGTCTTGTGAACAGCTTACGTAAGAGCTGTAGTCTCCCCTCCTTCCTTTGTAAATTCAGTCACGTCCAACTGGAGCTGCAGACAAACTGAATAATACATTTGTACTTCTCCAGGCAGACCTCTCTTAGCACTCCACTTTTATATCTCTCCTGTTCTCTCTCTTTTCCCACAAGGATAAGTACATGTGCTTGAGTTCTTCAGAGGGTAAACAGGAAGCTATCTGCAGGTTAACTGACATCCAAGCGCAGAAATGCCGCCAAGAAGGAGACATCTTCAGATGCAACAGAAGAAGGACCAAAACACTGCAGTAAACATATCAGTAGTGCTAAGAGAGTTCATCTCTTACCTATCAGGATGTCTGCAAAAGAAGGCAGTTTCTACAATCTTAGCACTATATTGAGAGATAGATGATTGATGTGCCAGTCAAAGAACCTAAGCGCTAGACAAAGCAGGGTACGGTCGCATGCTTGAAACAAAAGAATTTCTTATAATTATAATTTTAGGATACATTTACTTAACCACAAAAAGTTTGGTTGTATGCAGTTTACACTTATTTCTCATGCTGCAGCAAGCACTGAAGCACAACAAGAGGATGAGGGGGGGATTAAATAAATGTTTGGCAGGTAGCGACAGGAGGACAGAAGCAAAGCTGCGGCTACCAAGAGCATGAAACCACAGGCAGAAGCATAAGAGGCATGTAGAGGAAAAGAGGGTGAGGGGTGCTTGCTGACTTGCAGTCTTAAACTGAGCTTATCACTCTTTAGTTGCAAATATGATCCATAATCCTCAACAGGATGATTAAAGACTTGCACTTTTTTCAGGAGGCCCGTTTAAATAGAAGCACCCATTAAAACCACCCAGTCACGGAACACAGTAGGGCAGCAGCTGCCTCCATCTATTACCCCTTTTCTTTTTGCACTTTGTTTTGTTCTATGCATGTGCCTCAGGGTGGCAATGACCGAGTTAATGGTTTGGAGTTGGGAGGGGTGTGCAGGAGCTACAGATGCTATGCTCCTCAACATAAGGGGTATGCAGGCAGACACACATAGACACTCATACAAACACAATGCACTGGACAAGGCCCAGGAGGAGTTGCAACTGACGGGTTCTGTGCAAGCAAGTATCCCCTGAGAATTAAGTTGTATGCTGTGCTTGAACATATCCACTTACACTCTTGTAAATGTTCATGCACAAACACAACCATGTTACAAAGGGGGCAGAAGCACATCAGATGCTCTCTTAAAATGAGACAGGAATGAAAGAAAACAAAGTTTAGAGGGTTAGACAGTCTGTCAAGACAGTATATGATATGAGGAGGGTAGATAAGAGTAGGCAGTGGGAGATGAGGAGCATCAGCAAAACAAAACAACGATGGGGTGCGAACAAACCTTCAGGCTCTGCGTTCTCTTTGAGGACGACTTGCTTCAGCGGGCAGCAGAAGATTTCGTGACACTTAGCACGAAAGGGGGACCCTTTACTCCTTATATCCGCAGAGTGGATGGAGTCCTGCCGTAACATAATGTACTCCTGGGTACCTGGGGCAGCATCATCCTGGACTGCAGCGGTGCCATAACAGAATGAACTGGGGTTAGAAGGCTCACCACACACAGAAACAAAAGAAAACAACAACAGCAAAAACACGGGGCAGAAACACAGGCAAATCAAAAGACACAAAACAATAGCAACAGCAATAACTTTAAATACCAGTACTATAGAACAAAGTCAGAGAAAAGCAGAAGGAGAGAGTAGAGGAGGACGAGTAAGAGAAATAAATGGATAGGCTTAGATCAAGAACACCAAGATCACATATAAACTCAAATTAAAGACAACCAAATAAACAACAGCGGGAGTTCCTATAAATATATTGTTGGTTCACTGAAAAGGAAAATTGTTAAAATAACACCAACAAAGGAAAAATGAAAGAAAACAAGAACAGTTAAATGTTCAGAGTCAGTGTTATGGCAGGCTTTTAGCATTCACTGAACCAGGAGTGGCTGCAGCTTTATAGGGTGACGAAGATAGTGGGGTGAAAATATGATTCAATGGGCAGCCCTCTTATGCATCAGGTTAGCTTCCCTGAAACATAGGTGGCGATGATGGCCCCCCTGTTCATCACATTCCCTCCTTATTCACTATGAGTAGGCAAGCAGATGTGAAGGCATGCACATGCTCCCAGCTCACACTGGGAGACGCAGGTTTACTTTCATGAAGTCATGCGTGCTGTAACGTTAAAGAGAATATCTATTACATCACTGTGCATGTGTCCATAGGAATTTTGGGATCCTGTGAAAATCCCTGTGTCTCTGTTTCCGTCTGTCTGCACTAGACCTATTGCATCTGTCCTCCTCTGGGCGCAGTCCCTGCTCAGCTTCAATCATTGACCTAATTTCTTTCTGTTGATGGATTAGCGACAAACGAATCAGCCAAAATAAATGGTATCTTCTCTCCTTTTTTTTTTCTGACATGACTATTACTTGATGAGAAGCCTTGATTAAAAAACTACAATGCTTAATCCTACTATTATTCATAACACATATGTGCTACAACATTTACATTTTTTATTCTATCTAAAGACACAGGAAAAAAAACAGCAACATGTAAAATACAACAAATATACACATAACTCTTGACTTAACATCCATGGAACGCACTCCTTAAGGTCCTGATATCAACTCTTCTTAGCCTGTATCAAATTACTGAACTGTATGTAAACTACATGCTTCTTCAGAAGTCTGAAACATAAATTTATTCCTGTGCTGCTTCAGTTCTTATTTCCAGATGAACTTGCTAAACAACCAAATATAAGCTAAAACAGTGCATATAAAGACATGCATCCTTTCCCTTTTCACATGGACCGGACATAAATGTCTTCTCCACAAAAATAAAATCAAGAGGCACATGCAGTTTTCTGCGTTAGTCACTCCAACCACACATATCGAAAAGACAGTGCCACATGTACAGTAAAAGTGCTACATGGATTCCACTTGATATTCCTTTTTTATGTTCTTAAAAACACAGCACGCAGCCTGGGAACCAGATGATTCTAAAAGCTCACGTTTCATTGACTCTTGCAGAACACACCTGCCCCCACCTCACTCCTTCCACACTGGCTTATCTGTCTATTGAATGTACTCCACGGAAATATCAGTTTTGGGCAAAATTTTTGGCGCTAAAGATGTTTCGATTCTTCTCCATCAAAGGATACCATCCATTTGATCAAGCTCATATTTAAGTTGCAGCAACAGCTTGAAACGTGTAACTAGTGACATGAAAAAGTAGTGGTAGGAGAACAAGAGGTCCTAAAAGAAATAATGTTGCCCCCCACAGAGCCCCAATCTTGATAACGAAGAGTCAGTTTGGTAATACACAAAGAGATAAGAACAAACAAATATCTTTTTTAAGAAATGTTTTCAACTTGATGCATTTCACATAAAGTTAATTGAAGTAAAAACAAAATACAAACTCTTGCATGACCTTATTTTTCAAAGCATCCCGACTTTACTTTTGTCTAAACCTTTGCACAATACTGTATCTTTATGAATTAATCCTGACTCTGCTGATCAAACAAAGTCTGTAACATGTCCAGCAGCAAAATACAGTAAATTCTACCTTCAAATTTCTTGCAAAACTTTTCACTCGTATATCTTTTTGTATCCATTGTTTTAATATACAGTATTTTGCCATAGTTCGGAACTTCTAGAACTAAGGCTTAATCATTGGTAGTCAGTATGTATTTTCGTGACTGGATGACTTAAAAACTTGTCATAAACAACTTCACGTGAGAGAGATAAAGTGGAAACCATGCTCAGCCGTAAAACTGATGAGCTTTGAAATGGAGACCAACCCCGTTTTACTCCATAAACTATCCTTTAGCAGGGCCAATAAAATTGCTCACAAGTCCTGAAGGCAGATTGAAACCCGTTTACTAACATTCCAGCTAGCAAAGTCTTCACTTTCGTAATTTAGCTCTTGCTTGGAGCAATACTCTCTTGTATGTTTACTGTCGTGTTCGTTTGTCTGAGAGAGGAAATACAAACTCCAAGTCTAGCTCAGATTTATTAAATGGTTTAAGGTTCAAGTTACACAGCAGTCTCTCTGCCAGGCTGTCTGGTCAGAAGAAGAGCACCACTCTTTTGCAAAATAAATTTTTATATTGCCATATGATGTAAAAATTATTTGTCCAAAAGTTGGCGAGAGGCAGTGGTTTTAGACTTGGTTTTCCCTGATTGGTCCTTGGTCCGATATCAACCTTGTACCCCATCTCTGCTCCATTCAGATGTCTTCTCGATGTGTGGGAAAACTCCTCCCTATCTCCTTGTGTCTGGTACCTTTCCACTATAGTCTTTACCCCACCTGTTTTGACTCCCCCTGTAAGCACATAGTAGTTTCTCTCAACACTCAACTCAATCGCTTTCCCGTTTTAACCCTTCAACATCATGGGGTCAATGCTTGTTCCCTTCAAAAAAGGAGTGTATCAACTCTGTATGAGCACAATGCACAAATATGTATAGTAAAAGGTAATATCAAACTCTCAACATTACCCATTAAACACAGAGACACAGACAAACTAACATGCAGCAGACATTCAGTTTTACAGTCCCAGTTCCCTTACTTTTTCTACTACAACATTACAAGTCCTCTTTTAGGCTACTGGATCACCTGCTACACAAGTAACCTACCACACATTAGGGATGTCCCGATCTGATCACGTGATCTGAAATCGGGGTCGATCACGGGTTTCAGACTCAATCGGAATCAGACGTTACATCCCGATCAGGGATCGGATTTATATCTATACATGTATATTTATTCTCATTATATATATATTTTTTTTTTAGCAGAACTATAATATTTATCAAATATCAATTTATTAAATATCAAATGACTCGGACTTGGGGGCAAAAAAAACCTGATCGGGACATCCCTACCACATGCATTATTCTGTGTATGTTCCAGAGGTACAGGCATGCCACAACTCTTGATTAAGTGACATTCAGCTGAGCTTAAATAATTTTCCTCTTCAAAGTCCCTATAACATATTACAAACTACAGAACGAGTGAAGGGCTATTTATAAGCAAAGACATAAAGGCACAGGGAAACACATCCACAGGTTAGGTTTAATGGGTCAAACCACAAACTGTTATAAATGCATTCTGCAGCTTATTTCTTCTCATCTTCCTCACTTCCTTCCACTGTAGAAATATTCCTACCTCAGCTCATGACGGAGGTAGAAAATTGAGCATATGTGTGAAAGACAGTGAAAGCAGATCTTGCAGAATATCAAGAAATAATTACAGCTGAACTTTATTGATGAGTTAGCTAACTGTCAGCTGATCGGAGGTTGTAAAAATGAGTAATAGTGGGGTAAGAGGACAGCAAAGGGGGGGGGGGGGGCAATAATTTTTTACAGCTTTCATCCTTGCCCCAGCCTTGATGAAAATCGTCTATTGGGAAGCATGATGGATTATACAGTAGAGCCTGGCATCTCACTGTCTATGAGACCAGCCACTCAGAGTGAGCTGTCACCCAAGTTCATGATTGTTGGTGATCTATAGTCACCACTGGACCTCCAGCAGGCTCCAATAGATGTCCTTGTCCCCTCGACAGGAATAAATCTCTCAGTAAATAGAAATGAGAACAAATAAGGGGGTGTGGAGGTGTATCTTGCTTCGGTTAGTTGCTTGTCTATTTAAGGCCCTTATAACAAAAGAAATAAGCCTGGTTTAAGGTCTGGTTTAAGGTTTTAGAGCAACAGTATGACAAATGCAATATCTGAGTCAGCAATACTTACTTTATGTAGAATAAAATGTGTAATTACTGGGCTGTGCTTAAGCTAAGGTGGGCAGGCATCATCAGTGACATTCATGCCCACAAATACCTCAGCTCGAATGGGGTTCAAGGACACATGTAATCAACTGCAGCAAAAATGAACAGCACTCCTATATATCCCAGTTTACTCAAGTCATGGTTTATATCCATCGAGAAGGTGGGGCACAGTCATCATGGCTTTACAAATGGCTTACTCATTGAATTAGAATTAGAATTAAGCACAGAAACTGGTCTGTAGCCCGAGGTTTTTGTATCAAAAATAGCCTGGCCTCAATGTGGTTTTACAAGGAGCAGAATCTAGCACATTGTCTACAGGGAAGTCTTCTGTTCAGTGTGGCTCCATCTCAAGAAAAAGTAGTTTTATTTTGGTTGTAAGTCACCTTGCAGGCAGCAGAGAAAGTAAGTCGAGTTGAAGCTGAGGTTTTTATTGAAGTGCAGAATGAGCTTGCATTTTTATTCGCAGTCCTTCATCCATCTTAGCTCATCGTTGCTCACGCTCCCTCTTTTTTCTTTGTTTCCTTCACCTTCTGCTACTTTGTTCTTTAATAACCAAAGACCATATAAGTTGACACTCGGGGCACAATTGGTAGATTAATAAAGCAATGACTATTTTCTTTTCAATGGCTATTAAGATAAATACAATAATGTTCAATTCAGCCTTTGTGGTTTCTATCGATGTATCTTTTTGTGCGTTCAAATGATTTTGCTTTAGATTACAAGGTTTATATATGGTAGCACTGTGTAAATAGCATGTCTGTTGCTCCATTAAAACTTATGTAAGAGGCCTTCATTAATATAAAGAGAGCACGGTCAATGAAAGAGCAGAGAGGAACAGTTTCTACTATCACTGGCAATAACTCAAATGCAACACAATTTAGTTATGGCTTCAGTCTCACTCTCTTGGCTAAAGCAATTAATTTACGCCAACACTCGATATGTAAAGAAGCTATGAATCTGCCTCAGTGGGCAGTTTGCCATTTCATTCAGTTTTTTCATCTAGTTTATATTATATGGAGTGGCTGTGTCTTCATCTCATCTTCCATACAGAAACACAGAAGGGGTTGGGGTTCAACTGGACAACAGAACTGAGATAGGAATTTAAGGTAATATTGAAGTGAACCTGTTGTGAGATTTTATGTTTTTTTTTTCAAAAAGTGGGATATATTCAGCATATGAAGCTAACGTTAAAGACAAATGCAGCTTATAAAAAGTAACAACTGCCCTGACAGTCTCATACAGCAAAATACAAGCTCCATGATCAGATGCTTAGTGTTTGTGACTACATGTGTCTGCGTGGTGTGCAAGTTAGAGATGACCTCCTTATTGCCTCTGACAGTGGTCTCATCTATCTGCTGCTCTTGTTAGATCTCAGTGCATCTTATTACAATAACATCTTATTACAAAGCTTTTAACAGAAGATTGGGATCGAGGGTCCTGCTTTGGACTGGTTTAAATCATATCAATCAGGTCATTTCAGTTTTTACATTTCAGTTTATCATGCATCATCAGTAGATATCGGTGTTACTTTCTGGTTTCCACAGTGGACTTGGACAAATCCTGCTGTTTTTGAAATAATTTGGTATTGAAATAAGAGACTCGACTTGAAGAAACAAAGGCTTGAATGTGTGTTTTATAATACGCAGTTCGTCTCCACTCATAGATTTTAAAAGGATACATTTGCTTTCTTACAGGCATGAGATGATTAGCACTCCACTATAAAATGCTGAACTAAATGCACCAAACACCGGTGAAGTTACCAAAACCCTGACAAAGTAACATTACACAATGTGAAAGAAAGTTTCCAGATTCCTTTCAAGTTTTACAAATGTCATGACGTTTCCATTTTACAGTAAAATGGATTCATTTAGTTCTTCCTCATCAATTTACACGCAACAGTCAAATGGTTTGGGGAATCTTAATTCAAAAGAAGACTGAAACAGTTCTCCTTCTGTAAGGTTCTAGCATCCTGAAAAAGGAAATTAGAATTGTATTCAGAGACACCACTGTTTTGTTAGTACTCTGTTTCAAATTTAAATAATGGAAGCTTCTTTGCTTTCTTTCAGCACAGTAATTACAGCAGAAATGTAATTGCATCCTTCCCCGTGAAAGACATAATCCTATTTCTTCGGTAAATGGACAATTCCCTCAGCCTAAGGCTGAGCGTTGCGTGTGAATAGCACATGTTTTGCTGACTTGCAGCTTCATGTTAAATTCACACAAATGACCTCTCTGCTTTGGCGCTGCAGCTGCCTGTACAGTTGTCTTTAACAGGAATGCCTCTGGTAAAGACCATAGATGTATAGTGTTGTGTGGTCCGGGGTTAATATGAAACTGAAGACATGAAAGCTGCCCAGCTACAACTCGAGTAACATGTAACTGCTCAGATCTACTGAAAATCATTCATCATCAATCATTGTCATAATAGGTAAGATGTATTTTCAATGACCATGACTTGTTGCCTGTACACTTAAACTGTGGTCAAGGGTGTGTTTTAACAGATATGTAGTCAATGTGATGACCAACAAGTGTTTTTACAATGTATTTAACTGAGAGCTGCTTACCACGCGTGTGAAAAAATTGGGACCGAGTCCAAACTCTAAATGCCTCGCAGCTGCAGTGCAGCTCATGCACAGCAGCTCACGTAGCCTGTGTGGACATTCTAATCTGTTAACATGGGAGCCGAAATGAAAAGCTTCACGTCATGCAACTCTCCCAGTGTGAACCCAGGGTTCATTTCAGCAGTTGCATGTCGGTGTCAGCATAAGACTACTTCTGACTTTTACCTAACACACAAGCAGTTTTGTGCTTCTCTATCAAATCCATTTTTTTCAGTTAGATACAGATAGACTACATTTACAGAAGCATCACAAGAACTTCCTCATAAAAGAATGCCACAGAAATTTACTGCTCATGTCATAACAAAGGTTCAGACTATTTCTGTAAACAGTCTATTTCACATAAACCAACAAAAATTTATATGGAAACATTTGTATGCCCTGAATCCATGTTAAGATCTGTCTGAAACATAGCCAAATGTGAAAGACTTGAAAGGGTATTCAAATATTTGTGGGATAACTGAGGACCGGCAAACACAAAAATAATTCAGCAAATCCAAACCTATCTATTACTTTAATGCATAACTTTGAGCAGCTTCATTACTGGATGCGAGCACCATATAATCTCATCACCCTTAAGCCTACACAGGTTTTGACAAGTCTCTTTATTAATTACTTGACTAAAAAAAGAAAATGTTTGATCCAAGCCTCTCTGCCAGGAACACATATGGACTGCAGCGTGTACCTTCCGCCAAACAGATCAGATCCCAGATGGGCATAGAAACCACTCACACTTTAGTTTATTAATGCACAATTTTCAGCATCTCCTGTTGTTAAAGACGAGGAGCAGAGGGACAGTGGGTGGAGAAGAAAAGTGGAGGAGTGAAGGCATGTGCACAGTTTAGAGGAACAGGAGCAAAAGGTGGAGCAGGTAAAAGGTAACTGACCTCAAAAAGCCATTATTGTGATTATAAACTCTGCAGAGATTTGACTCAATGTTGGCATCCAATGCAAACAGTGCAGAATCTCCAAGACTTCCATTAATGATAGATCAGTGTATTATAGAATTATCTTTAATCATTAAACATACTGTTCATAACAAAACTAGGATATTTAAAATCATTAAATCACAAAGAAGCCCATTTGTTTTACTGTTATACTGTTCATCCAGCCATCAGATATGAACAGCAGGAAATGGAGATGCAGTGGAGAGATATGTTGCAACTCATGATTTTAATTTCAATATGGTGTTTTATGCTTTAACTATTTCTTCATATATTAAAGACTTTTTAGTTAGACAGTTTTTTTTATTTATTATTTATTTAGTCATTTATTATTAATTTTATTATGATTAGTTGGTAGTAGTATTTTTATTAGAATTTGTATTATTATTGTTCCTATTTAATATACAATCATTGTAAATATTAATAATTTTTTTTAGCTACTTGACTAATTTGAATTGATGAATTGACTAACTTTATTGATGAATAAAGTATTTTCTATTATATTCTATTGTATTATGTTTATGTCCACAACAGCTCAATCAGTACAAAGGTTAACTAAAGTCAAATTTCCAGCATGAAGAACACAAGACGAC
This sequence comes from Odontesthes bonariensis, assembly GCF_027942865.1. Lineage (NCBI taxonomy): Eukaryota > Metazoa > Chordata > Actinopteri > Atheriniformes > Atherinopsidae > Odontesthes > Odontesthes bonariensis. The sequence continues at coordinate 23,388,887 of NC_134518.1, read as the reverse complement.
AGCCTTAATTAACATAAGAACCAATGTATGAGGATGGAATGATATCTGCATCGAGTCAGTTAAATAAAATAAAGAATATAGCAAGTATTTACATTGCTATTGTGGCAAACCCTACTGCTTTATTACTTAGTGAGACGTTACAGTCATTTCCAATTGACCCAAGAGTCTCAACTCAATTAGCCTTGATGCAGGATTATATAAAGGATTCAAATCCAGGCATTCAGAGAAAAGAGATTTAGGAACTGCAAATGCCAACTTTATCTGAATCATCAAATATATGGGATTAGTGTTTGATGGCTCAGTTTCCTGATAATGCATTTGGAGAGAGGGAAATCTCTTAGTTGTTTTGTTGGGAGAAAATCCAGACATTTGTTAAGCACTGGAAAGAAAAGCAGGAGACTGTTTAAAAAAAAAAGACAGAAGGAGTATAACTAGAGGTGGAGAAGTCTGTACATTGTCATGAAACTGTACACTGTGTGAGAAAACATTCAAGAAATTTTACCTCTTCCAACTTTCTCTGTGGGAGATCGTCGAACAGGTAACACGGGCGAATACATGCAGAGGGATTTGATTCCGAACTGCACTATCTGGGTGTGTTAGCCAAGTTTTAAGAAGCTTGATTTCATCTTGTAACAATGTTTACAGGCATTTTCTAAATCTAGTTTGGTCTGTAATTTGGGTTTTCTTTTTGTTCGTTTGTACTTTCTAGTACCATGTGCTCAATGGTGTTTTAAAGAATGTGCTCGGATCCAAACTAACATCAGAGTAATACAGGCTCACTTCAATGCCAGACCTCCTGCCTGTTCACAAAACTTCTAGAACGCAGCTAGTCACTATTAACAATGACGTTAAGAATATTGATGGCCATGCTTAATTCAATTCAATACATTTTTATTCAAATAGTGATACATAACAAATGTCATCTCAAGGCCCCTCAAAGATGCAGTCCAATTCAAACCAATTAAAATCCAATTCACTGTAATACAATCATAATCCAATCAAATCCATTAAATTCAAAATAAGTCAGAGACCAACAGACTGCATCGAAACCTCTCTTCAGTTCAATCCCCTGTCCTGAGCATGTATGAGGTGATGGTGGAAAGAACAAACTGAGCAGACAGAAGACCTGGCTTGGTACATCCAGGCAACAAAACGTTTGGGTTAGGTTTAGGAAAACTTTTTTTTTTTTTTTTTTTTTTTTTTAAACGAGCAGTTTCTAGCTGTGGCTTATCCTACAAAGCAAAACTGATACTAAAAGGGTAAACCTGGGCAACTACTTGCCCAATCCATTGATAACCTATCATTGTCCAAACCATGATAGGTTTGCTCACACGTCACACCCTTGTAGCGTTACCGGGTATTTATATACCTATTAAATATAAGGATTTATGAGATGTTCTTACAGTCTCAAATAAACCTTACCTCGAATTCAGGGGCACCACCAACCTAGGTTTTGACTTAATTTTAAGTCACAGTCAGGTAGGAAAACTGTTCGAAATCTTACGATCCTGGTGTTAAATTAATCTTTCGATTAATATTCAATTAATATTCAGTCTCATATCTCGCTACTTTCGTGAAGTTCTCGTTTGGTTGGACAGACATTACGTAAAGAAAGCATACGACACAATCTGTGATTATAACATATATATAGATATATGAGCTGTTTATTACAATGATATGATCTTAGACATGAACCTTTAAACAAACAGGAGATGCATGGAATATGGGTGATTATATAAAACACTTAGTGAATATAAAATAAAATATGGGGAATGGGGAGATACTGGATGTATTCAAATAGTTTGGGTTGGCTGACTATTTGAATCTAAATACTGACATTTCGGATTAATTTATCATTCTGTGAAAGCCTCGAGACATCCATCAAACCCACTTTAAGGTGAAAACGGGTCGGTCTTACTGTGCTGAAGTTCTGTTCAGTCGGTTCGGACCATGGTAGCGGCCACGCGGGGTCCGAGGGGACTTCTCTTCCGCTCTCTGGGCCTTCCTGGCTGTGGTGGCTGACCTTTTTAGCTTCTCAGTTGCTTCTCTTCACAGGGAAACGGGGACGATGATGTCGAGGGCTTTACTGTGGGATGATCAAATCCATCGTTGTGTCAGAGTTGGCCCGTTGCTGCTTTCTCTGATGAAGTGAACTTAAGTTCACAGAAGATTAATAAAAGGTTGCTTGGAGTTGGCTTTCTTGGTAGGAAAAGGTGATGATGGCGTGAAACAGCGGAGGTTAGGACGTGCGACGTAGAAGGACGTGGATGGCGAGGGACGAACACAAACACGTAAAACGTGCATCTTCAGAGTATTTCAATCTGTTTCTTTGTTCGGATCTTTCTTTCTCGTCTCCGGGGTCTCACTGGGTTCTGGAGGGTCTCCTCCGGTCGTCCGCTGCATCGTTATCCACACGTCCTTCCGCTCTCTCCTGAGATTATGGAAAACTCCCAAACTCCGGCGAGCTCTTCTCTTCTGCTTAAACCATCTCTAAAAGTCTATGAGCAGCTGTTTTCTGCTCAAATCTCCTTCTGAAACTCTGGGTTGGAACCCTTCTGGAACAAGAGCCAGAGCACAAGAGAGCAAGAGTTTTCCGCTGTTCCGGGTTTTGACTCTCGGAGGCGGGGCTTACACTACTTTTTCAGCCAATGACATGCTTGAACTGTGTGCATGTCTCTGTAAGGTGATCTGTGCTAGGGGGATTTCTGGATGAGACAAAGAACTGTGTGTTTCTCCATTACTCCCATCTCAGAACATTTGTCTCGGTGATTCTGAAAACACCACATCTTGTTAAGATATGCAGATTAAAGATATAACATAGACTTGTAATATAAAGACATCAAAATAACACACATGATAAAGACAATTATGACTTTCAAAATTCAGGTGAATATCTATGAAATCGTGACATATGAATTGTGAATTACACAATGCTAATTTCTGTGTTAACAATGGGGACACTAAACAAATACCAAATAGATACCGAAGGGACATCGTTAGAAGTTACTAGTTGCATATATTGTCCATTTTACTGAATCCTCTGGGATTTAAATGTTCAACTAATCAACACTGCAGACCACTAGGGGGCAATGTGGTTCCATCAGGCAGGTTGGGCATTTTCCACCAAAATCAGTTCTTTGTCAATATTTAAGCCAGAATCGTACAAATTGTCTCTATATGCGTCTTGTGATCAAGCGGGAAACCTGAAAGAAATTGTACACGGTTATCAAACACATTTAATATAGTTTTAAGATTTGACTAAAAGTGAGTCTTCTCAGTTCATGTGTATAGCCATCTGGTCGGTTTGCTGGTGAAGAGGGGTGTTAAAGTGTCAACTTTCGAGTTATGGTCTAGATAAGATAGTAAGTGTCCCACTTTTCCAAGAGTGAGTTCTTTGTTCATTCGAGTTTTCCAATTTTAATGGCAAGTGTCTGTTGGAGTTCGACTCCCCAAAAGCTCTTAAGAGAGTTGTAAATTAGGCAGTTCCTGTCTCTTTTTCCTTTGTGGAAAGAAAATGAAGATCTGGTTTATATCCACATACGTAAACATCCCCCACAGGAATGTTGGTTTTGTCAAAGTTTGAAAAACTCTTAATCCACACGGCACTGTGACTGCTACACCCTTAAACACTACACAGAGGGTACCTAAGGTAGCACTGGCGCTGACTTGAGGAGATATTGCACATCTTAGAACTAAACATGTTACTCTCACAAATATAAGTCTTATGAGTATTTCCAAATTGGAGCAAACAACATTGTGAAGCCACAAAGTTATCTTAAAATAAGGAGCTGGAAGTGGTACTTTAATTTGAGAACTAATTATGACTTTGTGGTTAGGTTTGGTACTTCTAACTATTTGGTTAAAGTTAAAAAACAAAAATACTAAAAAAAATATATATTTTTTTTGTTGTTGTTGTTCTCGCAACTGCTAGAGGTCGGTTTTGGTCCGGTTGGTAATTGTAAAGTATTTCTGACCAGGTGTTCATGTATGGCAAGTTGGGGCTGAGAATGAGTTGGTCAGCCATGTCACTCAGCCATATAGTCAGATGGTCAACCAGATGACAGCAGGTGCAATAGAGCAATGAAGGGTGGTGCTGGTGCTCGTCATCATAATAATGTCAAATTAGTCGTCCTCATAAAATACAATACAGTACAGCCACGCAGGGAGATTTCGTGCCAGGCACCACCACAGATGGCATTACATCAGTAGAGACAGAAAGTACAAACAAGCCATGTTAGTCAGCATGATGTTGCACAGCTACACAGAAACATTTTTCTGTTGCTTTGCCCAACCCGCACTTCCATGACATAACATGATCGTTACTGAAGCCTTGGAGAGCTTTATGTGTTTGGTTCTAACTCACCAAGTAAATCTTTAAAGTTCCTTTGTTCAACTAATTTGCAGCAAAAGGTCTTGAAAGCAATCTAAATTTATCCATAGATGTTTGATTTTGCTACATTTTTTTGTAATGCAACTGTCTTTTAGTGCCCCAACAGACGACATCCCTAGAAAAAAGGACTGTCTCTCTTCATCATGCTGTCCAGATTCCACACAACCTCTGAGACAATGTACCCATACTATAAAAACAACCTGTTCTGTGAGCTCTGTTCTGAAGAAAATACTACAAGACTACTATATCTGCTCTACACTTTATAGTGAGGTCATGGCCATTTTTATGTTTCTGAGAGTTTTAGCTGTGTGTCAGATTACTTGAATAACAAATATCAATGTGTTTACTGCAGTTTGGTGTGGGCGGACTCGTCTGGGGAGTCCATCTGCCCACAGGGGCCTAAGGGCTACTGGAGACCATGCTTGTGTGCGTGCGTATGTTCTTCTATCTATAATCTATTGTGCGTGGACTCAAAAGAATGTAGAATAAGAATGACAAATTATATTATTTAACTCATTCCATGACGACAAATTTGACAAGTTAGGACATTTTGTTTGGTTCTTACTTTGGGACAGCCCTCTGAGTTTGTGGGACTCAGGTTAGAATTAGATACATATATAATATAGTTAGGGTCAAGGATGGAGTGTAAAGTTTTGCTGTGATGGTTATATATATATAATATAGTTAGGGTCAAGGATGGAGTGTAAAGTTTTGCTGTGATGGTTATAAGGCAAATAAGTACACAGGAACATAGAATTACAACCATCTGTACTCCATAACCTAACTGACAACTGTCTCCAAAAACTTGTTTGAATTCCTGTGATCACATCATTGGTTGTGCATATGATTGCTTGGATAAAAAGTCTGTCAACTTCAGCACAAGGCTGAAAACCTAACTCACAAATCCCAGCATCCAGTTTCTCACTTGAATTCATGCTGAAACTTCTGACTGGAAGTGTTGGTTTGTATCTTTGCGGCTGTGAGGCTTCTTTCAGGATGCTGGTCTGCTCGTTGCTATTCCTCCATCATCCCATATGTGTCTCAACAAATCCTGCTTAGGCCATGTGGAATAGGAATACAGTCAAACCACATAGGTAAACCCCTGTGTGTGTGTGTGTGTGTGTGTGTGAGCGTGTGTGTGTGTGTGTGTTTCTTTCTCTGTAGGAGTAAATGCATATACATATAAAAAGCCAGGATCCAGATTTTGAAAAGCAATGACCTGTAACGCATCATCTGTGAGCATCCTGCTACAGATTTGTTTTACTGCTTGAAAAGCCCACACTAACGATACAAACATATGTCCAGTTTAATATTAGACGTGGTAAAAAATCCAAATGTAAATGCTTTATCATTAGATTAAAAACAAACACCGGTTTTACTGTGAGTAAGAGCGTGAACGTGTTTGTTTGCAAGAATGAGTGAGAGGACATATTTTTGTCTTCCTCTTTGCTTTGTCTGTAATAATGTCTCAATGCTGGGAATTTTAACAGCCTTGATTTTTAAGTCTGTGATGATACAGGTAGACTCTGTAGGCTTTCAAAGCTCTCTAGAGGAAATCGTAACTAGTGAATAACTATAGGAGTAAAATCACTTTGTATCCCTAATTATTTATTTTTTTATCTCAAACAACAGGCAAGTTGATGCTGTAGCGCGAGCATTCTAAGACTATGCAGAACCATTAGAAAGTACAGTAAAGGAAGAGGCACTCATTGATTGGACATAGATTATGCAATTGGACCATTCAGATAATAGCTGTGTATCTTTCATAAATGCCTTACAGAGGTAAAGCATGTTAAGCTAATATTTTCTCCCGCACCTCAGTGCAACATTGAGAGTGAAAGAAAGCTAATTGAAAAAAAGGGGTAAAAAAAAGATTATTTTAGACCTACCTGTGAAAAAAACTGACATCGAAGAGAGATGTTGAAAAAGGAGTTAATTCCATCCCTCTTTAACACGATCAGCACTTCAGGATTCAATTTAAAAGATAAAAAAAAAGTTCACCTTCTCTCTGTCTGTAATCTCTACTGGGATTTTAACAAGAACTGTACTTGCTTATGAGCATAAATAGGGCAAAAGGCTGACCCAGCTACCATCGATGTGATTGATGGAGCTGTCATCGTGTTCAGTCCTGCAAATCGTGACCAATCAAAAACAGAAGTGCTGTAAATCCACTCTCGTTGGATTAAGTTATTTTTTACGGATAATTCATATTTAATACAGTAGTTCTACAGAGGACCAGGAAGCATCCATATGAGACATTGTGTGTAGGTATATGTAAATCCAGGTGTCTTAGTACCGACACACAAGTATGCAAGAGTGAAACAGTGTGCATGTGTGTGGCCAATGCTGAGTCAAGCTCTGGGCTAGGTTTACTATCTGTTGTTTACAATGAGGTTGATCAGGGGGATTACAATTATACAAGAACTGCTTAAGACAGCTGCTTTACTCAGCGTTATCAAGCCACCTACGCGTGCCATATGTTGAAACCCAACATCGTACACACAACACGTGGTACATGGAAATCTTCACCCTCCTTGGTATGTATGAGGACTATCCAGGCTGCTAGTAGTTTTACGGACATAATTTCTCCAGGGATTACTAGTATCCTCATGTGCTTACATTGCTGCTTCAGGTTTTTATTGTTCTTTCTTGAATCAAGCAGACGCTATACTCGCTGTGGTTTTTAAATCAATTTGGTCCCAACACTTTAGTTGGTCTCATTAACCCCAACCCTTCTCCTGACATAGAATAAGTGGTTCTTTGCTCTGACCCAGCAAAGAGTTGGTGCTGCTGTAGCACCAGTTTTTGGTTGGCTTTTCAGTGCTTTGTGGTCAAAACATATCAGGTAGTTACCAGAACTGAAACTGCTTTGGTGTAAAAACACTATCAAACTCCTGACCAGCTCTGCAGCAAACCCACATAGCCCAAATTCAGATTTTTTACAAAATTCTTCATCAGAACTCTATCAGCATTCACTACCCAAGTACATAAAGTCAGCCCTTTGCACCCATGACCAATTTACTGCTTTACTTGTGGTCCTTCTTTGGACCACCTTTGGCAAGAACAAAAACCAAATTGGAACCAAGCTTTCCAGCACATACACTTTAAGAACTGACTGTTCACCAGCTTCTAAATATATCCCTCCCCTTTCACAGTAACAAGATAATGACTGTTATTCACTAACAAGTCAGCAGAATTAAAGTTGTGACTGATCAGTGCATATATCAAGCTAAAGATGGCAAAAGAAGAAAAAAAAATACATGTTTGTTTCACCTTTGTTTTCAAAAACTTTTTTTTATTCTTGGCATCACTGATTGACTGAGGTTTAGGTGCAGAACCAGCTCTATTTTCAAAATATTTAACTCCAGGCTTAAAAGAAAATGTGTCTGATGTAAAATAACTGATAGAGATGCTGGAGAAAACACAAAGTAATAAGTTTGCAGGTTGTCTGGCAACTACTTTTAGCATAACGCTAATGCTGCAAAGACATTTGTTGACATCATGTGAGAATAAACATCAGCTACAGGCAGGGATGATGTGGGTTGAAAGAAAGCAGCAGTTCTTGATGATCATTGTGTAAAAATGATTCTGTTACTGAAACGGCTTGTTACCCTGCCACTCTTTTCCAGAACAGTCCACGCTGCGGGTGAGGGGGAGTAACTGGAGAGTCAGACCAAACTGCTCCAAGACTGCACTGATTTCATTCATGTATACACCCACTGATAGATTGCTGATGCATGAATGGATAGCTGAAATGAATCAAATGAACCAAGCCCATGTTTACACTGTCTTCCTCCTGCACAGGGAGATTACAGTGTTATTCCCTCATTAATGGTCCGCCAGCTGTTTGGGTGTTAGCATATATTTAAACAGCCAGTGCTTGTGTGCACACACCAAGGCCACAAAACACTAAAAAAGCTTCACAGCATTGGAGATAATTGCCATGACAACACCCCCACCTTGGAAGAAGACACAAGACCAAATTACAGGAGGAGAGAGACTGCAATGCATGCAATGTTACATACAGTAAATCGATCAGTTGAGTTTTTCCCTTGGGATGTGTGCTATTATGGTAGTCAATACTCATTTAATGAAGAACATCAATTAATCAAGCATGTATTACCACACCATAGCTGCTTTGGCATTAGGTGCATCTCCTGACAATTAGTTGATCCTTCTCTAAATGCTTCCATTTACATAAAAAAGAATTATGTTGATTCTTGAGAAATATGCTGTCAACTGAAGAAAAAAAAAGCATACTTGTTTATTTCGATGTTACTTGTTCTGAGCAAAACAAATCCAAGACATCACATTAGCAAATGCTTCTGAAGTAAAGACTTGTTTGTTCGTTGCTCCTCTGCAGTAGAATTCCTTGTCAACTACACTAAATATTTCATGGCCATATATGTACAGCAAAAGGCTATTTGTAGCAGCAACATAGGCTTTGATTCAATCACTGCAAAATGCTGTGCTTCATTTAGTTGCAACACATACGTAGAATAATGACAGCAGAAATGTTAATGAGCAAAAGTGTATTCTTAAATGAATACTTCTGTTTAAGAAGTCCAGTCCCACCCATAGTATATGTATCACCTACAGAAGATGGCAGTTGACATGCCCCCTGTGTGGAGGTGGAGGCTGTAGTACAAGCATGAAAGTCAAGCAGTACGCTTCAGTGGACAGCTGCTCGTGTTTTTTTCTCAGCCAACTGAAAAAAGATGTACCTAAAAACATCAATATCAAAGTCAAAGTCAAATTTATTTGTATAGCAAATTTCATGTACCAAACAATTCAAAGTGCTTTAACCCATTGAAGCCGGGAAAGCGTTGCCGCATTTCTACCTTTAAAGCCGGGGGCGCTGTTGCGTTATTCAACCTTTAAGGCCGGGAAAGCGTCTTTTTTCATGTATAAGGTTGTTTTGCACCAATTATTGACCTCTGTGTCAATTAAAGGCATTATAATAGACACGTGAGAGTGTCGTCATGTTCCTCGTGTCATTGTTTTGAAGTTAAGTTACATCGAACAAGCATGGAGGACTTTCAGTGGGAAGACATTTCAGACGGGAGCGATTGTGAGGAGTTTCTTGGCTTTGATGATGCTGAAGAACGTCCTGACCCAATTGATGGAGATTTATGGCTAGCACATATGTTTGAGGATGACGATAACGGCGAGGATGATTTTGAAGGGTTTGAATGTGAGTGGAAGACTGACAATTACCACAGTAATCGACGGAGAGATTTCAACCGCACACCGGGGGTGAAAGTCGATTTACCTGCAGATGCAGGCATTTAATCATATTTTTACTGAGGAGCTTTGGGCGCATTTCGTTTTCGAGACGAATAGATACAGTGACCAGGTACTTCAGACTCCAGTTCGAGCAAAGATGGCAAGGTGGTCACACGTAACTGTGCCGGAGATGAAAACGTTTATTGGAATGTGTATGGGCTCCTTGTGCTGCCAGTACGAAGAGATTACTGGCGATAAAATAAATAGATAAATAAATAATTTAAATATAAAACTTAATTTTATTTTATTACTGTTTTCAAATTGAAAACAGCGCTGTTCCTGCACTTTACTTTTTATTTTATTACTGTTTTTTTTTTATTGAAAATAGTGCTGTTCCTGCACTTTACTTTTTACATTTTCTATTTTCGTGAAGGTGTATGTAAATAAACTCAATTTCCAAAGAAAGCCACAGGTGTAAGCTCTCAAATACTTTTTGAATTTTGTTTCTATCTGCTACAGAGGCTGAGAAATCAATCATTTAGTAGGCATCGACACAATTGCTGAATTTCAAGAAAAACTTCATGTTTTAGGGGGTCTGTCTGAAATCGCCCATAGGTTTTACAGGCATTCTTTTCCAGGCGTCTTAGGCCTAAATGGGTTAACAAAAGCATTGCAGCGGGGAGTGGAAGAAGCATTAAAAATACATAAAAGAATATTAAGAGAAATAAATAAAATAATTAAAATGAATTAAAAACAAGCAACAGTAAAAGATACCATGCACCTGAAGTAGTATCGCTATCGTATATGTACAAATTCACACCTGTCGTGGCAGTATATATCCTATGTTGGGAATATCTTAACTGCAACTAAAGCCATTATTATGAAGCTATTAGATTTTACTCAAACAGAACAACAGTCTGGAAAAGGCTTTAAGCGATCAAGGGTGTAGATGTAGTCCTTATGAGCCGATTTTCAATCACAATTTCTGATGCATTTAGCTGTTTGACTAAGGAACCAGGAAAATATATGAATAGGAGCAGCTTAATGGGGATATCATCTGTATTACACGTAAGCTTTACTGTTTTCACAAACAAAGGCAAAAAGATGAAACTTTGGAGCATGTGCAGAGCACATAGGTACATTTAAGTTTAGTTGAGCATATCCTTAATTTTTTGTTCAAACTGAGAACCCCAAGAATCTAAAAACAACATATTTCAGCATAGACAAGGGCAATTCATGTCCTTTATTTACAGAGCTTTTTCATGGAGATAATGTGCTTGCTCTCCAGCTTCATATATCAGTTTTTTTTACTAACAGCGCTGCCATTTAGTTTCAACACAAAACCGGGAAGCACACTAGAAACAAATGCCACAATGCTACACTGAAGCAAGGGAAATGGCACTGAGAGGGACAGATTCTTGATCCAGCATCTACTTCCTTCTTGTTTTTATGGCTGTATTGCTAGAGGGCCAGATGTCCTATTCAGCTAAGATGAAGAGATACTAAGAATAAACCCAATATCCTCACTGATTCGTAATATTATAGGCTAAAAAAAAAAAAAAAAAAAAAAACTCAGTAGTGCATCATTTGAAATTTTGCAGCATGGCTCACGTCACAAACGATGATCACACGTTATGATTCACAGCCAGGATCTGACCTCAGTGGCAAATTACACAGATCAGTGGAAGTCATTAGCCTGAGGCTATCATTATCCAGCCTCTTTCTTTCTTTCTTTCTTTCTTTCTGTCTCCCTTTTTTTTCCTTTAAAAAAAAAAAAAAAATTATTATTTAGACTCCCTTGCGTACGGTATGAGCTCAATCTTAAACACAGCATGCAAAATCCCAGATCTATTATAAGAGAAGAACAAATAAAGTTGTGGATAAATTTATGTTTTCTGCTAGAGCTCCAACAATTTGTGCCAAACATTTAATTCCCCTTATGTTGTCAAATGCGAGAATTTGCTGCTTTTCTTCATATTTCAAAGTAAATTAAATACTTGGGGACATTAAACTGTTTCTTGGATGCAGCAAAACATCTGATGAATCAACTTCTGCTATAGAATATTATGGTTGGTGCGTTTTCATTTATTTAGTTTGTAATATAATCTGTTTGCTCCTTATTTATTCAGTTTTATTCTCTAGGCCAAACCAAGACAGCCCCACTTACACAATAGCATATAGTGAGTAATGTACTTGACAAGTAAACTGAGCTCAAAGTATAAGATCAGAGAGATGATACACAGATGACACACTTACCTTAAAGAGGACTTGCAGGTGTTGTAACAGGAGGGATCATTATAGACTCATATTGCATCATCACAAAATTGTCTTACATTTTGCTCATGGGCCAGTAGCGTTTCCAAATTAGGTCTTGACACTTTCTTAATTGAGGATGTAAATAGTAAAATTCTAAAAAGTTCAAATGAAGGCCAGGTGCGTGGTCATGAAACCTTTATTTTTTAAATCGGTTTATCTTTTTGATTGGAACATGTTGCCTCTCTGCTCTTTCATACATCACAGTCCGCATTAATGTCAGAGCAATAAGCCAGAAAACAGAAACATGTAACCGCTGGCAACAGTTTGGAAGAGCTTACAACTGTCCTCATCATTCTCACGGACTTACAAGCGGTGCTCTCCCCACAGTCTATCAGGTTTTAATCTAACGCACACTGGATTAGCTTTTGTCCTTCATGTGACCTAACCACAAAAACTCCATCATGGCTGAAGGCCATAACACCCACAGGGACTGTAGTTCAGGACATAAAGCACCTCTGATCCAGCTGAATTCCCTGAACTGAACTTTTTCATGTAACTCTGATAACTAGGATACGTCAAAAAGCCATTAGGGTCAAGTAGCCACTCTACAGTGTGCTTTTTTGTGTACTTGTCTGCCTGCTTTCTAAAGTCATGACTTTACTAGAAAAAACAGGGACAGAGTAAAGATGTGCTACATACTATTCTCAGTTAGGTTTATCACTATTGGTCAGGAAAGCCAATTAGCAAAGTGAGCAGCAGCAGTTCTGACCTTTTCTGCTGCTGACCTGTGGTCCCACTAACCCCAGGGGATTGTGGGTAAAGCAGTAAGAGATGATGGGAGGAGTCTTCCAGGATAGGACCATTATAAGATGAAAGAAGCACATATGCAGAAACAAAGACAAGGCAACCCAGAGGACTCAAGACAAGAGTTGACTTATGTACATTAATCAGCTTCAACTTCAAGTCTCATGCTCAATGTATGCAAAAATATCAAACTAAGATTTTAAGAGGCTACTATTCAAAATGTCATGTTTTCTTACAAACAATGTGTTTGTAAGAAAACATGACATTTTGAATAGTACCTTTGGAAATAAAGGGAGATTAAGTATAGCATTGCATAGCAGGCTATGTGACAACTATGATATGCCTTTTAAGGCAAGTCATAGAACCCACCTCTTTATCCCTCCATCTGTCAGACTTTGACACCTCAAGAAGGTGAGACAAGTACTGCAGGAGCAGTCAGCACCACATCACTGCATTTATCATCATTCTTCTCATCCTCAGCATGCTTTTAGCCTACTCACTACCCTGCCCCCTGACCTGTGCCATAAACAGGTGCAGCGTCACTCAGCTGGGGCAAAACTGTGAACATGGGGCTTCAAGGCTGAGAGCACGATAACAGCTAAGCAACCAATCAGTGCCCTAAAATACCCTAAATCTGGGTCTTCACTGCACCAACAAACCACAATGTTGGGTAGAACAAAGTTGATAGTGGACTCATAGGATTGTCGAAATCAGGTTTCTGACCTTGGGAAAGTTCAGAAACTATGAGGGCAAACTATGGACACAGGACAAAATTATGCTCTGCTGTGCTGTGTAGAAGTAACAATATGAAAAAAACTTTTTCTGTGCAACCTCTTAAAAGCTTCTACCATTTTTACCTTATTTCAATACACCTATATTGCATTTGAAGCTGTGCATAGACAATACCATACTACAGTGTAGCTGTAGATAGTAGGTCACAACTATAAGTGTTGATCCATGTATAGGTTATCAACTACTAACCACTAACTAACTCCACCTCTCTGCATCGCCACTGGCAGTGCAAAGGCATAAGTGTTAATTGTCTTTATTGACTGCATCTGCCAAGGTTTGGCTTTAACGTGTTGCAGAAGTTCAACACTGTCCTCAGATGGCTCATTTCCTCATGCAGGCAAATACAAACTATGATTATGTTCAAAGAATATGCAACTTTCAAGAGGCTATGAGAAGAACCATGATGTTTATTTTCAATCAGAAAGTGATACGGTTTGTTGAAATATGTTGTTTTTTTCACATGTAACAGAAGCAACAGGTAAAATGGCCTCTGATTATGGTGGCCTTGTAACAAGAATATTCAGTATTTCAGTCTCAGTCTAACATATTACATATTCAGCCTAGTTTAATATCACCACTGAATAACTGAACTCTATGAACAATAACTGCTTGTGATCCCTCCACATTTTGAAAGAAGTGTTGCAGATGCAAAGTTCCACCCTGCATCGTTTCAAAACTTACCAAGTAATGTTATTGCCCAAGGAGACAACTTCGGTGTTTTAAATGTTGTCATGTTATTAAAAAAAATAAAACAGGTGTCAATCTCACGTCTTATGGTGAGAAAGCGTTGTGTATAATCACACCATCTGTCATACCTTCTTCCTTATGAGGTCTTCAAGGCTTACAAAAAACGAAGCACTTAATAGTGATATTTGCTCCAATTAGGAAATGCTGATTTTGGTTGCATTCCTGCTTCCTGTTGAGCAGTTACAGTCAAAGTGCTTTGGTTATTTTTTGTTTTTCCAAATGAAAACACCTTCTTTCTGAACTGTCTGTTCAATCTTCCCTTTTGTATCTGCTGTGATGGCAAGCCACACAGAGTAAGAGCCACACCCTACCACAATATGGTTTTCTTTAATTTACTTTGTAATTATTACTTTGAATATTCTTTAATTATATAATGTGTTGTAGTTTGTTACTTTATTACCTTGCAAGGTTTATATGGAGTGCACACATATTACCACCGCAAGGTAAATTCAATTTTATGTTGTATTAATACTTTCTTTCTTTGTTGGAGTTACCTGGGTTTGGGTTCCCCTTCCTGATGGCTAAAAGGTGTGGCTACAGGCTGAGATGCATGAAGTACTGCAGATGGCCTGATTGGACTGAACCAATGCTTCATGTCAAGTGGGGGGAACTGAAGGGGGTGTTAAGATGCATCTCAGTGGGGTTGTGTTAGTGGTCATGTGGCAGCCTTTTTGTTTTCCCCTATTGTGTGTGAATGGTTTAGCTAAACAGTATTTAAGGGCCCTTACGCGTCATTTCATTAGGTCAGTGTTGTTTGTGTCTGTCTGAGTACTGTCAGTGATGTTTTTTTTACTTTAGTATCTTGAGTTGACCTCTTTTATTGGCATGCTGGTTCAGTTATTGATTTTGTTAATTTTTTTTCATGTTTGGGTAAATAAAAACCCCACTTTTGAACTCAACACCTGTGTCCTCCCCTCTGTACTGCTTGGCATCCTGCACACTGCATATAAACTGGGAGCACAGGAACACTACAGCACAACTAACAGTGATCCAAAGGTTGAAGGGGGGCATAGTTCACGGCCTTTTTTTTCTTTAAATAACTGTTTAGGTATTATGAGATAAGTCTATCAATTGGCTACAGAGAGAAGACTCAAAAAAACACAAAATGGCTAAAAAAAAAAATAGATATAAATATTCACAGATGGCAAACGACTAAAAAAGAGATGCAGAAATATTTTTCTTTTGATCAAAGAGTCATGATAAGGAGGATGAGGCTTTTTTTGTTAAAATTAAGAACAGAAAAAAAGTTCTGTTAGCAGCTTCCCAATAGTGTTTTCCAGCATACAATGTTCAGACTGGTTCATATACAGTAGATTCATGGTGAAAGTTACGGGTGCCTGCTTTTAATCCACGTATGTTATTTCATAGAAACATGTCAAACATAAATTCAACCTATCTTCTCTTCTCATGCTAACATGAATGAGATAAGTGGAGATACGCTCAGAACTCCAGTGACACAATCACTTTGGAAAACAAGCCAAAGTCTTAATTTAAACCCCTGAAATTGCTCATCCTCTTGTGATTCTTTCCTGAAATAGCTCGTCATCGTCACCATCCAGTGTTGCTGTCACTTATGAATAATTCAGAGAGGAAATCATAGGTGAAAAAACACTCCACATGACACAGGAAGAATGGGATGCTTTAAGTCGATCCCTCATGTACAGACGAGGATGTGAAGAGTTAGCATACTTGGAGTACACATAGACTAGCCTATAGCCTACATTATGACCTAGATGGAAGAAAGGGGAGCAGTAAGGAGACTTAAACACTTTTCTCTGCTTGCTGTTTCATCAGAAGTGAAGAGCCCTCCTTCTCCGACACACTTACAGTAGCCACTTTATGGAGCCTTGGAGGTATATGTCAGGTAGGCATTCGCCACCATACACCAGCACCATGACCTGCCTCATCAGCCACAGGCAAAAAAACCTTCTCTTTCAAGTCAGCAGCCCAACACATGAGGCTGTCATTTCGTTATGGGCAGGGTCTCACAAAGAAAGGCTACCTGCATTCAGACCCCTCTTAGACCTGGGCTGAGCTGTGCAATTTTCAGAGCAGTTAGGGTGAGAACTGCAATTCCATGTATAAGCTCCATCCCCTAGAATAATTAAGATTCAAATGACCAGTTTGAGTTTAAATGGAGTAACTGGGCTACTCTGAGCTGGTCTAATCTGGGCCGGATTGTTCTGGGTATGTCTGTTGACTCTCTCCTGCTCAGCTCTGCCAGAATGTGCCCAGAGGGCCTGTTATTTTGGGAGCTCAGCTGAGAAGAGATGACAACATCACGGACTGCTTAAGCTGCTTACATTTCCTCAAGCACTCCCAGTGCATCCTGGGATCTACACTGTTCGGTTTGCTACAGTCACTGTTGCTCCACATGCATGGGATGCGTGTGAACAGGCAGTGTGGTGGACCCACAAAGCATTTAGATCTACACAGTTACACACAGAAAAAACATCTCCTGTTAACAGTCATATCAGTGGGAAGCATGTGCACGGATCAAGGCGTGTTTGTGAGGCTTCAAGATGAGAGAATCCCAGAAGCCTGTAAACAGGGATGGGACGAGGTAAGACAGAGGTGAGAGGATGGAGGAGTATCACACATCAGGAGGAATTCTGCGTTGATTGAAGCACAGTATTTAATTTGGTAAGATATGAATCGGCACATCAACTATTTCAACTGTTTTGTAAATTTTGTCCGTTTATTAAGTGCGTTTGTGCATCATCTGCGATTGATGTCATCTCTGGTTTATATTGGTACACAAATGAGGCCAGATTAGAAAGCTCATTTAATGACAATTTACATGCCTACACAGTTTATGTGGCTGCATCGCTCGAAAAAAAACTTAAATTTGAAGTAATATCTGCTTTAAAGAAATATTTACGAAATGAGAAAAATATATACTAAATGAATATATACTCTATGGAAATACATAACTAAATAGAAGTTAATTTGTCTGCCAACAAAACAAAAAATATAGTTGCCATAGCTTCTTAAAACAATTTTTTTTTTTGATTTAGGTAAAATGCTCTGACATTAAAACACTGGGAAAGAGACATTTTGTCATTCTTAAATCAAGGCAAAATATGATTTTGTAAAATATTTAATTGCTCTTAGATTTCACTTTTCTAAGAAGTGTTTCACCGTCAACACCCGACCAACCGCACCATCCAATGTTTTTCATTGTTCGTTTTTATTTGTCTCTCATTCAACATTTCTCACGTCTACTTTGCTCTCACTCATGAATTGATAGGGATAAGAGTAGCAAATACACATTTTTCCACAGATCTAAATATTCACAGTTTCTGTCGTGTCACATGGATGCTACCCTGCACACAGCAACAGATCATGGATATGGTTTCATTTCACAATTTCATCACGTAAATTGTAACACCCCTATACTTTGCATTATAAAAACATACTTTCCACACTTTCTTCTGAGACTGGGCTCTTTATTCTGTTGTAGTGTACTTCTCTCTGTTTGTACTTTCTCCTCTTTGCTCCATATTTCTTATGATGATATCATGCTGTTACTTCTACGCTGCAGTTGTAAATATAGCTGTTAGAAGTCAAGTAATGTTAGCAAAGTACTGGTACATAGACTGTTGGAGAGGTGCTTTCATTGCTGTCAAGTCCAAACTCGCAATTAGAACGGAAATGCCCTGACATGCGGAGCAGCAGTGCCCCAGTCTGTGCTAATGTGCACTGACTAACTCTGACTCTTTTAGCATGGAGCATTTAGTGACTCTTCTCAAGTTATTAAACAGTTGCTGGAAAGGTGCAAGACAGACCCTGTAACTGGTTTATTTATCCACCATGGCTGCTTTGTGAGATTCTGAGGGCTAGATGTTTTGTTATATTCTAAAAGAAAAGAAAACTGTGTTGGATTAATGTGAATTATATTTATTCATAATGGCACAGGGGCAACTCTGTTGTCAGATCTTTTAGGAGGAAAGTGCAGGAAATGTAGATGCAAGAGAAACCCTGTGGCTGTCAAATGTCCAACTCTCAGATCCTGAAAGCATATAAACACAACATGAATGTTCCCTCACAAAAAAACTTAATATGAGTTGCAGGTGGCAAATTAAAGCTTTTCATTGTAGAAAATAATGAAATACTGGCAGCAGAGGTGCCAGCGTTTTACTGGTATTATATGATATCTTGGATTACAGAATTTTACAGTAAGATAATTGTAAGTATTATGTCAGTTTAACCATTAAAAAGTTAAATGTCACTGTAAATTGTGTAAACGATTAATCTAACTGATTATAATCAAACGTAATATCACCATTATAATGACTAAACTTTATGCACAATCATTACTTGTGATCACTCCAAAGTTTAAAACCAGAATTGCAGATTCAAAGTTCTATTCTGAATCATT
Organism: Odontesthes bonariensis; assembly: GCF_027942865.1. NCBI lineage: Eukaryota > Metazoa > Chordata > Actinopteri > Atheriniformes > Atherinopsidae > Odontesthes > Odontesthes bonariensis. Next base: position 23,370,291 of record NC_134518.1, on the reverse strand, counting down.
ATATATATTATATATCTGTTTAAAATGAGAATTGTCTTCAATCCAGCTACCCTGTGCACTCAAGGTGTCAGGGAGTGAATGTGTGGGATGCTGCTTGACAGAAAATAGCGTTTTGTGCCAAAACATTACAGTTATATATTGCTACTTGTTAGCTGACCACATTAACAGTTCATTTAGATGCAAATTATGAATATTTAACTGTAATTTACGAGAATTATAAAATGAAGTAAGTTACAGTTGTAAACCTTCATACATTTGTAACCATTCATAACAGTGCAGGTCACGGGTACTAGAAGCAGGTGTCAGATTGATAAGAGAGCAATTATAAAGCCTGTGTAGGCTGTTTTCTATGCTGTATATGGCAGATACTTTGTGTTTATAAAGAATTAAATATTATTTTATACAAAGGAAAATCTCTCTCCAGTCACAAAGCTTTTTTGTTTCCATTTGTGTAATATTTTGATGTTAAAACTTTACTTTTGCTTTGATTTTAAAATAGATGTTTTTCATTTTTATTTGCTTGTTTTATCACTGGGAGGAGCTTATTCTAAGTTTTTCGGTCTATAACAATTCACATCATCTCGAGTTATGTTGAGTAATATCAATTTATAATAAAAACGTACATAATCAAGGTGCAATTTCTTTGCATGGAAACTCCCTTCATAATTCTCATGTACAGCTTGTTTTTGAGAATTACATTTCAGTACTTACAACGATACTTGACAAGTTTTACATAGTGCACCTAATAGGTTAATAGCATTCAAGCAGTTCTGTCAGTATACGACTGCTGTATTATGTGAGCTGATATTTTAACAGCAGCCATAATGCCGGCATGCCTGGCACAGTCCACGGCAGTTATTATGGCTCAGGCTGCACTCATACAACCCCGATCCGAACAGCACAGACTGGCACCCGTAAAACTTGTGGACCAGGATATTATGAGCTCATCTTCCACAAGAGTGACATAAAATTTGACAGCATGAAATTTAAGAGTGGCTAATGTTTAAGAGGCCTTAAAACACATGTAATAATGAGTACATGAAGAGTAACTTTCTGTGGAAGGGGTAAAAGGGAAAGAAGACAGGCAGAAAAATTGAAATCTTTCTTTTAAAAAAGGAATTCTGATGTGCTGCCAGCCATAGTTTGGAGTGATAAAAAAAAAAAAAAAAGTCAGCAGAGAAGAGGACAAGTCTGGAGGAAGATTACATAAGGAGGCTTTTTATGGGTATTCATCAATTAATTGCACAGACGTTCCTTTTGAAGCAAATCAGAAGACTTTTTTTGGAATACTCTTGAAGCAGAATAACCCCCTAACTGCAGCTATTAATTTGTCAAAATGTTCTAAGTGATATGTGAATTTGTGGAAACTATAAATAACCCTGCTAATGGAGCAAGGATGTATTCCCTTTTTTTTTTTAAGATTTGCCTGGCTGCGCAGGGGTTAAATTAGAGGGGAGATAGACTGTAAGATCAGTCACAGGTTATATGTGTAGACATTCATCAGCATTCAGACTGCTGCTGGCTCAGACAGCTTCTTATAGCACAGCACGCTTCAAAGTGGGAGAGACAAGGAGAAGTAAAAGGAGGAAGCAAGAGAGTAAGAGAAACCGTCTAGGTTGAAGAATGTATGGACCTTGTTCATGTATGAGCAGTCATACAGCTGGTATAGGAAAGAGCTGTGTACTTTAATCACTTGTGAAAATTTCAGCATTTTATCTTGTAGAAAACAAAATGCTGCCTTATTCTGGTCTCCGATACACAATTTATAACTTTGTTTACAGCTCGTCGTTTAAAAAAAGACTCTATTGAACCGACTCTTAATGGAAAGTTTAGTGGGTTTTTTTGTTTTTTTTTAGCTGAGATCATAGAAATATTACTTACCCTGCTGTGGAAAACTAAGGGGTGAATAGGACTATCATAAGGATCTTGTATAGATTTTTCTGCATGTTAGCATACTCTGCACCTTCATTACAGCTTAAAAATTCCCACTACACAATCAAGTGTCTGCAGTGCCATTGTATGTTTATTGCCTCACAAATACACATGCATGCAATATGCAAACACACACAGAAACAAAAAAAATTCTTCTCATATGACTTTAGACTCAGGTGTGCACACAGTCACACTTTGTTAACTGTAATGTCTATGGAAAAAGCTAAAATTACCCAACTAATCTTGCTCCATGTTGTGTATTAGATAACATGCAGAAGCCGCCAAATCCACACTGCGCTGACACAGCAGATGGGAAAGACATTAGAACTATAATATCCCCCACAACTCCTACTTTGGAGGGTTTGTTTTCACACACTCTTGGATTTAAACTCTGACCTTTTGAAATAAAAGCTAGGACTTTCCATCGCTCTAACAGTGGCTCTACTGGTAAACAGTTACATTTAAACTCGTCAGTTTTAACCATTCCATCTATAACTCGCGACACAGGTTTTCCTATTGACTCTCTGAAGACTTGAAAAGTGTCTGTAACTAACCTCCATGTTCGATAATTAACAGTTTGTTCGATTTCAAAGTTGACATTGAAGTTTTAATGTGGAAGAACTGTGCATTGAAATTCTAACTCTTCCTGTAGTATATGAATAATTTTTCATTTTGTAAGCTTCACTAAATTAGAAATACTTCTACTAGTGTTGTTTTACTGACTTGCTTTACCCATCCAACTCTCTTTACATCCAAAATACTGAGCATGCAGATGAGCATTGAAGAGGAGAAACCATACATTAGTATAAGCCTTTTTGCAAGCTTGTAGAGCGTGACTGTTGAAAAGTTAAAAGAAGTGAATATCAATTATATTGATGTATTATTCCTTCTCCTAATTGTATTTTTGTACAGAATATCTTAATGCACAAAAACAAGTCTACTTTACCTTCAGTGTTTACCACTGCTGTCTATATCCTCCACAGGAGCCCTCAGAGCCCCCACACAACTGTCTGTTAACAAGACCAAACTGGAACAATCCAGCAACATAAATGAAATCTTCAGCAGTGCCTGTTAGAAATCTACCATCATCGAGTCATTTTTTGCCTCAGTTTTTCTGCTTTCATCTTCCCTTCAATCAGCAGGCAGGGTGCCGTGACACAACTACTTATTAGTGAGCAGCAGTGGGCAGGCGGAGATCGCTTTGCAAAGACAAACAACTTAATTAGTGGCAGTACAGCTTTAATAAGTTCATCTCAAAATAGTTAGGGGAAAGCTGGTGCAAAACATAACATCAGCAGCTCTGTAATAAAGGCTTGGTTAGATTTTGACATAATATCTAAATTGGCAGACACAATTGTTGTGTTACTGAAGATTTTACTGTGTTGTTACTATTCTCCCGAATGGGGTGTCAACATATCATTTCTCCTGTTTCTGAGCTTTCAATTATATGACAGTCATCTCTGCGGGGCATTTGCACAGAGACAGCTCATTCATGTAAATCATTTCCTTAAGAAGCAATTTGCTTTGTTTAGTAAATGCGCAGGTATTTAATGACAGCCAACAATATCTACTGAGTTTTGTGCGTGTACATGCGTGTGTATTTTTGTGCATACATTCATGTTCTAGCTATAAGATGCAATGAGAGAAATGTGTGTTGTGCTTTCTGTGCACTGTCAGTTTTTTTTTAATCTGTCTAAAAATATGCTACAAAGGAGAGCAAACAGAGAGATGACAAAAAAAAAAAAAAAAAAAACACTTTCCACCCCACACACCTGCTCAAAGATGCAAATATATACACAACCCACCAGGATTTTCACCTTTATTCAGAGCACGATGAGCAAACATGGTGCAGCAATCAACAAATCCAATACATTTTCTCAGTGTTCCACTGTCTCTAACAAGGAAATGTTGAACTGCTTGTTTTTTCAATTTGCACTTGCAATCTGTTGGCAATTAGTCCCTCATTATTAAGGAAGTAAAGCTAAGTTAGTATTAAGTATTAAGCTAAGTACACAATCAGGGACTCGGACTGCCTTCCAACATGTAGTTTAGTGTGCTGTTGTCTTAGAACTATGAAAAACATCCACAAGTATTCATTGAGTAAAACTGATACATTTTGCATATCCCTGACTGGAAAAAGTATGTGAACCCCTAAGTAATTAAAAATAGATTCAAGTGTTTTTAATCACTATGTGCTATGCTCCATGCGTCTGTCTATCGAAGTCTGATTTTAACAACACGCGTGAAGGCTAATCATGGCACAAACAAAAGAGATATCTGAAGACCTTGGAAAAAGAGATGCTCATCCTCATCAAACAGTTGTAAAATCATCACTGAAGAGTTTGGACTTTACCGATCCAGATTCTGTAAGATTTGTATAAATGGACATAATAAACAAAAATGGCTCCGAAAGCCAGGTGTGCACTGAGAGTCCACCATGCTGATGTACAGGACTCACTAACATTAACAAGTAACATTTAACTGCAGTTTTTGTTGCACAATACACCGAGAGTGAAGGTTTCTACTCAGATAATTAAGATTAGATTATTTTCAGCCAAAGATGTGCAAAAATATAGAATATTCATAGAAAGGGTTCACAAACAACATAATCCAAATACTAATTAAGTGCATGGATACATTTATGCTAAAATCTTGTTATTGTCAAGACTATTTAAATACAACTTTGTCAGTTTGCACATTTCTTAAGATAATTTGTTATCCAATTTACTGTAGACCTATGAACAGTAAAAACATCTTAGCTTTGCTGTGATTGGTTGTAAAGAAAGTTGGTGCCATTAAGTGCAATAGCCTGCTGAGCCACTTGTCTGTGTCAGCGCTTAGCTTGTTTTGAATTCCAACTTGAGTCAAATCACTTCAACACAATCAACATAAAGTTTTCACAGAGCAGCCAGATTGATTAGCCTGTGGAGTAAAAATAACCCAGATACTTTTATGTGTGTGTGTGTGTGTGTGTAGACAGGGTAGGTGGGCATAACTATGATCCCATGGCCAGAGCAGGATGGAGATCCAGAGCCAAAGACAAGAGACCGGTAGAAAAACTGAGTGAAACTGAGCAGCCATCTGTCCCTCTGAGCTTTGCAATGGTGAGTTCTGGGCAGCCAGCCGCCCACAAAAACACTCACAACCCCTATCGAGGCATACTATATAAAATGATTAACACTGTGTATTTTTCAAAGCATGTGTTATACATTATGCATACAAATGTGCTGTATCAAAAGAGTTTTTTGTTGCACAGTCCTGTGAGAAGTAGCTCAGATCCATTCATCCATCCATTTTCTATACCTACTTTATCCAACTCAGGGTCGTGGGGGTGGGGGGGCAGGAGCTTATCCCAGCTGTGAGAGGGTGAGAGGCAGGGTACTGATAAAGTTGACAAAGTGAAATCAATGTGCATTTTTCGCATGTATTGTATGAGAAGATATTGAGAAGTAAAGCATAATGCATATTTATACGTTCATATATATAGATATATATATCTATATATATGAACATCTGAACATATTGGGTGCAATGTGATGGATGCATTGGGGATAGAACTTATTGGAAGACGACCAGTGCAGTAGAGTAGACAGAAGCCTGGGTGTTTTCATGACAGAGACGAGTCAGATAATGAGGTGTTACACCGGGGTAATCGAAAGTAATCTCTTACTGCCAGTGTTTATTTTTCTTTCTAAATTAAATAGATAAAGATAAATAGTGAAGTTCATCAACCTGACAGACAAAATTTTTTATTACACACTTATGTATTCCTGCGAATCCTGATTAAGGAGCCAAACAAGTGTTTGTTTTTTCTCCTTTTTCCTGAGTGTGATGACTGATTTTTGAGTGTGAGGACTGCCTCCACACGGTGTTAAAAAACACATCCCACCACATATGCCCACATGGTCCCAGTTTGTGGACAGACACACCAACATACTCAAATATAACAAATCAATCTATAAAACAGGAGTGACGATGTTCAATTTGGCATTGTTTTAAAAAGGTAATCCATCAAAACACTTGGTATCAAGAACCCCACAGAAATATTAGAAGTACAGCTTTTCAAAAGGGATGTGCTTCTTTTAAGTGGCGACAAGAGCATTAAGATGTAATTAGGTGAAAATCTGTGAGTATCTACAGCTGTTCATTTGCTAAATTATTCATGGTCTACTGTGAATGTTTCAAGTGGATAAAACGGTTTTGTTTTTTTTAGATTAATAGACAAAGACTTTCTGCAACAAAGAAAAAAATCATGTCGTTTCTACTTTTCTGTTCTTTCTGGTCAGTGAGAGTTAACTCTGACAGACAAGAGAGGGGGTTTGGGAGGAGAGAGAAATGCTGTTTAAAAGAGAAATGCTTGTACATGTGGGTCCTCAAATGTTGTAAAGAGAAGCCACCCTTCCATGGAGACCATTTCGAATTAGGCTTAATTTCGAACAATTATTTTTCAAATTGATTTTGCGGTAAATCTGTATAAAACAGAGAAAAATCAGAAAATTTTCACACTTGCAATGTTTTTGAGCACTTAAATCATTTTGCCTAAAAAAAGTTGATTGATAATGGAATTAGCTGTTACAAACAGCATTAATTAATTCAAAAGAACCCATCAACAACTGTGATATGTAGAAAAATAAGTACACCCATGGTATCATAAGCTGGTATTGCAGAGACTGAGACTGTTTTCTTGTAAAAATGGCATCCATTGAAGTGATGATTCATAGTCATTGTCAAACTCTAACAAGTGATTTTATTTTATTATTAATTATTTACATGTACCAAAGGCAAACTGCAAAATACGGGTGACCATTGCATTGTAAAAATAATGTATTTGAACCCCAACCATCATTTTTTGTAACCCTTACCAAATGGTTTTGACTTCTAAGTATTACTAAGTAATGTTTTGGATTTTTGCCAAGTGTTTCAGTTAAGTGTTGTCGTGTTATTAACCGAACATAACTCCGCTGTGAAAAAAAGTTGTCATACATCTTGAACACATAAGTGTTATACATAACCATGTCATCTAACTCCCCCTCCTTCTGAGAACTGTGTGGCCTGCTAATATAAACACCTTCAGAATGACATTTGTTCTAACATTTCATTGAATATTTCATTTCAAATTATTTGAATATCCTCTTAAGTCTCTTCCTAGACTCATAAGTATCTCCAAAACTTTTACTCAAAAGAATTTTAGGGTTCATTTTAAGATTCTTTTATTTGTTTTTAAAAGTTTACATGGTCTTGCCCCATCTTACGTCTCTGAGCTGCTTCACCCATGTTCTCCCGCTCGCTGCCTCAGGGCAGCTGATCAGCTGCTCCTGGAGGTACCGAGGTCTAAACTAAAGCTTAGAGGAGACAGAGCTTTTAGTGTTTAAAACTCATTTTAAGACACATTTTTATTCTTTTGCTTTTAACACTTGTTGAGACTTTTGCTCTTACTTTCTGTTATCGTGTTTTATTGTTTCTGTCGTCTTTTCCATATTTTGCATGTTTATTGATTTTCGTTTGTACAGCACTTTGTCGCAGCTACTGTTGTTTTAAAGTGCTTTATAAATAAAGAAGAAGAAGAAGAAGAAGAAGAAGAAGTAGTAGTAGTAGTAGTAGTAGTAGTAGTAGTAGAAAGTCTCTGAGAGCTTTGTAGATATTTGAAGGAATTTCTTAGGAGAACACCTTGTCCTAGATACCATGGGAGTCTTATCATTGGCACCAAATCTGGAACCTCAAATTGTAATTTTACAGATTTTAAGCCTTTCATTCTATCAAATTCCACAAATATGTGCTTTTAGTCAAAGTATGATGCATTGTCCACAATGCTTTTTATGGCATATATGCTAGAATATTTTGATATTTTTGAAAAAAAAAAAAAAAAAAACATTACTTCTGCACCAGAAATACCAGATGCTTTCCATTCCAATATACAAGGTATAGATTAAAACCCTCCAAAATCTTAAGATAGAAAGCACATGAGCACTGACGTAAACACACACACATAAATTTGAACACATTTATACGCAAACCATTATGTGAAAGAAAAAGCAATCTCTGAATCTGCTGCTTGGGGGTTTAAATATATTTCCATCTCTGTCAGACATGTTCTGAAGGTTATGATGTGAAGGTCTTTGTAGTCTTAACAGTACAATAGAATATTCGAAACAACAGAATGCACCTAAGGCCGGGGTGAACAGCTGACCACTTGATTACACAGCACAACAAACACAGAGACATGACATAAAGGTCACAACCACAAGGACTAGTTTCACAACTACAATTTAGTTGCCCTCCTCTGTAATGAAATAGTTTCTTGTTAATCAAAGCTATAAAATCAAACTGGAACTAGAAATCTCATGGCAACAAATATCAAGATATTATATGAGGGTGTGAAGGAACTGAAGCAATTAAACATGGTCCATGTCCTACTTTTTCACTGTAACCTCAAGCAAACTGAAGCATTTTGGCATTATTGTGTGTAACCTTTTCATCTTGCCTACAGCCCCGTTCATCTTCTTTATGGAGTCCAGTTCCGTTATGGATTACTGTTAGATCACTGCCTGCCATTTTTCTCACTCCCTCCCTTATCCCTTTGCCTAACTCGCTTAACTCTCTCTCTTTGTTTCTCTCTCTCCACACTGCAGTGTAGGCAGTGACTTGTCTCCTCTAATTACACTGAAAATGATGTGATCATTCACCACAGAAAATCTCTCTGACATCTGACAAAACAAGGAGAAAGTTTGTCAGGTAGAAAACTGAATCACACTGCACTCTGCAGTCGCTACAGGTCTTCTGATTTGCGGTAGGGAGTTATTGGACTCCAACATCGGTATTTTCAACCATTTGCAATATGTATTGTTTTCCAAATATCTTACTTTCGTCTACAGTAACACCAAAATTGGACCTGGAATATATATATACACTCAACAACTGAATTCCAAATAAAGCGTACTTGTATCAAATTTGTTTTGGAAATGAAAATGTACCCTAATGAGGAAGAAAAAGAAAAAGTTTGTCAGACTTTGTGTTACTGCTGGAACTTTCAGACAGTTGGTGTGTGGACTTGTTGAGGCTGAGGCTTTTAAATTTAGACTATATTTCATGCAGTGTAATTCAATGTGCCTTCCTGACATTCAGGTTACCCCACTGAAAAGATTTATCACCCTTTTCTGGTAAGTAAATAGTGTTACACAACAGACAGACACAAGAAAGGTGGCAGAATGCCCCGCACATAAAGAATGTTTTCATAAAGTCTATTAGTGTTCTTTCCGGCCATCAGAAAACACTCTTGACAAACTAGATTCAAGAGGTTTTACTATTTACCGGAGGATAAGTTTCCAACTTGGCAAATATTCAACAGACAACAGGTTAGTGACTGATCTATGATACTTTACATCATAACCACGAAAGTAAACACTTTTTTTCATACTCCATGTATTAAATATAAAGTGCAAGCTAACTGTGACAAGCCTGATTTCTTCACCTTTTGAGTCACACAAGGCATTTGAAGGCAAAATTACAGTTTTTAATTTAAACCTACGGTATGTTTCAAATGTGGCATACATCTTCATTTTAAGCACATAATATACAGTGGTGTTGTTAGCCAAAGTATCATGCCAAAGCATAGCACTAGCTGTCTACTATAAGACACTGGTGTTGTTTTGTGAAACATGAGTATGAAACCATCACATCAGATAAAGGACGATAGCATTTGATTTGAACAAGATGTAAAACCACTGTTGTTGTCATACCCTCTTTAATTGGCATCAGTGCACAGTCATATTGGCCAAAAGGTCTCCTCTGACTATTGGGTTCTTGTCCTCGTTAGGAGGACTTTGGGTGACAACAGTTAACATTTCAAACCTGAGAATTGAAAATTTTACCACGGTGTGTATTTTAAAACATGTTTCATGGTACTGAGCCAACACTGCGATGATCAACTGATGGGGAGGGGGCATTTTATCAGACTTTGAATGATAAAACTCCAATGTGATCGATAAAGAAAACTGGAACCAAAGCTGGTAAAGTAAAAAATCCATAATTTTCTTCTAGAATGTCATGAAGCATGAAGCTGCTGAAACTGGAAAATGAGAGAGCATTTTTAAATTACAGTCGTGGACCTACTCATTACCTTCTTACCCTTTATTTTCTATTCAAAGCTGCCTCTTCCCACAGATTCTTTCACTCAGAAAAAGTGTGTGAGAGCGTGTGTGATCAGTTTGCTGCACGTGTCTTCATACCAATGCAGGCTTGGAAGATACCATATACACCACCCTTGAATGATGACTCGCATGCTTATTCAGGCTTTGTTGCCGTGGCAGCATCTCATTATGTAAATGATGCCTCCCTGATGAGAAGGAGGCAGGCGCAGGCGTGATGCTCACTGCTCCAGACTGTGTAGAATTGGCTTCAGGGACCAGAGAGGGATTGTTGCTATATTTAGCAGTCATCTTAACAATGTCTTTCTTCTCTATTTTTTTCTCACATCTGCACATTTCAACACTTGTCTCACCTTTTTCACACTGTGAGGACTAAAATATCGCTCTCTTTAACACACAAACACACACATGAGAACTCTCACACATTTCATAGTTTGACATACTTCAAGGTTTCGTGAAGTGAGATTCTAACCGTATCTGAATTTCTATTATCTTCTTATCTCTTTTAATTTAGCTTTGAATGTCCATCCTCCATCTTCAGTGCTGAATAAGTGAGCACTCTCTGAGGAAAAAGTACTAATGGTTTTGTAGTATGTCATCTTGCATATTCCAGCTAAGTGCCTTGGTCATTTGACATTAAATCTGGGCTTCAGACATGGATCCGTATCTCCGACTTTAAAATCAGGTGAAGTTAGGTTCTGCCCCCACCTCAGTGTACGCTAATAGTCAGAAAACTTTGTAATCTGTGTATGGAAATGTTAGTTACTCCATCAAAGTTTATCAGCAATCTAATGGACACCAATATTTAGTTTGCATTTACACCAGATATGCATTAGTCAAGACAGCTGAGCTTAAAAACCCACATCATCTCCTGCATCTTCAGCCAAAAGTCTAGAAAATGTGTCTACATTGGTAGTGTGGAAAACTATTTTGAGGGAGGAACAAAGCATATATGTAGTTTATTGTTTTACAGTATTATCAGTCATAGTATCGTGAGGGAAGTAGCCTGCACTGTAAAGAACGAGCAGCAACTGCTATTGCTTATTCTGTCTCACACCAACAGCTCTTAACGTCCAACCAACTCCCCTGCCACTTACTGTAAATAACAACACAAAGCTACAGTATTGTTCCTATAGAAATATTTTTTCTATAGTATGGAAAAAACATTGTTTCTGATAAGTTCACACACACTGAAGGTGCTTTCCTGCAATGCTGCAGGCTGTAACTGGGAACTGGTTGTGGTAGAACTGAATGATTGCTATACCCATAACTTGATCCTACTCCCTCAAATCAAGTGCATTTCATCACTTTTCAGGAAATATTTCTAAATAGAAAATATGGCTAGAGTTTGCATTCAAAAAGAATTCCTTTCAATGCAAAAAAAGTGGTACGTAAATGCAATTTGAAAGGGTTGCGATAAAAAAAATAACAAGTGTCTGGAGTTGTCAAATGTAAGCATTATAAAGTGCTGCTAATGGCACAATGCCATTCCATTTTATGATAATGTCCATGTCAACATGGACAATGAAGCATTATGTAATAATGCCACATAGTGCATGCAAACTGGATAGAACTAGTTTCTCTTTTTAGCTGCAACTCAAAACAGTACCGTGCAAAGGTCTTGAGCAACAACCGGAAAAACAGGAAATAGCTATAGCACTTTGTTGAAACGTTCAAACATAAATGGAAATGAACGACATATAAATATAAAACCAGACTTTGAGCATTCTAATGAGCATGAAAGTCAGTAAAAAGCCAGATTTGTGTTCTGTTCCGTCAAGATGATCCCACGCTGCTTCAATAATGTTGACTCGTTCTCTGGGGAGGATTCATCCCTCCATAAGACCTGTTGCTACTGATTTTCAGTCCACTTCTCGTGTCATTTGTCATACCTCAGCCTTTTCTCCGTTTCCATTTCTTAAGAATGGCTCCTTGATAGCCACCCTTCAGTGGAAACAATTTCTGATGAAGCTTCAGTGAACAGAAGATGGATTAGCTTAAGGTCCAGGTGCATCTTTCTGGTCCTGTGTCTAACAAGATTTTTTCCTGTTTTCTAACGACATCGTTTTAGGACAATGTTCTTCTGCTGTGGATAGTTTCAGGCTTGACACATTCTTTTGTCGTTGACCTTTCCAGGTTTTTTCCATTTTTTTTTTTAAGGACAATTGGCATACCATGCTGTGCTATGTGAAGTTTTCAGCAAATAACTCCTTGGAGATTCCCTTATTGGTGCAATATTGCTATTTTTAAGTCTGTCAAACTGTTATCTTTGGCATATTTCATAGATACAGGTACAGAAATTAGCTAAATTGTGTGTCTTTGTGACACGCTGCTTCTAACAAAGTGCCTAGAAATACAAGTTAAATGGGTTCTTTGCCAAGTTGTCTGTTGTGTTCTGAAAATGGTTGTGCACAAGAACTAGAATGAAAGTGAGTGAAAAAGCAGTCAATTTCCAAAGTAAAACTTCAAAAGATCTTCAGAAGTCTGGAGAAATATTGCACAAGTCCCCTTTAAATGATAACAAGAAAGTCTAGCTCCTTGGAAGCAAAAATAAAAAACATTAAGGGTGCCTTAAGATATTTGCTCAGTACTGTAAATGTCATGCAATCACAGAGCTCCAAAGGTTAGAACAAATACCACATCAAGCTTCCCATTGCCATTTCCAGCCTCCAAAAAAACAATCTTATTTTCCCCAATCTTAAAGGATAAGACCGGTTTTTTGACATTGGGCCCTTGATTTCACATTATAGCATGATGTTCTACTCACCCCTGCTTGTTGTTTGTCATTTGGAGCTGTTCCGAAGATATTCGCGAGGCGTCTGGCTGCTCTCTTGAGATATTCGGCCATGAAACGGTTTCCTATGGGCAAGCTCATACAGGCACAAACTATGCTGTTTATAATTTATTAATTACTCTACACTAGCACTGATAACGTGGAGGTGCGTCGCTTACTTAAAAAAATCCGGGTTATTGTAATTTTGATTTTTTTGTCGTAAAGTGGGTGTTACTGACGTCATCGTCGTGCTACTGCCACAGGCAGCCCACAGACCTGCTGCCTATTTATTCATTCGGCTAAAATTCAAAATTAGTAACCCGGATTTTTTTAAGTAAGCGACGCACCTCCACGTTATCAGTGCTGGTGTAGAGTAATTAATAAATTATAAACAGCATAGTTTGTACCTGTATAAGCTTGCCCATAGGAAACCGTTTCATGGCCGAATATCTCAAGAGAGCAGCCGGACGCCTCGCGAATATCTTCGGAACAGCTCCAAATGACCAACAACAAGCAGGGGTGAGTAGAACATCATGTTATAATGTGAAATCAAGGGCCCAATGTCAAAAAACCGGTCTTATCCTTTAATGTCCATCTGGGATATTCAAGATATCCCTCCCAAATTGTATCTCCTCATAGGGTAAATTAACACTGCTGAGGTGGAACACTGATGGATCTGAAAAGAGGCTCAGCAACACTCCTGATGCATCAGAAAAGTCAGCAATAAGGCTGAATGTTTCTATTTGAAACTTGTAGTTTTTTAACAAACAGATAGATGGATATCACCGTCCACTAAAATCTTAATTTCTCTCATTTGTATACACGCCTCATCCTGTCCAGGGTCCCAGGTGGTCATTGACCATTTTCTCAGGTTTAAAGAGGCTCTTTGTATACCACACTTAGATTTTAGAACATCTGTTAAAGAATGCGGTTGGTCTGAATGGGTGGAGAAACTGCCAGTCAGTAACCGGAATCTTGCTCAGACCGAAGGCCGTCCTCTGCCATTACCACCTGCACGACAGGCCTGCCAACCAGTCAGACTCCCAGGCCTGCTTTTTCCAGCGGGTTTGCTGCCACTTGTCCAACCGTATCGTCTCTTTTCTTAACTTGGCTTAATCCCCTTTATATTCTTTCACCGACTTTAATTAGCCTGTGTCTAGAGCAACTATTAATCCAGAGCAAGACTTGAAATATATAATCAAGCTGACAAAAAAAAAAAAAAAAAAAACTCTGAATGTGATACATTTTGAGACCTAGACAGAATTATATTCTTGATGTCACTCTGACCAGAAAATGCACCTCTTATATCTTTGACTGACAGTCATTTTATGTGATGCTGCTCTTGTCCCACTGGTCTCAGTGTTTGAGGTCTTTGATGATTACGGCAACCGATGGGTCTTTTTGTGACCTTGAAATACTATAATTGCTTCTGTGCCCTTTTTCTGCCCTCAAAACCTCCAGAAGAACTCCAGCTTAAAGCAAGCATGATAAAATTTGACTTGCCGTGTGCTTAGAAGCATACTACATTCTGCAGATCTGTACGCAGCACATACAGTACTCAATCTTAAAGGGAGTACTGTATGTGCCACATGGTCAGTTAAACACAAGAGCTCTTTCCTTCATCTCATATGGGCTGGAAGTGTTTGATCTGTGGTGACTCTATTAACACTAAGAGACCTGACAAAAGTACTATATGGGGAGGAATTGATTTGGCATGCCATTTGTCCACTCCATAAGCATAAAAAAAGAATTGAAGACAAGGCCAATAAAATGTGCTCTTTGTCCAATTTGGCAAAAAAATAGGCTATTTGGAAAAGTGTCACACTACCCACTTCCTCGTCTATTAAAGCTCTGAACCAACATCTACACTTTTAATCTCAACTTGCCTTCCAGAGTTATAGGACTAGAAGCAAATGCAGCCTTCTCGCTCTGAAATATTTCACAATTCTGGCCAAGTGGAGGAACGTCATTTATTGTTATCTGGCAGTTTGACACACAACCACAATTATGGGGGATTACATTTAGATGGGATTAACTACTGAAGCGGAGAGTGCATTTCTGACAGTACACTGCAGTAATCCACAATGCCCAGGTAAGTAGATAATCCCACACCTATTTTTCAGAGTTCTGATCCACGCAATTACTTTGATGAATCAGTTCAGGTGTGGAAATTAGATCATTATCATGAGCCCAGATCAACATCAATGGACCACTGATAAATCTGAAACAGGCCACAGAAGCAGGCCATTCAAGTAGGCCACAGTGGTCAAAAACAGTCAATGTTTGGCTTTAATAATGCCTAGTTCAGTGCTGAAAACTGCTTAAAACCGAGAGTCAGCCTAACCTGATGTAAAAAATAAACAATGATAATAGTTTGAAGGTTTTTTGCACCTGCCTCAAATGTAAATATCAAGAGAAAATACTCTTGCTCTTCCCTCAAAGATAGAATGTTGCTCAAGCATAGTTTAAAAAAAAAATGCAATTTAATACTTGTCCTACATTATGTTAGTTTTTCTGCAGTAAATTTGTTAAACAGCAGGGAAATTCAGAGGATGGCCCAATGTCTTAACATTTGTTGCCTTATGGTTAATGATAATCAAAATTCTTCAGTTCCTCTGAGTGACCATATATAAAGGAGAAAACCAGATGACACAGTCAACATAATATCTACCATGAGGAGTATGATTACTTTGAGAATTGACCAGGATAAAAAATTTTAAAAAAGAAAAGCCGTAAGAAATTCCAACGACATGTTTTCACTTGTTCCGTGGCTCAGAATATTAACAACCAGGGGATGGTTGTTTAAATATAAACTGAGGGGACCGCTGACAAAGTCAGTCACCTCAGAATACATGTAGCTCTGTGGATTACCAGCAGCAAGCTGACTAATGCACCAGAGATTTTAAGGACAGAACACTTCTGGCAGGGATGACGTCAGAAAGAGAGCATTTTTTTTCATTTCTAAATCAAGAATATAATACTGTGGGATGAAAACCTGTGCTCTGCCTAGAACTGTTGCAGATATACATCATTTCACCACTATCTGGTCAATAACAAAGCACTTCATACTTTGGCACAACAAACTTCAGCAAAAGAAAACTTGGCTTTGTTGTCACAAGAACAATCCGATTTTCTGAAAACACAACAGACGAGGAACAAGAAGCCAAGTACTGATCACAGGGCATTCTGGGTCACTCCGAAAGCGAAAGCTGACAGAGTAATTGAAAAAGACGGGCAACGACATTCTCCAACAGCAATCCGCACACAAGTCAAAGATGGGGAGTGGCAGATCACTGATGCCACTCCGAGCCAGTTTCCTCTGGCCAGTATCACTGGATTTGTGTCAGTACCGGAAAAGCATCTGACCGGGGACGATTCCACCACTCTGACAATGCAAAAACATCATGCCCTTACCACTCCACTGTTTACATGACACAAACTACTGCAGGGCAAAGAGAATATATCTCTAGCATGTAGTCTTTTCAGAGATTTTTTTGGTCAACTGAAAAGAAAAGAGAAAAATACCATCTTGAAAAATTCTGACTTCAATCTTGAATCTTTATTGATCATATAAATAGAGGACAAGAAAAGCAGAAAAACCAATTTTGTGTAAGAAGCTTGCAAGAAAATTTATTCTAAAGAGCTCACTACATTCAATATGTTTGGAGTGAGTTTTCAAACCACAGGATTAGTATTTGAGGGTCCCCACTTGGAAAACTCTTGCTTCATCAGTTGAGCTGACACACGCTGTTTTTGTGTGATACCTGCATGTCTCCAGATGTCTTTTAAAATTCCTGTGAGACGGTAGAGTACAATAAAACCTTGTAGCAGGGCTCTGACTACATCTAACACTGTCTCTTTGATAAAAACTACCAGATCCTCTCTTGACCACAGGCTCCTCAGACGAGCTTCTCAAGCGGCCAGCCATTATAGAAAGGTCCTAATGACAGTGTGCAGTTTTTTCTGATAAAATTAGAGTAGGTGTCTGTGTTGGTGGGACAGAGCTGCCTGTATTGTGATAAATGAAGCAGCTTCAAACTCTTCTCTTCTCTTGGCGTCCATTGATTCAGTGGCTGGCCTTGCAATGAATTAATGTGCCTGTAAATATGCAAGACTTATGCCTTCTGCTATGCTCATATCTGCAGTTTGGGGCAGACATGAATCCACTGGCTGACACTTGCAACCGAGGAGGGCAGTATATCAATGCACTGCACGGAGATGAAGTCTGAGGAGAGTGACAGAAATGCAGTCAAAGTTATTGGCTAACATTAATGTGGCATAAATGAATTACCTACAAGAAATCGGCAAAATGACAATAAAAAGTGATCATAAAAACGTACAAGCTGGCTCTGCGTGGACACTATTAGACTGGGCTGCAAAACTGTCATGAGGACAAACAGTTGGGGTGAAAATGTTTTTGTGAATGATGCAGAATTCATCAACACAACTCTGTTAATGCATGAACACATGAGTTATGTAGCTGAGATTACAGACCGGGAAAAGACGTAAAGCTGATGGAGTGTGTACGTCACATACGCTTTGACGCATCACTTTGTCTACACAACTTAGCTTCAGGGGGACAAGGGGAAATAACACAACATGATTCACTGGTGTTGCTCAGATTTGGACCATTGGCTTTTATTCCACTATGTTACTTTTTGTCTGCCTGCATCTGCATTCTCTCTGCTGACATGTCCTGCAACAGAATAACCAGTGACTAATCTGAGCCAGAGAACAGAGATGTGTCACAAAACTTCTGTTCACCAGAATCAAAACAATTTCTGTTGGCAAAAAGTTGTTTTGAAACTAGGCTGCATTTTTAGGAGGAAGCCAGGAGGAGATGCAGGTGCCGTATTGCTGCTTCATCAACTTTTTTCTCACATATAACCAATACTTTGGTATTTTTATCTTTTAGGTCAGTTCAGTTATATTGTTTGTGAGATTAACTTCAACTGTGAATTATGATGAATCAGTTTCATGTTTAGAAAGCTATGGAAAAGTTGGCCTTTCATGAAAATAAAGTTCCCTGTAATTTTAGCATGTTGGTGAGTGAGAATGTTTTGAAAACAGAGTATTTTTACTCTGAAAAAGCAGAGCAGTCAGAAGCTTCTGAATACTGACAGCTTGCAGAAACAACACTGTGGAGATGGCAGGTGGTTCTGGTTTTAATGAACTGTTTCCCTGAAATCATTTGTGGGACAGGTGGTGGCCAACATTGACAGGGTCAGTGGTGATTTTCTCCATGCAATTCCCTGCTTCTGTGTCATTCAAGTCCCCGATAGAGGGCAGCTGGCTTCAAGTGACTCTCTCATTAATGCAGACAGGACTGTATTGCTTTTTACCCTAATATTTGAAAGAAGCAGAACCATACCAGTTATTGGTTGTGCACTTATATAAAAAAAAAAAAAAAATCAAGATTTGATGAGTGTTCTTTGTCTAGGTGAGGATATCCAGAGCTTTGGAGATGGTGCCACTGTGGAGCTGTGGATTTCCAGTAGAAGACAAGAGGCAAAGTAGGTTTTGAGGTTAAAATTCTTTATATTTTGTTCAATATGCTTTCAGCAAAACACTAGCAATACAGCACTTCTATGCTGAAACTGGTCTTCTGTTGCATTTTGCCAGGCACAGTAGAGTTCATTTCTACTCCCACGTTATTAGAAAATAGAAATGAATATTTCTGATGGGATCCCTTCTACAACATTCTCGTAAATATATCTTTGTTTACATATATATAACTAGTCTGCAATCTTACCCTCAAATTTAGTCTACTCAACAAATATCAGATAATACTCTAACTTACTGCACATGGCTAAAATGATTTATGAATAGTTTTTGATCGTTTTTCTTATCAGTGATGACATACTTCTCCAGATATTAATCACAGATGTCAGATCTAAAGTGCCTTAACAGCAGGATGTAATAAAATACCCTATAGTCAAATATGAGAGGATACTCTTATCTTAATAGTTCATCATTCATTGATAATTTAATCATGTTAAAAAAAACTGAAATATTTTCTGTCTCCATGGAAATAAGCTACACACATAGGCATCTTGTAACATAATTTCTGTATGTATCCTTAAAAGAAAAATACATCAATAACGTCATCACCTGCAGCAGTGCAGCCATTATAAGCCAATTACGTTGATCGATTTGTTGTGAGCACCTTAAACAGAACGTGACAACAGGAAGCTCCAACTGTGGTGCCTTACAGTAAGTAAAGCAAAAGGAATGGATGGGCACGCTGCCAAAGTATTAATCCTGATTATTGTGTTATTCTCAGGAAAATGCTATTTGCTCGTTTACTATAAATAGCTACAGCCTATCTTTAGAAAAATGGGACCCGTCAATAATCGTTTTCAAAGGCATCAAAGACTATGAAATGGGGCTTTGAAGCTCTGGAAATAATTCTATTGAAATAAAATAGCTTCTCGATCAAACAAACACAAAATAAGTTGCGTCAGTATCGTGTATTTTCAAACCGAGCACAAAGACAAAGGTTGAGTCACATGTGTGACGGTGCGTAAAGTGTCGTGCATATCCTCTGCAAATGGGGTACAATGATTAGTCCCGCCACGTTTCTCTGGCAACCTTGCCTCCGCACTGTCTCCATGGTAATGTAAAGGCAGTTTACTTCCTTCTTCGCAGATGTATGGGGCAGCATTGTTGCACTACAGGTCAATAGCTCACGCTACGAGACCGAAACGGCTCTCTGTGGCTGTACAGATGTGATGAGAATGTGTGGATACGGTGCGCGCGAGAAACACAAAGGGAGCTTTCAACAGGATGCCAGTGACACAATGGGACATCAAAACCGACGTTGTAAAGGTTACTCTTGCAGCAGAAATTACGTATATTTTCATTCTGTGACACTGTTACCAGGTCTACAACATGTCCAATTTATCTCGATTTGTGGCGATCACAAAGTCAGAGCAAGTGAAGCATGTGATCTCAAACCAGCACGCCGTGCAGCATATAGGCCTACAAAAGCAAATGCTTTGCTCTCAAACAGCAGTACCACATGCACCGAGCTGGGGATGGTTCAGCATCCAGTGGTTGCTATTGTTAACCTCGAAGGGTGATTTGAGCACCATGCAGGGAATGAATGGTGGCATGTTCGCGTTAAAACCTGTGGTTCAGGGACAAAGCAGTCTGCAAGGCAAGGCTCGTCTCTTACCCTTGGAAGCATCCTTGTCTTCTTTAGGCTTCGCCACTTTTCCGCTCATAGATCCCAGTTTGGATGTGTAATTCCCGATTTAGGAAAGAATCGAAATCCCCTTATTTGCCGACTGTCCTCAATGAAATCCTTACCAAGGGTTCCAGGTGCTGAGATAAGGGTTCTGTGAAGAGAGAAATATTCATCAGTCACAATAATTCCTTTCATAATACAACAGCAGCGTTTGGTGATGGGCTTTTTAACGTAGCCCAGAAACAGGACAGTGGTCGCTGAGGATGCAAGATATTAATCAATTAAAAAAAATAAATTAATTTAAAAAAAAAAAGCATCCAACTAGTGACGCTCTCTGAACACACTCACAGAACAAAGAGACGCTTTAGTTTCAATAAACACCAAGAACCAGTCTGTGAGCATCTTCCCACAGCCAGATTCAAGTGAATCTACACCACGCTTTAACCTACCTTATCTCCTCCACGTTTTCTGCTACATCAATGCACATTGATGAAAGGAAACGCTTCCACCACGAATCCCGTTATGTTGTATACAAAAACCACGACCGACTCTACTGTGACAAAAAAAAAGAACCCAAAGCAGCGGGGCAAAAAGCTGTGAAATGGAGCGCGATGTTTTCCCCAGAGCTCTACAGTCAAGAGAAATAGAAGTCAAAACACTGAACCGTGCTATCTAACAAACCCCGGGAGAAATGCCATTCAGCGCAGCTTCTGCGACCAGATCGTGTCGTCTGTGAGGCTGACGAGCTCTGCTCCTCTAAACGTTCAGCAGGCACAATCAACAGGATACTCAGCGAATGAGCGCTCCACCCGTTACAGCGCCATTTCACACAATGGAAATTGGAGTTTTGACCTCGGTGTCACTGCTGTGATGTAAACAAGCCCCTCCATCCACAAATGCAGTGAGCGTGTGAAGCGTGTTATCGATGCGGTGAAGCACTACAGAGGGAGGTTGTGCACCATCTTGCTGTTGCTCTCATTCAGTAGCCTTTGCAGAGCAATGCGTTATCCCATTCACATCCAGGCTGCGCATTGTCTTCATATGGTCTCAGGTGTTTTCTTTGACTTCCATAAACCAATGCAATTTTCAACAATTGCGCGCTGAAGGCGAAAACACTAAAACAGAAATTGAAGACTGTTGCGTATTTTGCTGTAGCACAGATTAATCAGATCAAAGTTTACCAACTCTAGGTTGTTTATACGGTTGTTATTGTACATGATATACTTTGTTAGTACTACACTGTTAGACCAGCTAGCTAGATTGATATCAATTTATAAGAAATGGATAACTTGGTTTAGTTCTTTGAGTTTGTGGATACTTTGCAGGTGCTAGAATGTTGGGTGGCAGGAGGGGGATAAGCAGCAATATCCACCATCAGTCTTCTTTTTATAGCTACTTATATTGTATATTGTTCGCGTGAAATACAACATAAAATACATATATCTCTGACATCATTTTTATTGTAGACTGTAAGTCAACCGGTTTTCACAATGCCAAACCTAAGCGTTGACGTGCCATATATATTTTTTTTATTATTTTTCATCTCCAAGTAGCACCATCCCCCACTACAACAGAGGTGAAGTCATTTTCACGACAATTTGATAGAATTGGGTTTTTTTTTTAGATTGTTTTTTCCTTAAATAATAAGTCTCCAACTCACAAGCGTCTATCCACGAAAAAAGCTTCAACATGGAGATATGCAATCCAAGATGCATTTCTTTTATCAGTATTGCAGCCAATCCTTAAATGTTTTTTAACTAATGATTTAAGATCTTCTACAAAGCATGTTGCTGTCTGTAACCTTGATTTTAAAGGTTACGGGTTATGTAATTCTCTGTAGGGTTCTTACCTTAGAAGCTACACCTCACCCTTCCTTTCAAAGTCTCCAGTTCAAAATAGTAATTGAGCCATGTTGACTACCAGAAGATTCCAAATGGTTTTCAAGCCTTCTGATTCAGATTTGAGGACGCTTTAGCAATTATTCCTATGAGTAGTATTTTCATCAGGCTATATCGTCCTTTGCAATCTGTTTTTTTTTTTTTTTTCCCCACAGGATTTATGTCACATCTCTTGGTCCTGCGGGCCAGTGGCACTCAGTTGCAGCAGAGGAAAGAGACCTGCGGGTTGAGGGTTACAAGATCTATATGGCTATTTTTAGAGGAAACTGGACCCCCTTCGAACTTTCTTCACATGCTCAAATCTCCCTGAGACATTTAGGGCACACTGGGATCGGCCCTGAAGAGTGGCTTTGCCTCAATTGATCAAATCATTGTAGTTTTAACATATCGTTTGCTATGAGTCAATTTTTTATAAATATGGCCCTGGTGACTGTTTTGATTATTTTTGTCCTACTACATACACACAGCATTTCTGTGATTAACACCGTTTAGCCCATTCATATGGATGTTAATCATACTTGTGCCTATACCCCCCATTAAAATCTTTGTAAAGAGCATGTGCACTGTGTAATAGCAAGGACCTTCCCAGCTGCCTCCGTGCAATGTGGCCCACCACACCTCAAAAACTGCTCAGGGAACTTGACGATCGAACCATGAGACAATAGGTATGTTCACTTGGCACTTGAAAAAAAAAAAAAAAAAAATTCATATTGTGTCAGTGTGACCAAAACCAGAGTTTTAATATGCACATAAACAAAAAAAAAAAAAAAAAATCACACAAAACCAAGCTTCTGCAAACTGGACTGACACATTCAGATAGTGTGGATGTAGCTTAATTTATTCCTGTGTTTATACACTCAACTAGACTCAAATGGGCCATGGCACTATGTACATGTGCCAAAGTTCCATTTTTTTTTGCATCTTTTTATTAAGACAGTAAATGTTAAATGGACCGTACTTGCACAACAATTTTCTAGTCTGGTTGACTCCCCAAAGCACTTACACACTACAAGCCACATTCACCCCATTCAACCAACTCCACACACACAGCACATCTTAGTCTATACAGAGTTATAGCCACTGGTACCTGGTACTTTTTTTGTCTCTAATACACACATTAAAGGATGCCTCAGAGGCAAGTGTCTTGTCCAAGGAAATTTCGACGTGGTCCGGGTGAGACCAAACCACTGACCTTCTGATTGGCAGGTGACTGCTCTTCTTCCTGTACTACAGCTGACCAGTAGTAGTAGGTGAAAATGAATGCAGGAAAATTCTCAATAAAGCTGCTCTAAATCATATTTTTTGTGGGTAGGGTTTCATCAGAGATGCTAAAAGCATTTCCTGACACTGTCACTACGCTCTTAAAAAAAAAAAAAAAAAAAAAAAAAATCCTGGTTTTATAACCGCAGCTTCATCTGACAAATTCATGCTTCTGGTAGATTAAAGACAATTTCTATGCGGTGAATTCAGCCAAATAGCAGAAACAGCAGAATATATCTTGTATATTTTCCTCACACAGTCCACAATGTTGTTGCATCACACACAAACTTCAGTCAATAACTCGATTCCACTCCTGTGTACGATTCAGAGAAATGTTCCAGTTGAGCTGTAACAGTAGCTCGACTTAACGGTTCATGTAACCATGAAGCGTGACATGGCTCCCAAACTGCTTGGATTTCAATTCAATCAGCAATTTGCAGGACGTGCCACAAGAAACCAAAGTAACTCATAGGACCCACTGCCAGAAAACCTTAGGACACACAAAGAGATCAGGACAGCTCCTGTTTACATGCCCCAAAGGGCCGTAACTGTTCTGGCAGTACGAGGAAACCCTACACAAATTTTTCGCAGGAGTTTCAACATACTATGAAGGACATGTCCTTCAGTGATAGATAAGTATTCGAAAAGTTTAAAAGGAGTGTAGAGCTCCGGCTCATCAAGTGGACATGTGCATGTCTGTTGGGCACAAGGCACTGTACAAAGAGCGAAGGTGAGCGAGAGTGTAAATGTCAGTGTGTTGCGTTAGCCCTGTGGCCCCCTTTGACCTTTCCAGCAGGGCACCACACTGCAGTGCTGCATTCATCCCTGGCCTGTTTAAAGCGAAGCCCTGGAGCGTGTTTGGTACAGAGCAAACAAACTCCTGACTCACACTCTGTCATCTCTGATGTCATGTTCGCAGCTGTGCCCGCCCATGTCACAAACTAACCCTGAATCACCCCTTTTAGGCTGCTCATTGCAATATATCTGCTAAGAACAGTGACAACACCTTTACTCCACATTGCTCCAACAAATGTTGCATTCCCTCTCAGCAAACTGATCTGTGAAAGTTTATAACTGCAAGGAATGCATTCAAAATGCTTCTGCAGTAAAGCAAATTAGTGTCATTATTCTGAATATTTGTGACAAGAGTATTTATTTTGTATGGCCACATACATGCCGGTCTACAGCATACGTTTGATTCTTACTGATTCACTGATATACAAGCATTATTGTAACGTTGTTAAGGCAGACGCTGATTTATCTAAATTATATACCATTATCATGTGTTTTCCAATAATTGAGCACATGTTTAGCATTTACAGTCACCTGAAAATAGTAAGGACGCCCTCTTAATTCTAAGGTTTTACCCATCAGTACAGAATAAAAAGGAAAAAAATATTATCTTCAGGTGTTAAATGAACAAGAACACATGACATATTCCTCAATGTCATCGTTAATGTTGTTGCTTTTTTTTCCCCATATGTCGTTATCAGTCTCTCACATCACTGCAGAGGATATTGGATCTCTCTTCTTTACAATTTTGCTTACGTTCATTATGGTTTGTGGGCATTGTTTATTTGACTGACTATATCTGGGCCATTGCAACGCCTTTATCTGTCATGTATTAAACATTCATCAACATTGTTTTCCTGTTGCATGACCCAGTTTCAGCCATGCATTAGCTGTCAGACAGATAGTCTCACGTTTGACTCTACGTTGGTGTACAGAGGAGTTCATGATCGACTCAAAGACTGCAATGTGTCCAGGTCCTGTGGCACACAGCAAACTACAGTGCTTGACATTATATGAGGGGTTTGTGCTCATTTGCTATATGCGTTTTTTTTTAACCAAACATTTTGGTCTCATCTGTCCAAAGGACATTGTTCCTGTGGCCTTGTGCTTTTTCAGATGCAACTTTGCAGACCTAAGATGTGCTGCCATGCTCTTTTTGGAGAACATGGCAAGCCTTTAAAACAAGCAATACTTATTCAGTGTTTTTTTTCTAATTTTAACTGTCAAACTTTGACATGCTAACTGAGGCCTATGGAGTCTGAAATGTAGGTCTTGGATTTTTTGCAGTTTCCCTGAGCACAGTCTGACCTTGGGGTGAACTTGCAGGGACGCCCACTCCTGGGAGGACTGGCAGCTTGTTACGGTCGGTGGTGGTGGAGAGAAGAGGACCCAAAAAGCTGAACAGCAGACTGGAGGCAGATGGAAACTTGACAGAAGATGTATTGAGAAGAAAAGAAGAAAGAAAAAAAAAAGCGCCAACAGAGCTGGAAAACCATTAACTCAACCCTGAAAACAAACAAACAAACTAACAGACTGAGCTGAACAAAGAAGTATAAATACTGGGGGAAACTAATGAGGAAGTGGCTGCAGCTGACGTTGATTGAATTGGAGACAGGTGTGGAAGTGGAGCCGCTAACCAAAACAGGGGAACTGAGGATAACTAGGAGTAATGACCAGAACATGAAGCTAAAAGACAATACAAAGTATAAGCTCAAACAAACTACAAACTAAGAACATAGAACCGAGAGGAACCAAGGAGTTCAACCAACTAAGAACACAGAAGAGTAAAGCAAAGAACTGAGAAATATCGAAACCATAGAAAAGACCAGAAACTCAGAACACAAAAAAATATGGAGTAAGAAAAAGACAAATCAAGGCTAGAGAAATACAAACAGAATAAATTCTAATTTAAACCTATGACTCAAGATCACAAACAAGAAAACAGGACAAAGAAATCCAAAGGCGAAACAATCCACGAACCCTACACAACTGTCTGAATGTTTTCCAGTTTTTAATAGTCTGTCTCACCACGGAATTAGGAATTCCGAATAGTTTGTAAATGGCCTTATAACCCTTCCCAGATTGATGGGCAGCAACAATAGCTTCTCTAAGATCACTGCAGATGTCTTTACTCGCAATTCTTCTCTCAGATGTTGAGAAGTGAAAGTACATGAAATACCATCCATCCATTTTCTATACCGCTGAATCTGTCAGTCGGGTCGGCTGGAGCCTAACCCAGCAGTCAAAGGGCGAGAGGCTGGGTACACCCTGGACAGGCCGCCAGTCCATCACAGGGCCAAACAGAGACAATCGAGACAAACAACCATACACGCTCACTCCTAAGGACAATTTTAGAGACCAATTAACCTAACATGCATGTTTTTGGACAGTGGGAGGAAGTTGGAGTACCCAGGGAGAACCCACGCATACACGGGGAGAACATGTAAACTCCACACAGAAAGGCCCCAGCCGGGAGTTGAACCTGTAACCTTCTTGCTGTGAGGCGACGGTGCTAACCACCACACCACCGTGCAGCCCTCACATGAAATACCACAAAATACAAATGATCTACTTCAATTTCTCTATGCCATTTAATAAAAATGCAACTATGCACTGAATAAGTAAGTACCAATAGTACATCTGATTATAATTATTGTTTTGTTATCCATGAGCATTTCCCATGGTAACCATCAGGCTAATACACAGCAGGTGCCCCTCAGAGATGTGTGAAACAAGAAATTATAATCAGTTTCAATCAAAAAACACTTGACATGTTATATTTCCACACATAGATTACTACTGCAGCAAAGTGATCTTCTCAAGATCAACTGATGTTTATGCCACTGTAATTACAAGGAATGGGAGGTGTGTCTTCCAGACAACTCTAACATGCAAGAGTCACCTTATGACTGAAAACTGCCTCCTTGTTCACAGGGATTGTTATTGGTGTTGATGACCTCCAGCCTTATCAGCTTATCAGAGTACATACTGCGTTACACCATGTAAATAGTTATGTAGAAGACTTTCACAGAGTGGTAGGTATGTCATTTTTGTGTCCTCACAGTGGGTTAATTGTTATATCCCAAAGAGTTACGTCGTAAGTATAAACTAATGAGATGATGGAGACTTGGTTGCAATAAATCAATGAGTATAAATAAATAAATGAGAGGAGAGAAGACTGTAGCTTTTAAGCAGAAAACACTGGATCGGTGAGAGCTGAAGAAGGAGGTGAGTGATCTGCACACACAAACAGTGAGAGAACATGGAAAAAACCCAACAACAAACATGGACCCTGACAGTTACAGCAAATAGTTTGAATCTTAGTGCTAAAATAGTAAAGTGTATATGTGTGTACTGTGCTGCAATACGGTGCAATGCGCAGTCAAAAATTCTCCTTTATAAAAAGATAAGAAATTCCATTAAGTGCAACTGGACAATGATTTTGAACTGTGATGATGAATACACACATCAACAATTCAACGATGACTCATCAAAGACATGTACTGAAAAAGATTAGAGGATCTTTGTATGGAGCTGATCTGAATTATTAGCACAACATTTCTTGAATATTTGAAAATAAATGTAAAGAAACCTTTTTTTTTTTTATCACAGTCGTGTCATAAAACAACATTTAACCAACGGCTTTAAAGTTCACCTTTTACAGATTCAAACTCAGTTCCTCAAAACAGAAACAAGGACAAAGATAAGACTGGCTTGTACTTAAGTTTAAGTGTTCACATGCCAAGAATCAACCAATAAAAGATGGTTTTAACACTTTTTGCTGTTCATTTTGCTGTGGAATAAACAGCAGAGGTCAGTCTCATGCATTAGCCATCAATCAAACCCAGTGGGATAATCAATCATTGATAATGAATATATATGATGAGTGATAAGGTGCAAGAGCGGCAAATGCAAGAAAACAAAATGAAGGAAATTCAATAAAAATGCAATTTGTTTATAGACTCGGACATAAAAGTTATCAATGAAAATGATTTGTTGTTTCATGACAATTAGCCGCTATTGTAGAATTGTAGAATTGTCGCACCTGCCTCAAGGAACTGGAATCAGTTTTAAAAATCTGGATGGAGACAGCAAGTTATTTCAAAAGTAAATAGGTCACGGTCAAAAGGTAAGTCACAATGTCGTATTTCTGTCACATCTTCCAATAATATGCCACATAACTGACATAGCTGCACCGCAGATTATATCTTTATATTCCACATGTGAAAGAGTCAGGGTATATTTCCGCTCCTGGACAGATGAGCAACAGCAGCTGGCACAGATAAGGTCTCCATCCCTGCAGTTGCAGCTTATTTTATTAGCACTGCGTTGCTGTGTACAGAGCACAATGGCAGAGCTGATATTATGACATATCTGTCTGGCACAGTTCTACCTCAATGGTTCTTCCCTGCATAACTTTTCTTTAACAAAACTGTTTTTGTCATTCATCTGGAAAACAGCAAGCTTGTCGAGCACTTTCTGACCAGGAGCAATGGGAGCTACACTTTTCATTAACGGTGGCTGAACATCCCTGAGCCTGCAGCATCTGTCAGCTTGGCTGCATCACAGCTCACAGCACCAGGAGTCGACTTCAGCACTCATTTCTTTGGAACTCACAATATCCGTCTTTCTGGGTCAAAAGTGGCTTTTTTTCGAAGTGCATAAACTGCTGTTAACTTTAACTGAGCTTAATAAATTATTTTTGTCTCTTACACCAGTTTTGAATGTTTATCTGGCACCCATAGATGATGCATTTACTAGTTTAGCCAAATGAACTAATTAAGCATACAGCAATACTGGGTCACTGGTCCATGAAAACATTAACTGACTTTGTATGTTTATACCAGAACTGATATACAATAATAGGCCATTTTTCCTATATGTAAGTAGTAATATTGCTTGAAATTTGATGATTTCATTCAGGAATTCTTTGTCTCTCTACTCAACTAAAGGATTTCTGGAAGCAAATTAAATGTTCGTGATCAAGCTTGAATCTAAGTTTGAATCTGTTACAATTTTAACTGTACTGACTAATGAAATGCTCCATGAAATATCACATTAATGTCAATGACTTCATCAAGAGAAGAAGTGAGGGACTGCTGTGAGGGAAACTGTGCTTCTTTATACGGCCCCTATGGACATTTCGATACGAGCTCACAAGACTGGACGTTGTGAGGGATGACCCTGTAGCACAATTCTGCTTTTAGTCTCAGTGTCAGGAATACACAACATCTATATTTATTTATTGCTACAATATAGCTGACTGCCTGAGGATCTGATATAACAAAAGGGATGAAAACAGTTACATTTTCAGAGATCCGGAAAGGAGAAAGCTTTCTGAAAAGGTCTAAATATAAAATGATATTTAATGATACAGCACCGGGAGATGGTTGGCTGGGTTCTGGACCAGCAAGTTTCAGTTCTATAGTCATCGGATCCACTCACCTGACCGTTTTTTATTGTGTGTTGTTTCTCAAAGCCAATCCTTTCCCTCTGCGCTCTTTTCTCCCAACGAGATGAGGCAGATGGCCGCTCACACAGAGTCTGGCTCTGCTGGAGGGTTGTTCCTTATCAAAAGGGAAATTTTCCTCCCAACTGTTGCCAGGTGCTGCTCAAGGGGGATTGTTGGATCTCTCTTTGTCAGGTTTTGACCCCATTATGTAACGTGCCCTGAGATATTTTACATTATGTTGTGGTTTGCCTTTATATGAATAAAACTGAACTGATCTAAAAGGACATTTGCTCAGCTTAAGCTATAACATGTTAATGAGGAAAATATAAAGGTTTTTCGATTAAGTTTAGGCTTTAGACACTCTTGGGTATTCTGAGAGAAAATTACATTTTGTATGATGTTTCACAAACACTTTACAGTTGGAAACTTGTCTCATGAGTGAATGCAGAGTCATTTGAGGTAAGCGATAAAGATTTTGTAAAGGCTGAAGTGAGTACAGACCCAATAAGCCGCGATTACACAATAAATTCTCTGATGAAAAATAACCTTTTGAATGTCATAATCCAATCTATTGAAACTAAATATTTTGGTTTGCTATAAGAGAAGAAGTTTTTACCACGGAAAAACACGAGCTCTTCGCCCATGGCTTCATGCCCCCTGGTGAAAAAAATTAGGTCTGGGCAGCCTGAACTCCGCCAAAGCTCAGGAGATACTGCACAGTAACAATCAATAGCACTGAGCAAGCATCAGAGTTTTTATTATCTGCAAGGCTCTGAGTTGATCCCCCACTGCAGTGACTAATATAAGTGGAGTCGACACAGACTCCCCAGCTGCATGGTGCTGCCAAAGAATGAGAGAAGACAAAGATGTCAAAGAGATTCTCTTAAATCAATATTCAGCCACCGACTATTGTGATTTTTTCTCTTCATTCATGCATCGGCACCATCCATCTAAAACAGTCAAGTGCTGTAAGTACACACAAGTCATCACCTCAGTTGACACAGCGAAATCCACTGTTGTAATTTTTTCTCGCAGCTACTATAGTACACTAAGCCCAGTCAAAGGTCTGTATTCACTCTGCTATTAAACTCAGCTGAGAGACCATGTGGAAAGTATGCTACTGCAATTGTCAAGTCCACATGCTCTCCACGAGGCTCAGCAACAGACTTACATTTAGAAATATGACTCAACAAAGTCAGTGTAGGGTGTGCACCCATTTACGTTTTGAATAAAAACCAGAATACCCATTAGAAATGGATGAAAGAAAAGAATTATTCTTAATCCTATGAAAGCGTATTGGGTTTTTTTTCATTGAAAGTCTGGAAATAATATTTCCAGAGAACACGTCATTACTATTTCATCCTGATTCTTGCCTTGTGTAGAAAAGATTAAGAAGCTCTTGCACTGAGTGGACAGTGTTAATTACTCGAGTATGAATTATTCAGCCTCTGAACGATTCAGTGAAAGAAAAACGTATGCGGTCAATAGCTCAATAACACTTGAGAAGATTTTCACCCCCTCTGGGGGGATTCCAGAGCAAGTGATGGGTTCCAGTTTATATGCTAGAGCAGAAAATGATCCCAGATTTAAATCTCCAGCTGGCACACTCAATCAGCATCCCAGACCTCTGACTGTGTCATGGTTTGGGGTTCTGACTGACTATAGTGCAGGATTATGAAAGGGTGTGAGGACAAGATGGAAAAAGAAAAAGGCTCCTAAATTTTTGTAAACTCGTGCCATTTTCAACTTGTTTTTGAGAAATGTAGCATATGCTGATTGGTAGCACACGACATGTTTGATCCTCACTGCATCTCCATGGCGATAGGTAACTACAGAGCAGAGCCTCTGTTCTGACCCAGCAGAGCGAGATATGTGAATGTGTGAAAATCGATAAATTAATGCCACAGGCTGCTGGTTACCCCTATTACTTCTTCCTCGTTTATCATTTAACAGACTGGGATCTTGCTGTATATCAATCCATCAGCATTTAAATGTATTTAGCTGTAACCTGACAAGGATAAAAACACAACTAACAGCTGAGAAACAGAGAAGCATTCATTCATTCGACTTCTTTCAGTGTATAATTTCAGCAAAATCTTTACACAAACCGTGCAGAAATAAGGGTTATGGTTAGAATACAAAACAGAATACAAATCACTGCACCAATTTGAATATTTTCTCACGAATCACACACAGAATGCATACTCAACTGCAAACAATACCGTAGCTTTAACTTTAAGACTACTCAGTGATTTCATAAAGTGTAATTATTCTATTTCTTTTTAGGATTTCTTGAAAGATATCAGTATAACATTCCAAATCATCATCTGGATATAATAATCTCACTCCACATACTGAAATGTACATCTGGATTAATATAGTCTGTGGATACAGACTTGTCCTCATCATCTAAAATATGAAAGAATAAGGGAATATTGTGTGTGAAATATTTTAAAAGATCCTTCACTTTTTTCAACACTGCAATGTTTTACACACTTTTGGCCTTATATATGCAATGTGAGGTTTCCCTGTGAATTTGTAAAGATTTCACTTGAAAAAGTTAAATTTTTAACTGAAATTACCATTGTCGATTGACTTTCCAGGGTTTTCTGGGAAACTTAAAGAGGCCCATTAAAACCTTTAATTTCTTGTCCTCTAAAGAAACTAGAAAGAAAAAATGTAACTTTGTAAATTTCTGACTTTGTCCTGGTGTTTATCAGTATTTTTTGTAGAAAAACGCTCATACAACGTTCGTGTCGCTTCAGGCTTGCAAGGTAAAAGCACCCGTTTTGCAGTAACAATAGGTTCATAACTAGATTTTTGTAAATGTTAGACAATATTTAGAGTACAAAAAGGATAGTGAACCGAAAATTGTGGTAAAATTGTTGATCACTAGGAACAAATCATTTGAAAAACTTCAAAAAGTGTTGCACACTCTGGCTCCATATGTATCAAAATGTATTGATCTGCGTTTGGGTCCAAAGAATAAGATGTCTGCGTGTAAGGCAATATGATACCTTAACAAAACACATCCAATCAGTCTGAAAACTGTCTGCATGTTTTCCAACAGATAAACAGAAAAAGTGAAAACATCAGGTCTAATTGAACATCATAGGCAAATTCTTCTGAATTATTTTTTTGTTGTTTTGTTTTGCATTGATTGCAATAAAAAGCTTCAGTACAGCTGAACTGACAAAAAGAAAAAATAATGGCTGTATGAATGAGCACAGAGTGACAGAGGCTCAAACACAAAGCTGCTTTGTGGAATACACCACAGCTGGGACTTGTAGGTATAAACGCCTTTTACACAATGTCCTTCTTTTATTCCATTTTACTGGCCTGTCATTCATGTCAGTTTGTGACCAGTTGCAGGACTGATTCCAGAGCAAATTGGATCCCCTTTGCATAATAAGTGCACATCTGCCTCTTAAACTGTCCTCTGTTGATAAAGAACTTGAGCTCAGACTCAGGCTAACTGAACTTGCAGTGAACTTGATGTCTTTTGCAGGGGTGTATGTACGCCATCTTGTGGTGTGAAGTATGAAATACACTTTGTCAACGAGGGCACAGCCCGGCCACCAAACAGTCTGAACATTTTTTTTCACATAGATGGCTTACTAAGCTGAATTGATTGTCACGACAGAAGTTAATTAGATTTATAAAGATGAGATCATACAAGATATAGCTAATGTCCTCGGCCAAAGAGGCAGATTTTTTAAGCACACAGCATGTTTTTTGTAGATTCGAGCTACATCACAACGTTTATATTTTTGTCTCATAGTCATGTTTAAATACGGCATTTATAAAGAAACTGTATAAGAATCCCAGAAATTGACAAATAGTACAATTCTATTTCAATTCAATTTGAGGCTTATGTTTAAGTGTGTGATCCAACAGGGATGAGAGCAAGAGTCAAAGAGGCCATGAGGTACAGTGACAAACGTTTAGCAAACCCATTGGGATGGTTTTTAAAGCTTAATCCCTCAAGCAGAACATGTGTGATTTTTCTCAGTTTGGGATAAGTCGGTCTGATTAAAGTGCAAACCCTCCTCCGTCTCAATTCAATTCAATCCAGTTTATTTATATAGTGCCAAATTACAACAAATGTCATCTCAAGGCACTTAAATAATACAGTCCAATTCAAGTCAATTGGAGTTCAATTCATTGTAATCATAATTACACTCCCTTTTAACAGCAAGAAACCTCTGGCAGAACCAGACTCAGTCTCGAATTCCACATGATTTGTTCATTTGCAAATGATCCCACGTTGTCTTGGCACTCTGTTGTTGTGAATGTTGATGTCGTAATTCAGGTTTTCCAGACAGTCAGATTGTTTTTCTCTGAACAAACACACAGCTAATTGTGAGTGCACATGTACAAACAGACATTTGTACTTTGGAGTGATGGTCCAGCGTGTATCTGCCAGGATGTCACAGGAAGCTGGAATGGCTCTAGGTTTTTTGTTTTTGCTGATCTTGATCTCTCAGCTCGTCTCTGGAGGTAAGATTTTCAATAACGTTTCTAAAAATCTGTGACGATAATAGCTACAGTCACAGAGACTCGTACTTTTGTCTCGTTGGTTCACTGTAGCTCCTGCTCCAGCCGCAGGCTCAGTGTTTCTCTCTGGTCAGACGGCTGACAGCGTCCTGCAGAGACATAAACGTTATAACACTGGTGTGTTTGAGGAGCTGCTGGAGGGCAACTTGGAGAGAGAGTGTATAGAGGAAATATGTGACCTGGAAGAGGCTCGAGAGTTCTTTGAGAATGATGAAAAGACAGTATGCATTTGTTCATTTTGATCTCATTTACCACATATTCTTGTCTTTGTTGGCTGTACTATTCAGTGGCTTTACTTTGTGTTTTAGATGGAGTTCTGGACAAGATATATAGGTAAAAGTATGCTTAAAGATTGATGCTTTAAGACCGATTTAATTTGTGCCTTTCTTCGAATCATTTTGTCATCTCACCAGTTTAACCTACAGAGAACCTATGTACTTCCATCTAAAGAAGATTGAGCCTTGTGTTTAGCTGGGAATGCAGATGTGTATTTATACAGACATGCTTTTAAAAGCCATATGCTACTGGTGTGTGTAAACTTATACGATGAAATATTGATGACTGTGAAATCCCATGTCTGTGAAATGGTATATGATATGATATGTCATAACTGTGATATCCCATATGTGGATTTCTTCAGATGGAAATCAGTGTGAGTCAGACCCATGTCTGAACCAGGGGTCATGCAAAGACCACCTTGGCTACTACAGCTGCACCTGTGTGTCTGGTTTCACTGGCAGGAACTGTGAGATTGGTGAGTGCATGTCCTGCAGATAGATTTAACATCGTGATTAAATAAAATAAGATTTCTTTTAAAATTCATTTATCTATTCTATGCTACATGACCCAAATTTGTTGGCAACTTTTTTTTTCCAGTTGTGTTTCTAAATTTAATCTGTGTTCACATCAATCTGGTTTTAGGTTTCAGAAAGAGAATTGTTTGTAATTCCAGATACTCGTGAACTGGATCACTTTCATTTGACAGTGTAGAAGATGCTCACAGAGGTTAGGTTCACAATTTCTCTTGTAGCAGTAATTTCTTCTCTTCATACTGGCTTTTAAGAGATTCATTCTTAATGTAGATAATATATCGAGGCCTTTTCTCACTGGGGAAAAGAACCACGAACACAACGGCCATCTGGGTCTTGTTTATAGTGGGAAGGTACAATCTGCTCTTGTGTCTGGGTCAAATGACTCTGCAGTAGTTGATGGCATTTATTGACTCTCGATCCATTCGGCAGTGATGAAAACACCTGCTGGACACAGTTACTTTTGCTCTATGTGCTGCAGTCAGAGCCACTAGAAAGAGCAAAAGGTTTGAAATAAGATAGAAAAACACACATTTACCTGCCACAGCATTCCCACGGTGGCTATGAAAATACCAGAGCCATCAATCATCGCATAAGCAGACACGACAGATCGATTTGCCAGTCCACAGAGCAGCGGCTCATTTGCAGTAACTCTTGTTGTGTTGGCCTGACTCCTACAGTCCAGTCAAAATACCCTTCTTATTCCTTGCTCAAAATGTAATGCTTTTCAGATGTCTTTGTTCATCAGCCTGGAGGCTAGTTAAAACGCCATCCCTCTCTTTTGTAGCACAGTCTGAGTAATACTTGGAACATGTGGTTCTAGGTCACTGTGGGTAACAAGCTGCTCAAGAGGAGGTTTTGGCTTTGAATTGCATTTAAAAGACCTGCATATTTGTGTTAATCTTGGTGTAAAGAGGGTATAGATGAAGGGAGACAACAATTCTATACAACAAAACAATCAGGATATCTATCTTCAGAAAATATAAAGCCTCCGAGTTAATGTTTCTCTACCAAAATTATAACTTAGGAAACTTTGCTCAAATCAACATTTGAATTCTACAGATAGATTTTTGCCCAGATTGTGGCTTTTGTGTGTGTGTGTGTTAATTAGACTGGCATATTTTAAAGGTCAGTATTGACAGAAGGAATGGTTTCAGGAAACAAGCCAACTTTATTGGTCATTATGATACCTTTTCATTGTTTAAGACAGACTTCTAAACATATGTAAAAACTAAACTCACAGGATCTTACATAACAAAGTGATGGCATGTCATTCATTACATTTGTTCCAAGGATGAGCTTTGCTTAACTTTGTGTGTTTTTTATTGTCCTCAGTTATGGCAAAAAGATGTGATGTGAACAATGGGAATTGTATGCACTTCTGTGAATTAATTGGAACCCATGGGGCAAAATGCTCGTGTGCAACAGGATACAGGCTGATGCAGGATGGCCTCAACTGTGAAGCAGAAGGTCTGGATGGTGAATTCTCATACGAATATCATAATACTGACGTTTTAATGCTTATTTCACAATATAGATCCATTTTCTCTCATCAACAGTTGAAATCCCATGTGGGCGAACTGCACAGTCAGAAACCAACACATTGAAAAGGTCTCTGTTCGGCTATGGGAACGCAATCCTGGAACACAACACTACTTCAGCAACCAACATGACCTCTACCACATCCCCTCCTTCAACACCAGCCAGTACCACAGAGCAGTTCATTGCCACAAATTACTCTTCCGCAAAGCGTTCGCGAAAGAAACTACCTCTGTGGAAATTAAAAGAAGCTGAAGTCCCCTCTGAAGAGCCGCATAGGCCTTTACAACGCATTGTTGGTGGGAGGAAGGTCATTCCAGGAGAGATCCCATGGCAGGTAAAGTATCGAACCACAGGAAGCAGAATGGAAGACTTCCTGTTTGTATTGACAATTCTGCTTACCAACTTTTTTCCTTCCTAGGTAGCACTGATGGCACGTCCAAGTGGTCATTTA
The DNA here is from genome assembly GCF_027942865.1 of Odontesthes bonariensis. Classification (NCBI taxonomy): domain Eukaryota; kingdom Metazoa; phylum Chordata; class Actinopteri; order Atheriniformes; family Atherinopsidae; genus Odontesthes; species Odontesthes bonariensis. The sequence goes on along the minus strand of NC_134518.1, from coordinate 23,333,492 downwards.
TTCTGTGGGGGCTCCATACTCAGAGATCGTTGGATTATTACTGCAGCACATTGCCTGGTGGAGGCACGAGGGTCCTTTTTGGTCAGAGTGGGTAAGATTCACAGCAGAGACATGACGTAGCAGTAGAGTATTAGCAACGTATCAGTTTGCAGAAAGTTAATCATCAACTGTTTTGACAAATAAGTTGTGTTGGTCATAAAAAGGAAAGAACATTTGGTTTACTTTGTTAGTCATGTAACTTGTAGCCAGTCTTTCCATTATGTTAAAGTTCAGTGAGCCGATCCGACATGGAAAATGTTATCCCTCTCAATGAGGCCTTATAGCTTTTTTTTGTACTTTCTAAACTAAGTATTTAATTTAAAAAAACTCAATTTAAAAAATAAATTTATAGAATTTAGATTTATACCGAGATAATATGTTTAACTTGACACATTTTCTACCTAAGCACATCCATCAAGGCTTTTTAAGAACTTTTTCACTTTTAACTGATATCTCTATCTTCAGGGGAGCATAACATCGACGTTAAAGAAGGCACAGAGCAGGATTATGAGGTGTTGGAGCACCACATACATCCACGCTACAATGCAAGTCTTAGCATGTACAATCATGACATTGCTCTGCTCCATCTCACGAACCCCATCAGGTTCTCTTCAACAGTGCGACCCATCTGCTTTGGGCCCATGGCTTTCACAGAGGCCTTAGTGAAGCAGTCATCCCCGGCTACGGTCAGCGGCTGGGGCCGTACACGCTTCCTTGGATTGACGTCTAACACGCTGAAGAAGGTCGAGGTCCCCTATACAGATCGAACAGAGTGTAAGGAGAGCAGCAGTGCCAGGATCACTCCTGTCATGTTTTGCGCTGGATACTATAATGAGGAGAAAGATGCCTGTCAGGGCGACAGTGGAGGTCCTCACACAAACCGCATTCATGACACATGGTTCCTGACAGGCATTGTAAGCTGGGGGGAGGAATGTGCAAAAGAAGGTAAATACGGTGTGTACACCCGGGTGTCAGTTTATTACCGCTGGATAAACCATGTTATGGGGTTAACTAAACGCATGCTGGCATTTGATATGGAAGACCCTGACTACTGACTTAAAAGATTTTAGAATTAGAAAATACGATTGTACAAAATACAGTGCATGTCAAATACAGCATGCTGTGCTTCAAAAATACAAGCTGCTTTTCAAATAAATATTTGTTGAAAGACTTTGATATCCAATTATCAAATCTAAATCCAATCATCTAAGCAGGACAGGCTACAGATGCCAATGTATTAAGAGAGCAGTTAGCCTATTAAATGAAATAGAAAAGAAAAAAAAAACAGAATGGGTCATTTACATAGAAATCTACCATACAGCCTCATGACAAAAGCAAGATGCTTCATAAACATGATGGAGCATGCTATATGGGTATGTTTAAAAAGTTCTAAAGGTGCTTTCATTATTCAATGTGTTCATTCCTTCTGTATTAAACAGACGATTACAAAAAATACCAAATTCAAGTCGTGAAGAATGCAGCAGTTGCAGCAAAACACACCTTTACTTTACTGTGACATAGTAGTAATGCCAGTGAATCAGGAAGGATATTCTTAAATCAATGATTCAAATATGCAACCTAAAGCTTTAAAAAAAAAAAAAAGGAAAGTTTGCACAGGAATATTATTTAAATCTGCTTTTACTAAAACAAGAATACAGAAATAACCGTCTAAATGTGATTGTTTGGCAAAAGACTCTTAGCCTTAGTTTTTCAGCCAAACATATATTCATATCAAAACGTCTAATTATTTGAATGACAAACAAAAAATTGATATTGCAATAAATCCCCTTCATTCAAAGAGTATTTCCAACAGAACCAAAGCTGTACAAAAAGTACTGACTGCATTAGAACAACAACCTGCTCACTTTCAGTTGTCATGCACTTCCGTGTAAAGAAACAAGCTTAGGCTACTGGGATCACCAGGATTTGTAACATTTAAAGCAGTTTTTCTTTTTTTTTTTCTTCCTGTATAAATCTGTGCAAATACTGCAGCATTTTGGATCGAAGCAACAAAAGAAATCGTCTTATTTGAGCCTGTGTGAGCTAAAAGGATAAATAAAAGGGGGTGGTGCAGAAGAGTCTGGCATAGCTGCTGTAAATATATGGGGATGTCATTTCATTTGAGACTAACTACACAAATACTTCACAATGAGCAGGAGCAACATGACAGCAAAATAAATAAATTAACAACTTAGGAAATATGTGGTGCACAGCAGCCCCTGCTGCTTTCTGAACTCATTACCATATCAAACACAATGTATCAAAGGCAGCCCTCCGACCGAGGCCTCGATTTGATGTGGTAAATCATATAAGTCTGCAATCAATAATTAATTAAGTGTTCGACACAGACGGTATATACTTCATTTTGGCTGTAAGATCCCTTTTAATGGTAGAGCAAAGATTAACCGGGCTGTAAGGCTGAGGAGGAAACAATCTGCTTCTGAGGTGATTGAGTATATGCAGCATAGTCTTCTCTTAAGTTGCCTCGCTCCTCCTTGTGTGTGCCGTGACTGACAGTTGGCTCACACCAACATCTTCAGGAAAATGACAGTATTTTGCACTCTGCTGCGACTCTCATATGTCTCTCGGGAATACGTTGCCATCAGTCTCCATCATGTTACACTGTGTTTTGCATTGCAGTCGTTGAAGTGTCAACTGCTGCCAGCATGCAGGGGGTATATGTCTGCCCTGCCTCCCTAACGTCATACATTCAAGAGGAAACGAAGCAGCACAGCAAGAATGAGGGGGGAAATTCACTGTGAGAGCGATAAAGCAGCAAGAAGAGCACATTCAGGTGGCTTTTTAGTTAACATTGTACCTCCGCCTTATCAAAGTGCCTGTTGAATTTTTGAGAGGTCAGTTTAAAGCAAGAACAGAGTATTGGATTTTGCAAACAGTGAATACAAGACACTCTACAAAAGCAGGGATAAAAAAGGCATTATGGCATGGCACATTTTGGCATTTTCTGACTGTACAGAAGAGTGCGCCTTGAGGAAAATGGAAAATGTCAAATAATTACACAAAAATGAAACACAGAGATTCATTGAATACCACAAAGCTTACCACATATACAACAGTCTCTTTCTTAAGAAATGTTTCAGGCAAATCCTGGTGTACCATCAATCCAGCACAAAACTGAGAGAACCAGGGACACACACACAAGCACTCAGATATATTGAAACCTCAGGTATTGGTTTGAATAGAGTCCACAGTTTGTGAAATGACCCAACGCTGCGGTGGGAAAACTGACCTCCTGACAGCATATGTTGCAGATTAAGCGCCAGAGGGACCAAACAGACTGGTAATACTACCAGTCAGAAAAGAGGAAGAGCAAACGGGATCCAGGGGTAGGCTCTTGATTGTCCAATAGGTCTCACAAACAGCTCCTGTGCCTTTGTGCTGGTGCCTTTCTATCTGAAAACGTTCGCTCAGAAGATTGTCAATGAAAGCTGATGGAGAAATCAAATCTATGGATGTTCACATTTTTGTCTTTGATGAGTGAACAATACTGAGGAAAGCAGATGCACGGAGGAGTGAAGAGAGGCTTGCTGATAGTGCATCAGTTATGAGCAACAGCGATGACTCAGTCCGTTCCTTCTGCCTGTTCATCATCCACAGGTAAATATTAGAGTCACGCTCTGCTTTCTTCTCTACGGGGAGCTCAGCTTTCTCACCTTCAGGTTGCCTGGATCTGCAAAAATAACACGGACTTCAAAAGAAAAAAATCAAAGCGAAAAAATACTATGACTCAACATAGAAGTACATCACTTTTCTTTACCTCCTAGTCTGGAGGAGTTTTCTCGACTGCTGTCCCTTATAATCAGCCGCAGGCTGGCAGCAGATATGAAGCCCTCCTGTCGCCGGTTCAGATTTTTCACCAGCCTTCCAACCAGGATTTAAGGTGTCCAGAGTGTGTTGACGTGATGAGAGGGATTTGATCATTTTGATAAACAAACATTGTCATCAGGTTGGCTGGATTTCACTGTTTCACTTTAAAAGCAAACACAATGAAGATATTTCTGCTGTACACTCCACCTCTTCTCATGGGGCGAGCTTGTGGCTGATCACTAAGACAGACAGGGCGCTTTACCGAAGATCACATGTGGCAGAAAACTCACCAACGTCCCCTGTTGTCTTCACATTGGAGTTGGATGACATCTCCACATTTGATGGTGATGCTGTCTGGTCCATTTTGGGGACAGTCAGCCAAAGCCCTATATCTGCCTTGGGGCTAATTCAGATAGAAAAATAAAGTAAAATAGGAAAACAAATAAGGGAGATCGTTCATACGGCACCCATGACAGCAAAAGTAACAGTGTTTCATAATCATGAACAATTCAACGGAAAATGAATCCAACAGGAACAACATTAACAGATACAACGGCCACAAAGTATGTTTCAAATAAAATCAATGTTTCAAATGTTTGTTTCAATGGACTGGCGAACCATCCAGGGTGTACCCTGCATCTCTGATTAAGCGGGTATATAAATGGATGAATGGATAGAAATGTTTATTTCAAATGTTTCAAAACAAAATTCCTAAAAGACTATTTCAGATGTGTCTCCCAATCAGTTGGATCATTTCACTGTAAGGCCTGTTTTTACTTAGTTATGGATGGGCACATGGATAATTATGGGCACCAATGGATCTATAGCTGCTCTGATTTTGGAGGACCACATTCTGTACATGTGCAGTGGATCTGTGGATCATAGAAGGAAGTATTCCACACATGCACAAGAATAATCAAGCCAGTAACAGTTACAGCACTGACAGGTTTTAACATGGGTCTGATGTAGGCCCAAAGCTCATGAGCAGAGCCCTAATTAGGTTATGGCGTGTGTTGTATGGGCAGGATTTACAGTAACCAAGATGCAATAAACAGGCCTTGACATGGATAACAGCATAAAGTATCCATCTATCTATCAAATGTAACTCAAAGACCAAAAGGCAATGCAAATTCAGGGCATGAATGTGGAAGTGTGGCTGAGTATGATTTAAACATTTTTTGCTGACTTTATCAAGTTCATCATTGGACGAGAGCCACCTTACCTTGCCCAGCTGCTTCATAATTACACGACAGCCAAACACTGAGGACATCAAGCAGGTTGCTACTGGATGTGCTTTAAATTAGGCTTAAATCTAGAGGTGATCAAGCCTTTGCAGTGGCTGCACATTCTAGCAAAGTACCCTCTCTAAAACCATTCGGGCAGTTTTGTTGATTTATTCGGAAAAAGTCTAGCTTTCGATGTTTTTCAAAAAAGAAAAAACAAAAAAGCAGGGACAATTTCAAAATCATTGTCCCTGTACTCGGTCTCACCAGTTGCACCAAAACGTTCTCCTCGGTGTCAGATGGGTGGAAGTGGTCCCTGCTTCCAGACCACTCCTCCAGCCCCTCACAGATGTCTACTGAGACGTGAGCCCCGGGCCAACCTGGGACACAGAAATGCTGTTAAAGGGGATTGAAGAGCTAAAAATTGCTACAACTCTGAAAAAGCCCCATGTAGATACTTAGTAACTATATCGGCATTAAAATGGCCCGTTTAACACTTACTGGGAAATTAACAAGAACGTGGAATCAAAAGCTAATCTCAGTAGCTGGACCTTTTTCCCCCAAAGTCCTGGATGTACCTGGTTCTTCAGATCAAAGTAAACCTGAACCGCTGAGGGTGAAAAGTTAAATATCTACATTAGTTTAGGATTATGAAGAAAATCAGCAGCAGTGGAGCAAAATTTTACAAAGCAAATATGATTTGGATCAATGCCCTTACAATTATCTGTCATTTAGTTACTAAGTATCTACTTGATTATGACATAAACATCAAGGAATGCAATTTACTCACTCCTACGGTTGTGCTGGTGTTTAGGGGAGTGTGGCTGGGGGTCTGGACTGCTCCTTCCTGACTCAGTGTCGTCTGAGCTCACTGACGCTCTCTGCTGTTTGCTGGGAAAATAACACAAAACAACACCCGTGTTTACATGCAGCAGTCTGCCACTCTCAGGATAGATGCTGTCCTCAGCCATAAAACCTGGAGTCAGCTCTAAAATATGATTCAGAAAGTAAAACCGTCCCCAAATTACTGCCAAGAACAACTCTGCCCTGTTATTTCTCACACAGTCATGACACCAAGCAGACAGCACAGAATGTCCGACGGCCATCTGAGATCTGGTCTCGATTTATTAAGTAATCCAAATGTAATGATCTTGGGTTAGGGTTTGTCATTGGATGTTAAATAGGGAAGTTTCTGAGAAGCGAACCTTCAAGTTGCTTGATCAGATCTCAAGAAACGAGCCCAATCTAAGAAAAGAAAAAACAGCCGCCATGAGGAAATTAAGAGGATTCATGGAATGAAACTAAAATTCTTCTTTTGTTTGCACTTTGCATTACATGCAAAATAGCAAATCTGAGATGCAGAAATAAGATATAGTTTTTGAATCCACATTAGAAAGCCATGGAGGAGTTGCTAAGACACTGACACGAAGAGTGGGGTCAGTTATAAGCCATGATGGAGGCTATAAAAAAAGGGGGGGGGTGCAGCTGACGATCAGTATGCAAACACAGCAGCCTTGGGTTTTTGCTCCACATGCCATGGTGAGGCGAGCCAGGCTGAGTTTACCACTGAGCGTTACAGCAGGTCAGTGGCGCTGGGAGCAGTGGCGGGGACGCGGCCGGGGTCGTTGCCGGGGGCTCCGGGGACGGGGGCTCCGGGACCGCAAACACAGAAACACGTCAGCTGACAGCGAGACCAAGTCCAGCCCCGGCAGACAGCCCCTGGGGACCCCTCTGGACGGCCGCATTCCCCTGCAGGTAGGGGACGGGAGGAGTGGGGATAGGCAACTAGACAGCAGTGCACATGAACAGAGAGGGGCCTGTGCCCACTGTTACACACTGCCACGCACAAAGCCAAAACCAAATGATAATCACATTCACCACAGCTTTGATCTCATATGAAAAATGCAAATGTGCTGGCTCTGTGACTGTATGTGTGGGGGTTTTGCAAGGGGTTATGTGTTTGTGTGTTTGTGTTACTGCAGCCTACAAACATGCTCCTAACACACTTCTGCTAAATACAGAGTATGTAATTAACCGAAGACACTGACCTCTCAGTGAGGGGTGGAGAAAGCGGCATGTACTCAGCCATTTGGCCATGTTGATATGCTTCATCTGTGGAAAGAAGGGGAGCAGTATATTTGTAGTAGTTATAGGGTGAGAATTCACTTTGTGAACAGGTTTCATTTGATTCTATGTTGAACATTAACTTCTTCTTATGGTGAGAACCTCTAAGCACAAAAGCTCATTACTAGCTGTTGAGTTTTTAACCATGTCTCATGGGGAATAAGGCAGTGAGAATCCATTCACAGCTCTGATGGTTAAGTGGGGACCTCTGTTCTTACTAGTGTTTTTTTTTTCCTGTATGTAGTTAAATTGCCTACACACCCCTTAGCAGCTTTTGCTGGTTGGTCAGAATTCTTCGAAGCTCATTGAGCCAAGCCATCTTCACCTCCACTGTAGGAGCCTGAGAGACAAAAGACACGGACTGGTGAGAAAAAAGTGTGGATAGCTACTAAAAGATCAATCTCATATTTCATACAATCAAATAAATGTAAGCAAATTGTTTACATTTCTCTCATAGAATGTGATCTGTCTGATCGAAAGACCAAAAACCAAACCTAATATTTCTAAACTAAACTAAACTAAACAAGATTCCTTAGAAATATCAAGATAATAACTAATTATTGCTATATTCACAGCAGCTCAGGTTGAAATGATTAAACATCAAGCAGTCAAAGTAGTAAATCTGAAATAAAGACAAGCTACTGTGTTTAAACGTCTTACCTGAACCACGTAAACCTCCTCCCTTCCACTGTACCAGATCTCAAACTTCTTCACATCACCCTTGATGTTCTCTGTGATCCCCACAGCTGTCATCTGCCAAGAGACGAACACACGAACAACACAAACAGCGCATCAGAGTTACATCATGTAACACATCTGTCCTGTCTTAACAGAACAACATTTGCACTCTCACGCACACCTCAGCTGTGTGACTGCTTCCTTCCCACATCCTCAATAATAAATCAAGAGCCGCAGCTGCCGGGGCGACACCACATGTGACACCCCGAACGTTAAGACATACAACAAAAGAAGTGTCACAGGAATGTATCTTGTTCTGCTTCCAGCTGGGCAGCTTAAAGATGTTGAAAGATAATGACATTGATGATGACATCAATTCAGAGTTCCCTGTAAATAATTCCTATCGTCACCCGGTGCTAAACCCTAAGAACAGATTATGTTAGTGACAGTCACAACGATAATAAGTAATACGCTGTGGTTAACCAAGCAGTTACAGAATTAAAAGAAAATTTGTGGTCTTATTTTTTTCTTTTTAGGATTTACATGATTTATAGGGACGAGAAGAAAGTTGACACCAGCAACCTCATAAAGGCCTTAATGTAATCCAGCAGAGAACCGTTCACTTCAAAGGGATGGGAGCTTCAGGGTGGTATGATATGTGTGTGGCACCATATGGATGGGATGCCTATAGAGACAGACTTGTCTCTAACATGTAACAGAAGTTTTCTTCAAGGAGAAATCCCTCATCATAGTCAAAACATGTTGAGCAATTGGTAACATATAATATTTCTATCTACCAATGTTTAAAAAAAAAAGTTCCAGACGAACCTTGAGACAGTGCTTGAAGCTGTATGAGGGGGTCTTGTCGCTGCCGTCCCCATGGTCCTCCCTTCGTTTGCATAACAGTAGGGCCCTCTCATACAAGAAGAGGTGTCTCTGCATTGGCTTGAAGCGAGCCAACTCCTTCATGCGTGTGGGACCTCTCTTATGGCTGATCCACACACTGAAAGAGCCCTGCATCAGCACACGGCCAAGCTCACAGATGTCACCCTACGGATGGAGCAAGGAGAAATTCCTGATGCTGCGAGTATAATCAGAACACTGATCTCAAAATAATTCAATATGAGGAATTCAGGAAGAAAATAGATAAGAAAGGGGTTGTTTACCTCATATCCTGTGATGGCAATCTGATGCATGGAGTCATTGACTGATTTGAGCAGGTCCAGCATGGCTGCCAGCGCTCCCTGCAGCTCAGAAGTTCCCTCACTGTCGGTGCTGTATTTTAGCAGCTCCTGAGAATACAACAATGCAGCACATGTAGTGAGATATGCACACAAACATGCGTGCAGTACGGCAGCTAACACATTTTGTCTTCTTTGAGTTTGGCTTGTTGTGTTATCTGAAGAACAAAATTAAGGTCAGTCTCATGGAAAACACAATATATGATTTCATTCCCTAACCTTGAGCAAAAGCTGGTATTTGGTGAGACGCTGGACTGGTTTCAACAGGTAGGAATCCAGGCCCAGCTTGTGCTCCAGCTTTCTTTGACACTCCTTCACACAGAGACAAAGTTAATCCCTAAACTGCATGCAATGTGTGTCAATGACAAATCACAGCAAGGTTTCTCACTGGTTGAGAGGCTAACATTTATTCTGATGTGATGGTATTAATTGGTTTAGAGCTCGAGTGGTAGATCTCATCCGTCTGTCTACAACTAATATTCCAAATTGTGTACGAAGTTAAAATATCTTAAGCCATTTTGCATGACACCAAAACAGAAAAAAAAGTTAAATCGTGGCAAAGCTTACCTGAAAGAAGCTGCAGTCTGAGAATTGTCTCCACAGTGCTTCAGAGCGTGGCTTATTCTGACAGTAGCATTCATACATTTGGAAACTTTCTTTCTGGGGAGACAGGACAGAGGGATCTGTTCTCAATATATGGACGTAAATAACATACAAAAGGTCTAAAGCATAAAGAGGCTATGTAATATAAACATTAATCATCTCACCCGCTTAAGAAAACACGCTCCCACACCTTCAGGAGCCTCGAGGCATCCTTCTAGGTCTTGGAGGAAAACCCTGAATTCCAAGATAGGCCCATGGCCAAGAATCAATTGAAATGATCATACAAGTCAAAGAAAGCAGCAATACATACACATTTTATACATAAATCAACTCCATAGAAAACGCAGCTGCTTTCAGATGACTTCTTTCTAACACAGACAATTTATTTGGCTCTAATAACAGCTAAATTATGCCTGAAACTCAGCAGGTAGGAAGCAACACTAAATAATGCAACAGTGTAGATTTTCCTCATTAATACTGTACATCCTTGGTTATCTAAGCTTTCAACAGGGGGTGATTTGCAAAAGCTCAAATCAGAGTCGTTTTTGTTTTTGGTGAGGTAAGCTCTTGAAAAACAACATTCAGGTTAGACTGTGTGATTTCTCTATTAGTGGGTGTCCATTCAATTATAAACAAAGAGCTAAATCCCACCTTTGAAAAAATAAAAAGCTAAACAACCTTAATTACAGCTCCTACTGGGACTGCTAACATTGTACAGCCATTACTGTTTCTTGTGTTGTACATTCTGTGTTCGAATGGGTCTCTTTGTGTTTTGATTTATTAATAACTTGCCTGCTGTGAAAATTGTAGATCTCAGGCATGTTTCCAAAGAGAATATCTCTCTTACTGCGAAGAATTGGGGACAGAAGCTCCGACAGAGCTGGATTGTCCATTTCAGCCCTGTAACCCTGCATTATTTATAGCAACACGAAATGATTAATACAAAGTTGATCGAATATGTCAAAGCAGGGGTAAATTAACAAAAAAATCTAGATGACAACAACCACATTCACACTTTTTTAAGATGTTCCTAAGAGCCTATTTGAATCATTTGTCAGAATGTTCATACCAGCAGCACTGACAGCAGCTCCTCCACATAGATCCTTTCAGTCTCTATGAGTTCTCTCATCACATGACTGTGACGCAAACAGACGGACAAACAGACGGACATAAAAAGGGAGCCAGAGGGCATCATTAGCACTGAGCAAAGAGAATCACAGCGTAAACAACATCAAAAGCAGTAGGGAGGACAAACAGATGGATGGACGAAGGCCTCCTCACCGCGTCAAGAGATCTGGGCTGTCATCTCCATCCAGACTGTATGACACACAGCTCCGGCTTTCCTGGTAGTCATGAATCACCTCTATCTGAGCACACCACAGAAGGTCAAGATAAGTACATTATGAGATTAAATAAAAAACCTTTTGGGAATTCGGTGCAGCTGTAAGAATGGAAGGAAATGAATGAAGCATGCAAAACAAAAAAATATATAAATGTTAAACTTCACTTACTTTTCTAGTATTAGGACTCTTTCGAGATGCTCTCTTACCAGGAAGAGAGAGGTCGAATGTAAACTTCAAACCATCACCTGCGAAATCCACATCATCATCATCATCAGTAGCCAATCAGACAGTGTAATTCATATACAGTGTCTGTTTCCATATGCTCTGGGGAGACATACTGAATGGATGACTACTTTAAATACCCACATTTCATGTGACACAATTATTTTTCCATTAACCTTGAGTTTATACAATTCATCATCAAAGGGGTTCACTGGTTCTTCATAGGACTTTTTAGTTGTTCACCAATTTTAAAAGTCATAAACCAGTCATGATGTAAATTACAAGTGATCGATGATAATAGAAAATAGATTTATTTCTCTAAAGAAATAAAGATTTAAAGCAGTATTTGGCAGTTATGTCAGTTTTCAGCTGAGTTCTTTACATGATGGGCAAAGCTCAGCTGAGTGTTTTGCCTGTTTGTTCCATTTCACGTTAATGAATGGTGTGTATGCATGTGTGAGGAGGCAAATGTATGCATGTAAGCATGTACCAGATCAGATCAATCAAAGGTGACCACTTCTCCCCTTCATCTCCATTCAAAAATGGCCGTTCTTCCAAGTATCAAGCGAGCCTCAATGGGTTCATCATAATTCCTACTTCTTGCTATTACTTTCACCACTATGGCTCATTTTCATACATAATATATACAGACATGAAAAGAGCCAAAAATAATACATTCAGTGGATGAGAGCATATTCACTGGAAAAACCGACACCCTCAACACATACTGCTTTAATTAGATACTACCATACTGCAACTTTGTACAGCCTCCCTTGCATCACAGAGGTAGATAAAAAAAAAAAAGGTTCTTTAATCTATATGAACTATATAAGGTTCTATGACAGCTATTGTTGAGCAGTCAGATTCCCCGTGGACTACCCTAGCACTCAAACCCCAAAGGCCATTAAGGCAAATCTTGGTGCTACACAGTTGGTCCCTATGATGTGATAATTTAACCATGGTGCCTAAAGGAAATATATGTGGGGGAGTGTGATTGATGCCACAATAAAAGGGCTGGGATTAGGCGATGTACTAGACCTGATGGGGTGGGGGTGGGGTAGCAAAGCAGATCTGAGACTGTATATGCTGCAAATCTGTGCAGCTGACCCTAAAGCATGTGCTGTTTCATCTGATGTAATGAAGATGATTCCTTGTATAACTCTGAATTTAAGAGGAGACTCATTCTCTAGCATGGTTCTTTTTGTGAGATAAGATGCGTGTGTGTATGTGTCGTACTATGCTTTGGGGAGAAGAGTGGGGACTTAGAGCGTGGTGGGTTTTCAGGTCTGGGGGCCACCAGCTGGATCGGTCGCACATGTTTGTCAGCCAGCTTCTTCAGACTAGCCTGTCTGTTCTGGATCATCTGCTGCACTGCTGTGTGCTTTTCAAACGTTTTCTCAATCTGAGCCTAACAGAGAGACGCAAAGGAACCGGAAGAGAAAAGATACAGAGGACAAAGATTGGCATACAGATGTATGCTGATTTCCAGTAAGTTTCAGATGTTAAAAACAAATGGTGATTGTGTCAGACGCTTTTAACATACAGTGTTAATGATGGGATAGCTGACCTGTAGCTGAGGCGTGATGACAGCTTCATACTCAATGGCAAGGATATCAAGACCTGAGGTCAGCATGGACGGTGTCTCCTCCAGGAACTTCTCAATGTCCCTCAAGGCAGCCTGAGCCCCCTCCTTAGACTGGAACTTATCTACTAGGTGATTGGCCAACATATACGCTCCATCATCACACCAAGTTTGGGCCTGAGATCAGAGAGCACACAGGTATCATACAGATATATTTTGCTTGTGTCTTTACTGTGCTTGATGTAAATAAATGCATGTCTGCATTACCTGCTCAAGACAAAGCAGCAGCTGGTGTGTTTGCAGAAGAAGAGAGTGCTTGGTCTTGAGAGCAGCGGAGAGTGTATCACAGTGGTGGCGAAGCTCGTTGCAGCGTTGCATAATGAGAGCCATGGCGTAGTGGTGACCAGCTGATAGCTGGTGTCCATGGAGGATGATGATCTGGGCTCGAGCCATCACCTCCTGACAAAGAAACACAGTAGGAAGGGAGTCCATTTTTTGGTACATTTTGTACCCATAGTTATCAAAAACTTTTAGGACCTTCCTTTGCAAATCATATATTTAGTTGATTTTTGGAGTGAAAATTGTTTATATCCAACACAGGCAGCAAATACAACATTAAAACAACAACCCCTAACCTAAAAAGTAGCTCATTAACATGTGAAAAAAGGCTTTGACAGTGTAATCGGAGAACCACTGACCTGTGCATTAGATTCCAGGAAGTCCAGCCTTTTGAGAGCCTGATCTGTTTGAGCCAGAGTGTTCACGTTTATGGACAATTCTTTCTCCTGACACATGAGATGCTCCAGACACAAGTCCATCTAAACAAAGAGGCACACCATACATTACAACCACATAAACCCATTAAGGCCCGATGCGACATATGCATGTATATCCCTTTCTAATTGGCTGCAACTTTCACCTGCTTCTCCCTTTAGAGTATGTTGATGCATAAACATATTTTTTGTGTTTTCATAGTTTTCAAGACACATGACCAATGTTTGTTTCAAATGTTAGAGCAAAGTATATGGCTTACTGCTGTCACACCGCGGTGAGGTCAAGTGTGTTTTTTGTCTCGTCTCATGTCACGTTTTGTCACTTCCTGTTTTATTTTGAAAGATTAACTCTCCTCTTGTTTCAGGTCACTTGCTCTTCCTCTCGTGTCCCAGTCTAATTGTCGCATGAATGATTCCACCTGTTCCCTATTATCCTTATGTGTATAAGAGTCTGCGTCTCCCCTTGTCTTGTGCCAGTGTTTCGTATTTGTTGGTCAAACGTGGGCCACTCTTGCCTTTCCTAGCCATAGCCATAGCCATAGCCATATTATTTTTTCAGGAGAGGTTTTTTGTTTTCCTCCGTAGCAGGAGTGACTTTAAGTTAAAACTAAATTTTGATAATCCTTTTTGTTTTTCCTCCTTATAGTGGAGTGATTCTTATTTTGATCATTTTTCATAGATATACTTCTCTCACTTCGGGAGAAGTATATCTATTAATAGATAACTTCAATAGCCTGCTTTGTTTCTCTCTTGGAGAGCCTTGTGAACTCCTGCTCCTTCATTAAAAGCTTTTGGATAAATCATCTCCTGCTCCTGCGTCCTCCATTCTCTGTGCCTGACAACTGCAAATGTTTTAGCTCCTAGGTAATGTGACCTACATATAGAGATGGAATTTTTAGCTTGATATTTGTAGTTGCAGTTCCTCTTTAGAGGACTTTTTATGTCTTATTTTAAAAGAAGTATAACAGAAATAAAACAGCACACAGCTGTTGACTACATATGTTTAATGGGGAGTATATAAGCATATAAACAAAAAACATGTCAGACATGATGATGAGTACATGAAATACTTACCTCCTGAAAGCTTTGCTCATATCTGAGCAACTGAAGGTACTGATGGAGTTTTAGGTGATGCTTCTCAAAGAAGCCATCAAAGGCTGACTCCATGTCTCTGAGCTGGGCAAGAAGCCTGAAAGAAAAAGGAGCTTTAACGTAAATCTCATGCATTTCCACTGCAAGATTCTCAGTTTAGTTTTAGAGGTGTGCAGTTTCGGGGAAGCCGCTGTTTTACCTCTGCACTGTCTCCCAGTCCAGTTTCACATCCCACTGGGAATCATCCTCCTTCCCAGAGGCCTCAAGGCTGGAGAGAAGATTGCGGCCCTCCTTTGAAACTGACCTGATTGCATCCTTTAGAATAGAAGATAATTAATAGACAGTGTCAATATTAGCATATGCATTATGTATGAAACCTTACCTTAAGTTTTCTGTACTTTACTGTGTGAGTTTCGAGGAGATGCTCAATGGCTTTCCCCTCATCAGGCAGCTCTGTCTCTGCAAGTTCAGTGCCAAAGCCCTGCAGCATCTGAGCAATGTCTTTGACTGTTACTGCAAAACTTTCAATTGCCTATAGAGGAAATTTAAGAAGAAGAAAAAAAACAGACTAATACTCGACGGGGAAAAAAAAAAGATAATGGCTAAAACTCTTATATATGCTTCATATCAAACAGCAGCTTTGTGAAAACAGGACAAAGATTTAATTAGTATAGAATATTATAGGGAGATAGTGAAATGATGCAAGTGATTGTTTCACTCCAGCTTTTTTAATTTTCTGTTTACCGTTCGTAAAACGATCCAGTCACTGTGACAGTAGTCTAAAGTCCCCCCAAATTCTGATGTCAGCTGGTTCTCATCAATGTAGCGCAGTAGGTCTGTGACAGAGCTCAGCATCACCACCTAAATTTTCAGACAAACCTGAGACCTCACAAAAACACTTTGCTCCTTATCATTACCTATTACTTCACACCTGATTCTAATTCAAGGGAAAATAGAGTATTGAAAGAATCACAATCATCTACAAATAAATGTAGCATCTATGTAGGCAAATGTAGGCAACAGATTGAAGGGTCGTGAAAAGAATTTGGGAGGCAAAAAAGCTTAAAAACTGAAATCAATGTGTGTTCTTTGTCATGTTTACCACACAATTTAGAGTCATGGAGCGCCGGTTTACTACAAGAATGAGTTGTACCTTGTCATGATGTGAGACATATTTGGTAAACGAGGAGGAGCTGCCTTACTGGCATCTTAAGCATGAAGTCGTCTTGGCTAAAGCGGAAACCGATATCCGTAACAGTACGGTGGAAGAAGCTGGTGGGTCGGAGCACCAAGACCAGGTGGAGGTTCCCAGGAAAGGAAGCCTGGATGAGGGAAAAGACGGCCCCTGTTATGCTGATGATGCATACCGAGGATTCAGTATAAAACATAAACAAAAAAACATCACTTAAGGTGCTTTCACAGAGCAACTCTGTATGCATTCTGGCAAAGGAAGAGATAAGATCTGAGAGGGGTAAAAAAGAACATTAACAAGCTTTTATCTGACAGGAGAGACTTCAGCTCTCAGCTGGTCTGTCACTCTGGTGATTACTGTCAGCCTAATGGATTAAAGGTTCAGTTGCTCCACTCTTTACATGCATCATATGGTGCATTTTATCTTCAGGCTGTTTAATGGTATTGTCTGACACTCAAGAGATTTCCTATCAGCATCTGCATCATACTTATGACACAACAGCTGTATAACAGCAGCATACAAGCTTGATAGAGGATGGGATGCAGTTAATAACGCTGGCAAACTGACCGGTAGTCCACATGGCAAATAAATTTAAATCACACAGTTCGTCTTCAGACTACAGTATCGTGAACATTGCATCATGCATAATGCAAAAGCCAGCTCTGCAGCAGGATTTACAGTGCATCTATCTCAGTGACAGTGTCTCCTGTGCATTTTATTAATTGCATGTGACGCAACCTGACATTCATTTCTCCTGAGTCGATTTTCACGAGGAGAATTAACCTGAAAAGTCTTTAGTGTGGGATTTGTTCAAGATTTACACGCAGACAATCGCATGACTAAGCAAAAAGCGCGCTCTGCACCGCAGTGCTACACTCGCCAGCAGCCACGGTCGGTGGCCGTGCCGCATTCACCCTGCCCGCCCAAAAACTTCCCCCCAAACTCCTCAGACTATGAATCAAACAAGCAAAAGTGCTCGTTACCGGGCTCCTGCGGATCTTCGGCATTCCTCTGTGGCAAAAGCAATCGCTCATGATGTCAGAAGCCATCGCGATTAAACAGAAGTTTCCATCGGACCACTGAAAGTCATTGACAAGCTGAGGTATGCAGCTCCCTCCGACTGGCTGACAACAGCCGCAGCGCTGCTGCCGCCTGCTGCCTCTCAGGTGGAGGGTGGCAGCACTCACTGCAATGTTTCCCCTCCCGCCAGCATTGCTCCTCATCCTTTCCTCTCCCGAGCATCCCGCGTCATCGCTCATTTCTGCTTACTCATACATTTGCAGCAGTATGCAATGGGACATCCAGTACGGACATGTTGTATAGGATCCTCATGGAAGTATGCACCATTTCGAAGTGTTGAACAAACTACACTGAGGGGGGGTGGAATTTACTAAGCTAACAAAAATACATTGATGATATTCTCTCAGTGCTGCTGTCTTGGTGAACCTCGGGTTTTGAGAACCATGGACAGCAATTTCTTTAAGAAAACATTAACCTTGAACCGCTGTTCCATATGATGTCCAAACTGTCCAGAACCATATGGTTAAGAATACAGAGGCTTCATTAAATGGATAAATATCAAACTTACAGCTATCCTGGCAAGTGCAGTTTTGATAGATGCCCATGTATCCAGTCTTCGGTCTAAAATGATGATAAATTTGACTCCCGTTTGCCTCGTTCTGCGACAACAACAGGTATTATAGTTATTTGCAATGAAGGGGGCTTTTAGGATTTTATAAAAGACACAAATGTTTAAAGAAAACGAAGAAACAAAAGGAAAACATAAAAAATCCATATAAACTAGATTAATCGTACTTCACAATAATGACATGTCATTTACAGGCATTTTTCATCTGCATGAGACTTCATTTGTTCCTTTTCACATGAAATTTACAGAGGAAATATTTGAGCCCTGTACCGGATCCAAAGTAAACTTTTCTCATCACATGGGAGAACGAGGTTTGGACATAGAGGGCATCTGTAGGATATTTGATTCTGACCAGCTGTGCTCGGAATACAAGCTTTTGGTGCACTGCAGAAAGGGAAAGACTTGGGTAGGAATAAATGAGGGAGG
Source organism: Odontesthes bonariensis (assembly GCF_027942865.1). Classification (NCBI taxonomy): domain Eukaryota; kingdom Metazoa; phylum Chordata; class Actinopteri; order Atheriniformes; family Atherinopsidae; genus Odontesthes; species Odontesthes bonariensis. Next base: position 23,315,478 of record NC_134518.1, on the reverse strand, counting down.
ACACACCGAGGAATGAGAGTGAGGTATGTAAAGACTTTGGCTAAAGCTTCCTCTGGAATGTCAGTGAACGCTGAACACTCTGGGAGGGTGATGATGACACTGGAGTCTTCCCCACGACCCCCTGAAGTAAAACAAAGCAGAAAAACACAAGCATAAAATTTCTTTGGACAATAGAGGATACATGATTCTTAGGAGAATTCTTCTAGAATAAATTACCTGACAGGTACGCCACCTGTTTCTCTATGTAGCCTCCCACCTCCTTCATGCTCACTGGGACAGTCACCTCTAGAAGACAATGCAGCAATTCTCACAAGATTAAGAATGCAGAATGCACAAAATTAACAAGACATTTGTGTGAAATTGTCTATGTGTGAAGAATAATCTTTGAATATGGGTGTCATGTGTTGTAATATATCCTCCAAGTTTGGTAATAACATTTTCAGGAAAATCTTATCTCCTCAATGCTCTCAAACAAATTTGGCAAACCTCCTTTTTATGTGCTGTTTTGTTTGTAACAAAATGTTACAAAAGTAAAACAAAATATTATATTCTAATGCAATAAACACAAAATGGCTCCTGAAACTAAACCAGGGTGCATCTGCTTTGGTAAACATTTTTAAATGGCAGCATCTGTTTTCCATGATCGTAAATTAATAACTGTAAATGCTGCATCAATGTGACAACAGTGTGGGATCTTGTGCAAGTAAGAGATTGGCATCATCAAAAAACACTGTTTGACTCACTGTACTGCATCTTAATTGAGGCTGAAATAGAATTACAATGGCCCTCATTGCCTTCTTGGTCCCATTTGTGTTCTAGTCTGAGTAAATCTAGTTTCTTAAAGCAGTCAGTGCAGATCAAAAGAGGCTTATATCTGCACATTGATGCACCAAGGATCGTTCGACCGGATATACAGAAGGCAATCAAGCTGTGCATCATCTTATGACTATTAGCATATGCTCAGCTTGCATTTACAGTGCACTGAGCACATGGAGTGGTCGATCTTCACTGTGAGCATAAATGGGTTATGAGGTTTTAGTTGAGGAACAGCCTAAACCTTTTAGCTTTCAGCCAAAACAGAATAACTAACAGAAGGATTTGTATGTAGTATGAATATGAGTATTACACAGTTTGGAAGTACTAATTTCTTTAGTTCATACTAAATATCCCTGCCATTGATCATCCATTAATGTAAGCAATCACAGGGCAAATTTCATCACTGACACTAACATATTAAGGAGCATGAACAGTCCTCAAAAGGTACATATGTTTCGTAGACACAGACAAAGAAGGGTTTAATTTCTCTTCTCAAAAATATGGTTCTCAGAAAAGTACCCTGTAAGGTACGAAAAGGGTTCTGCTGGTAAATACTGCAGAGGCAAATGGATGAATAGATGATCTAAAGTATTCACAGAAAGATGTGGACAGTGTGCTGGTGTTCTGGTTTGCTCTGGCTCCTTTAAACAGGAAAGTTTCACAGTTTGAATCTCAGCTGTGGTCTTTCCGTCTGCAGTTTGACTGATCCTCCTCCACCTGTACGAGTTTTCTCCCGGTAATCTGGCCCTCTCTTCCTACAACTTTCTCCCACTGTCCGAATTAGTGATTCTAAATTGACACAGGTGCAATGGAAATGTTCCAATGGATACATTTCTGTATCAGAACATAAGTGTACATTTTTGTCACTGGGGGGTGCAGAATTCTTCTTTTAAAGTGACCGAAAAGAAGGTACGAAGAAACTATACCCAATTTCAACGTATACGTTTTTATCCTGCTGGGTAAAAGCATTTGGACCTTTTTGGGACCATACCTGCATGTTGATTTGCAGAAATCTTGGTGAGAGTAGTGTGTGTGCACTTGTAGGGAACACACCCAACACAACTTTTTTTAAAATAATAATTTCTAGCTTAGAGATAGTAAGAACATAGTTAGAAAAAGTCAATAGAAGGTAAAAGTAAAAGAATAGAAGCAAAGGATGTGTACGCGGATATTATCCAGCATGAGGAACTGAGAAATCTGTGCATTTTCTTTTACCTTCCTGCTTGTACTCTTGAACAATTCCGCACCCATTGTGATAAAAAATGTGCCTCAATATTCTTGTATAAAATGTACCTTGTAGGATGTAAAATACACAGACCAAGTTCTACACCTGCTTCATCCTGGACAGGCTGCTAATCCACCACAGGGCTAACGCAGAGGCAAACAAGCATGCATGCTCACACTTATGGTCAATCTAGAAGCACCTGTTACCCTGACTTACATGTTTTTAGGAATCTGTGAGGAAGCCCAAGTACACAGAAGAAAACCCAGACAGGCACAGGGAAGACCTTCACACTCCACATAGAAAAGCCCCAGCCGAGATTTGAATCCCAACTTTTCTTGTTGTGCGGCAACAGTGCTAATCACAACATTACGATCTGCAAGTGAACATATTTATATAAAATATAGACTGTTATTTGTGGAGAAGTCACTTTTAGCTCCAAACCCATCAAGATGGTACCATTCTGAAGTCCTGCTCAGGTCAACAAAATGTCTGAAAACATCTAACCTTTTAAGTATCAAACGGCAAACTAAATGTTAACAACTAGCTGAGAATCAAACCAGAAACCTTGTTGTTACCTCTCAGACTGTGCCATAAATAAATAGAAGAAGAAATTATAATGACAAAACACAAATGCTGCCAGAATTCCAATCTATTCTGCCATTAAGTGCAATAGTTACACAAATCCGAAATAGCTCTGAATAAGCTAATGAGTTTAGCCTGATTGTACATAGGTTTATTAGAGGTACAATACATGCCCTTAGTTATAAGTGATGACTTTGTACCTTTAGAATTAAACAAATGTCCACAACAATCACCTTCCAGATCATTTCTATATCTTATTTTTCTGAAAACTGTACATTTAGGTACAGGAATCAGACCTCTATTTCTGTGCGTTTCTTCATCCATAATTGAACGAGACATGAAAGATTTATTTTAAGCTGGGAAATAGAAATTGTATAGTCAAAAAAAAAAGACAGAGGTGTTGTTTTCCACGAGAAGACTGCAGTCATAGTGTGTGTTAGGGAGTGAATAATGAGCTGAACTGGTACCTGCTGAATATTTTATGTGCGTCTGTAACGGAGATGAGCTGAGCCCTGCCGGGCCACAGCAGCACCAATGGCTGGACAGTTCACACGCAGGTGCAAGATAAAGTTACTGTCACACTTGAATGGCTATACAATCATTAATACATGGCTGCAGAAGGCATTCAATAGGATCTTGAATTAGTGGCGGTAATGTGATGTGCTGCAGCTACATTGTTATCCAGTGTGATCACTGCATTTTTTTGTGGGCTTGAGTTATGTAAATGGGAAAAATATTTAAGCATGACCTGGATTGGATTAGTGAGCTACGTAAGCAATTTTGTTTTTACGGAAGTTTGATTTTAGCCTAATAAACTTGTGGAATCAAAGGTCACTCTCACTGGAGAGCTGTACTGTATGTGATTAAATGCATCCCATGAGTGACTGCCCTCTAGTCTGTCATTGATGCCTCCTGTGGCACCACTATAAAAGAAGCAGAAAACACGAGGGGCAGCTTACCATAACATGAATTACAATAACTAATCTGTGAAAGAAAATGTTCACAAACATAATTTCACCATGCTTTTTAAAAGCCATTTCTTTTAGGCACTGTTTGAACATGCGTCCTGACCTCTGCAGGTGACATGCAGGACAGTGTGTACAGATGAAAGTCAAATAAGCTCTGTGTGCCTTTCTGTTCTTACACGCATAGAAATAGAAATGTTTGCCAGTGTGGATGGAAACAGAGATTTGACTCAGACCGATCCCTTTGGTCTGCTTACAAAGCTGAGGGCAGGAAGCTTATCTCTGTTGTCCAAACAATGACAACTATAGATACCGAGTTCATAATGTAGAGCTCCTACATGACAAGAATCACCCACAATGTACTTTGTCATATTTTAGGTCCTTAATAATACTGTATTGACAATGATCAATAAGGGAAATTGTGTGAAAAGAAACTAAGTGTTCAAAAATCCTTTGAAATCATAAAAAAACCTGCCGAGTGCAATCTGCCAGCAACTGACTGAACTGATGGAACAGCACCACGCCATGTTCACATTGTAAAATAAATGTTTGTGAATCATACAGTATGCCAGTGAAAATAGTGTGGTTTAAATGTAGAGTGCACAAGCTCATAAATGCACGATATAGTACTCAGATAGAGTAGACATGTAATCTCACGCACATGTTCATAAAACACACAGGCTGAGTCTCACACTGCTTTTAGGACATGAGGTTTTTGCCAGATGAAGCTTTAAATGCTCAGAGGGATTAGACTGGTGGGTGGTAGGAATCTGGTAGAAAACGGTGAAAGAAATTTTGGTTTTCTACCCACTGGGATACATGAAAGCTAGATTGGTTTTAGATCAGAAAGGCCTAGATTGCGAATCCTGTACAATAACATCACAAGGCTTTGGCAAGGAAGCTGCTGATTTTAATTGTCACTTGCAAGGACATGGGTTCTGCACCAAATATCTTGGGGTATTTTGCAAGGATTTGTGACGATGTAACTGTTTATTTTCAGCTACTCTTAGAGTGATCTTTGCTCTAATATTTAAAGTCTAATGCATGGGCTGTGAGTGTGTGTAAGTGGTGCACATTGCACTTCCTGTGCTGTGGGCTCTTGGTATTTTAAAGTGTCGAGTGATTTACCATTACTGCAAGTTGTTTTTTTTCTGCAGAAAAATCCCCATTTTCTGTATGCACTATGCAGACAATGCAAACATGACAAACACATAAAAGTGCTACAAATATATGATTGAATGTGTGAGGTTGGGTGGGAGTTACAGTCTGTGTTAAGGCACTTCAAGCAGTTTGGGTGTCAGCTGAAGCTGAAACCATAAAAGGGTGTGTAGTGTTGGACAAAGTTAAGGCTCCGAGTAGTGTTGATACCATTTCACATGACTTTTGCAGTAACAATGGGAGTATATTTTCTTTGGGTGTTGTCTATCAACAGAGTAAATCTGTTTGGTGTTCATTGTTTGAAATCGATTCAAGTTCTCACATTCTCTAAAACAGGAAGACTAAAACACTTGTGAAAATGTCCACCTAAAACAAGCCACCTAGAGGAAAATGTGCAACTTTTCACAACGGAAATGACAGGAGTGTTGTTATTCTTCTATACGTTCACCACTGCACCATATGTAAGCAGATTAGGATAAACCGAGAGAGCAAGGTTCACAATTTAAAAGCAAGGCTGGCCATTTTCCTGCTGCCTTTGGCCCGTATACTCCACATCAGTTAAAATGAACTGGAGACGTAAAAAGAGGCCCATTAATTAATAACTCAAGGGTGCCAACATCCTGCGTAATCACATTGCTCCCGGGGGAATGCTGCTCTGCTCCCATAAGTCACATCCAGTGCTATTTCTGTCCGTCTTCTTACCTTCTTTTTCCAGTGTTATGTTAGCAGAAAAAGATGCCTTTGAAATAACTTACAAAGGTGTGATGGTAACAATGTTTTGTGTCATAGATTGATTTCTTTATCATGTTAGTAATGTCATTTTATCAATGGGTCATAAGTGTTTTCCTTTCCTTAAGGCAACTGCATCAAGTGACGGTTCATTAGCCTTGTAGCTCAATACATCGAAACAGCAGCTTGCAACATGTATCATTTGTTCCATACAATCTCATGCCTCTTTTTGACACAAATAGAACACTTTTGTGTTCATCACCGTCCAACTGATCTACAAACCCAAGCACACATATACTGCGGTTGCAAATTCTTACTATGGATAAAAATCTATCCATCTGTGATGGCTTAAAATAGCTGACATAATCCCTGCAGTAGCCCACTGCTGGAGCGAAGCTGCACTAACTGGCACATCAATAATACTGGCGAACCAACGGTGCAGTTCTCCAGTTACTTCCAGTAATGGCTCCCAGAAGTTACGAGTGCTCTTTGTAAATCAAGCTATAAATTGAACTCTGCCTCAGTACATGTCGGTGTGCAGCAAAGAGCAATATGAACTCTAGTATTGAGGAATGCTGTCAGAAAAGAGAAAGAACTGCATTGAAAAGCCTGAAAGAGGTCTGTCAGCATTGCGTTACTCACGCTGCAGAGTGTTCTCTAACTGGGAGCCAGCCAGCATGAGGCAGCTGTAGCTCTCCATCTCCTCCTCGGACTTCTCGCCCGGCTCCCTCTCCTCCTGCAGCGAGGCCGGGCCCATTCCCTCCGTCTCCAACACAGGATGAGGCTAGGAGAACCAGTGGTTGTGCGAGGTGTTTACTGTAGTCCAGGCCTCACATCTTCCTCAGTCGTACAGACCTCCATAGTGTACGTTTATGCAAGCCTACGACATGGAAAGTCCGCGTGCCTCTGCAGGTCCCAAGTTCCAGAAGGGACACTTCCCTGAGGTTGTTGCTGGCTCCTCCTGACCTTCAGCTGGATAAAGTGCCTCCACACTGAGCTGTACAGCTACAATACAGCAGAAGAGCTGTCCTCAAAGGCAGAAAACAGTAGTTTGTTGACCCATTGTTACCATGACTGAGTGCGATGTTGTCGCCCCCCCCCCCTTATACACACCAGCGCCGACAGTCTGTCCTGCTCTCAGCAGCAGTCAGCTACTTCAAAACAAACACAGCTCCATCTGGCCACTGCTTTCTGTTTCCCCTCCCCTCTCTGAGCTCTAGTGCGTCAGCTCTGCACCGCTCAGAGCTCAAGAGTCCGCTGCTGACACACAGCCAACTCCCTCCCTACTTTTCCACTCACATCACACTTCTTCAGCTTTTTTATGCTCTCTGCACATAGGCTGGACTGTCAGGCTGTCTTGCTGCCGTCTTCATCTCCCTTCTTACTTTAGCTTTACTATAATGTAGATGCAGTCGGGAGAATAGATCCATTGTTAAAAAAGAATAAATAAATAAATAGAAAGTTTGGCCCATGTGAAGCACACCCCTTAATACACATCACATTCAACCCAAGGAACAAATATGAAAGGGTGTCATTGTGTACATGCTGTGACAGAGAGCCCTTCTCAGCCGAAGTTCCCACTGCTCAACCCACAACTCCTTTGAATAGATCAGCAACTCTATACAAAGTAGGGTTGAGAGAATGGGTATGTGTATACATCTGTAAATCTTCTCCATGCTGTGACTCAGTGTTTGACGTTTTCTTGATTTGAGGCCACACACGGAGCAGCGCAAGAGCAGCGGTACTCCTTCCTTATGCGCAGCCACTCAGCTGATCCAGCTTAGCTTTTCAGCCATCTAATTACTGCACAGCTTCTGCTTAGTGTGTTTGCATGGCCATGCACACACACACACACACACACACACACACACACATACATACAACCGCCCACACAGTCACAGATCTATACATCAGACAGAATCTGCTGACACAACAGTTAACAGTTAACTGTGTAACAAATCACAAGGCAATTTGTTTTATCTTCAAAACATTCTGCTTTATTACAGAAAATCTTTTGAATATACTAGTTTCAAAGAGGTACATTCAGCTTGGAGGTTTGGAGTGTTGAAGCTGGAGACTCAAAAGGCTGGAGTTGGCAAGGTGTGCCTGCCTGAGGTGCCTGAGGGTGTCCACCTCCACAGACAGGTCCACAACCACGGAGCCTCTTGCTGTGTCCCACCCCCCATATTTTCATTTTCTTATAAAACTGGCTGGAAAAAGTTGCATTAAAAATACAATCGATTCATTTTAACGCTTCATTTAGACAGGCAAAACATTAGATTCAAACATATTTTAAGCTCTGAAAATAGTATTTTTTTATGTCACTTCAAGGTTTTCATTTGTTAACAAAGCAGGCAGCCCCTCTTTCCATACACACACACACACATCTGTTTCATCTAGAGGGGACATGTCGAGAGTAGAAAACAGTCTCCATTTCCTACAGTAAAGTAATCTAGCAAGAAATGATGCTGAGGCATGTACATTTCTGCAGAGATGAACTTTAAGTATAGATCATAGCATTATGAGTATATCTACCAGTCTGCAAAGATTGACTGTATTGGCTTCATCAAGCTAAAGTTGGGGTTTGAAGCACAAGGATAGAATTTAGCAATGGTAATGGTTATAGTAAACCATAAAAAATGACTATGGTTGATTTTGCAGAGTTTGTAGTGTGTTGGGAGGGGGCTGCCCGTCTTTGTTGACTTATCAAATGGGATTTGAACAGGCTCACATCAAGGTAGGAGCGCAACAGGCTAACTCAAAGACACAAAGCTCAACATTCTGCACAATAAAAAAGATTCATGTGATAAAAATATAACATTTGTGAGTAAAATCACACACTTAACAATAAATACCTAGTAGATAATATATGCTTGTGGGAGGAAAAAAAAAACAAACAAACAACAAAAACATAGTCCAAAAGAGTATCTAAAAGGATCAGAAATCATGTTATGTTTAAATGGAATGTATGAAGCACTACACATAAGTTTAAGAAGGAAGAAAGGGCCAAACAGTCCGCGCTGTCAACCTGCTGGTCAGCAGATCTGACCAGAAACAGAGAAGTCTCACAGTGGCTTCAGCTATGCTGATTCTACAGATCTGGAGTTGGTTTTCTTTAAATTCAAACTTCAGCTTTTTGAGACAAAATATGAGCACTACATAAGGAATATAAACACCTTACTTAGGCTTTAGTGCATGTGTGCATATATGTGTACAAAGTGTGTGGGTTACCGATCGTGTAATATCGTCTCATCTACCGAATATGTGCATGTGTATTCAGGTTTACATTAAATGTGCCTTAGTGATCATATTCAAAATGAAGAAACCAGTTACCTTAATAGTGCAGAAAAAGTCTAATCGAAGTACATCAAAGTTCAAGTAAACCTAGTCTCCAATACACACAGGCATTTCTGGCTGTTCTCATCCAGGACATTTACACACGCCTCCGCAACACGCACGCAGACACGCACACACACACACACACACACACACACACACACACACACAGGCCTGTAACAGGTCTAACTTGAGTGGACGCAATCTGATCACATCTTTTTTTGGCTTTGAGCAGATGCTAAAATACATCTCTAAGCAATATACAGTACAGCACATATATTAATTTTTCTATCTTATATTGGACTCTTGACTTAAGTTATCGCTGAGGCTGGAAGATTTAGGTCATGCTCCGAGCAACGTTTCGTTGCTGGAATATGCTTAAAGTCTCTAATCTGTCACTCAGTCTTACACAAACGCACACAAACACACTTTTTTGGATTGAGTGGTAATATGACCTCCGTTAATCGCGCTTGTAACTTGGTACTCGATACAGATGTAAGAACAGAATCAGAGAACCACGTAAACATCTGGAAACCAGAAAACTGTTGTAACTGTCTGCGTGCTGAACGACGCAGTTCTGAAATCACATTCAGTAACTTTTCATCTTGGAGGATTCTGATCGGTAGATGCAAGTATCTCTTCTCTTAAAATATATACTAATCATTTAAAAGAAAAGCACAGAAAATGTGAAAGATAATCAAATCTTATAGAATAGCCATTGATAATAAAGTAAAATGGTTAGCAGAATACAGTGACCTAACATCAGTGGAGTTGAGTGTCCTTTTGAGCCTTCTCTCATGCAGATGTACTCCTATGTAATTTCTTGGGGTGGATATTACAACTGCCTGTTAAAACAAGGTAGTTGTAAATAGCTACTGACAAGGCAGTCATGTATGCATTCATCTGCAAGTTAATATTTAAAAAAAAAAAAAAAAAAAAAAAAGGAGCTCATGCCTTTCATTTGAGTACACATTTTATAAAATAATGCAGGGCACTGCTCTGCAGGCATGCGTAGGGTGGGCAGAAAAGGACGGATAAGAAAGACGCGAGTCAAATGACTTCTAAATCCCCACCGGCCAATCGGCGCGGCTTTTTCCTCCGTTTTTTTTTTTTTTTTTTTTCTCCTCGTCTTTTCCACCTCCTTTCAGGTGGCTCTGACAAGAACCCTGAATGAGGCTGATGCCACTGTTGAGTCCTGGCTGCCTTTCACTGGCGCTCCTTCAGGTGCTTGTAGGATAATGGTGTGACAGCTGCGATCTGAAAACAGCACAAGTGGACAGACTTTAATTCGTGCTTTCGTCAAGAGCTAGTACTGGCGAGGAGGACAACGTATCACAAAATCATTCCCAATCAGAGAACAAATTGATTGGCTACATAGCAATGCACATGAAAGCCAGAATAATTATAGTTTCCCCACCACCGTCAATTAACAGACATTAGTTAAGATTTCATCCAAGTCAACTGATCTGTCGAAGCTCAGCAGGCAGATTTAAACAGTGTTAGGGCAGTCTCCTCGAGGTTTACCTGGATGTCTGTAGGAGGCCACAGTCTGACAGCTACAGGGAGAATAGAAATCCAAGTTAAGAAGTGAAAGCTGTTGTATAAAGCTTGGTGCTACTGTTAGGCAGTCGATGACCCTGGTGAATAGTGATTGTAAGGTGTGACCATTCTCCACAGCTTACCTTCAGGGGGCGGACAAAAAAAAATAAAAATAAAATAAAGAAAGTATAACACAAGGTAAAGAAATGCCCTTTTATTTAATTACATGAGCATTTTTGGTGCGACATTATTAAAACTCCAATTCCAGGAAAAGGAGGGACGATGTGTAAAATGCAATAAAGACAGAATGGAATGATTTGCAAATCTCAATTATAATATTTCTAATTCAAGAAAAATATTTAATCTCATCTTGAAATTGATGCCAGCAACTTGGGACAGGGCCATGCTCAACGGCGCTGGGTCTTCTTTGTCGTATTTTGAATTTCATGATGTCAAATATGTCTAATTGGTAAAAGCTGTGGGGTGCAGGCAGGTCAGTCCAGCTCCTGAACTCTTCTACTATGAAGCCATGCTGTTGTAATGGTGCATTATGGTGTTTTGCTGAAATATGCAAGGCTTTAATAAAAAAAAGAGGTCACCTGGATGGGAGAATATGTTGCTCTAGTTCCATAGGCACTAATGCACCCCCATACCAGCAAAGATCCAGGCTTTTTAATCTAAGTGCTGACAAAAAGAGGGATGGTGTCACTCCTCTTTCGTCCAAAGGAGGCAGTGGCCAAATGCAAAAGAACGTGTTTAAAAATCATATTTCTTATTAGCATAAGTGCTCCTGAGACTGCGTAGTGATTTCCATTAATCATTTCTGTTTAAATGCAGAAAACATTATTCTGAAATTTCTCCATTCTGCAGATGCAGTTTTTTGGCAAATTGCTAAACCTCCATAATCTGTCCATCTTTACTTCACAGAGACTCTTCCTCTCTAAGGTGCTTTTTTTTTTTTTTTATAAATACTAAATTGTGTTACTGACCTGTTGCCAATTAACCTAACCTAAGACGAGCTAAGGTGAAATAATGAAATATCTTACATTCAACATATATATTTTTGAGATTTGCAGCTGATTATAGTTTTTGTTCACATTTTACACAGGGACCCAACTTTTTTGGAAATGTGTTTTATTTATCATTAGTTTTCAATATTTCAGATGCCAATATACTAGAAACACTGTGTGTTTATGTTTTAATTTACAGTTATTTTGTTGTCTGTCCCCTGCAATTCAGCAGCGTCTGAGGTGAAGTTACGCCAACATCACAACGTGCAGTTCAAGTGCAACACTCACAAATGCATCCATTATTTGCCACGAAAGAAGCAGACAGCTACCAGTGCAGACTTGGATATGTACACAGGAGAAAACAACCATTGGATGTCAGAAAGTGGAGGAATGACAATCACAGACCAGCTCTGTTTTTTTTTCACACAACCAGATAGGAAGACAAACCTGACACCTCACACTCAGACACACCTGGAAAATGAGATGGACTGACAGTAAAACAATTTAAAAACGGGCGTCAGAAGCTCATGCAGAAGGTAATAAGCTGGGCATCCAGAGGGAGGCTGAATAGAGCATGTGTCTGTGCAATAGCTTTGGGTCTAGATATGCATTCGCATGTCAAATAATTGCACCATCTAATCATTTTGACCAACAAAAAACGAGTGACATGAACATATGCATCTCTTCAGCCAGCCTATATCAGCTTACACAACACATAAGAACACAGTGCGCCCCATTAAACATGGCCTTCATGGCATTATGATGCCTTTGATTTCCTTGTTAACCCAGAGTTAGAGACGAGAACTGCTGGAGGGAGTTTACTAGTGGGAGCGAGTCACTGATTGGCTTGAATGGCCTAGAAGTGGGCTGGTACCTGTTTAAATGACAGTATTGGACTCATCTGAAAAGGTTCTCATGAGCAGGGGCCTGGCTGAAGACCGGGGAGACGGGAGGCCTCCCGCGCCCGACTGAGCCGGCTTCTTCTAGAAGGGGCGAGGCAAGAGACACCAGTGATGTCACTACGCTGACAAGCACACTTCTTTTTCTCCATCTTGTGCTTTCTCTTGCACACAGACATTCACAGACACAAACATATACATTCACAAAGACTTCAAAAGTGGACAGGTGGACATTGGACAATGGAAATTAGTCCATGTGCCTTTCAAGACACCTTTTCCTAAACTCCATAAAAGGGTCCATATAAGACACATCTACTTCCCTTATATTTCAACTGAATGCATGAAATAAAACACACAAAGAGACAAAATACAGTGGACTGCAGGGACTGTGTTGAGGCTCCAGGATGAGGTTGCGGCTTCAAGCCTCATGCAGGTAAGTTTAGGTGCTTTGACGTGCTGCAGTCACCTGACTGGACATGCGGAGGCAGCAGGCATTGGAGCAGCACAGGCAGCTTGGATAAGACATTGACTGTAACAACTGGACAGACAAGGATGGAAGACTGACTGTACGCTTTCAGTACGAACACCCTGTCCTACTCCACACTGCAGGAAGAGCAGGGCACGCGCCACTCCAATTCAATACACATAACTAGTGAAAAGCACTTGAATCAAGGTTTAAAATGCGGCCTTCCAAGGATAGCATTAATGAAGATTTAAGTAATTTGACTAAATCTGTCCAACAGAGTGGGACTTTAATCAATGCTACTTGGTTGCGTAAAGAAGGAATCCGACAGTGGGAGAGGAAGGACACAACAAGTAGGAAACAAGCAAGTTTCCAAGCACACAGAAATTCCTCAGGAAGAGATTTAAGATTAAATGCTGACAGAGAAAAAAATAAAGAGACCTCAGTCACTCCATGAGAAGCTGTGAGTGCTAACGGTCTGTGACAACATGAAGATAGTAGATGTCCCCGAGGAAGGAAGTCGATGCTTCATCTTTAGGGAGGACAGTCCAGAGAGGAAGAGAGACAAAATAAAAGGGTGAAAGTGATGAGAAGAATGTGTCAGAGTGCAACAGCAGCAGTTAGGAAAACAAAGTAGGAGAAGTGAAAAATGAGCAACAGGGTTGTTAAGAGCCAAATACTTAAAAGATTAAAGCATACTTCCAAGTAGAGATGTGTACAATGTGTCAGCTTAGCTAGTTTTCAACTCTAGTCCTCTGTGCAAAAGAAAACAAGACTCAACATTCTTTTTCTTCCAAAATGTGGGATACACCCAAAAGCCACATCCATAAAAACATTCAGCTGCTTGGAACACAAACAAGTAGGACAAAACAAGTCTGAGAAAACCTATTGGAGGATCAGGCAAACTGTTTGAAATGCAATCAAACAAACAAAGAAACTTACATGTATCAATTCTGTGTCCCCATCTTTCATTAGAAATGTTGCAACAATTGGGGACTGGATATAAGCAGTATGAATACAGAAGACATAGGCCCAATCACAGTTCTTCGGCTTGGCTTTACCTCTCTATTTTGCAGGAGTAGGGTAGGCATTTTCTATTGTGGATCAAGCATCTAGCCATCCAAATGGTCCCTATTGCCCTGGTTGAAGGTCTAGATTAACATTACTCCTTAATCCACATAACAAAAAGGACAACATACCCCTTCAAAACGGAGTGCAAATGTGTGCTTATGTATGTCTGCTTCAGCTTTACCTGTCGAGCGTGGGGTCCTCGAGGCTTGCGGAGCACCACAAGCAGGATCTCTGGCAGTAGACTGAGCAAAATAAGCAATATGATGACCAGCCAGGCTGACACAGAGCTCAGCATGTTGGCAAACACAAAGTACAAACGCTGCTGCCTCAGGAAAGGCCTGCAAGAGAGGTAACAGTTTAGTTTATATAGCAAGAGCTACTAAAAATAAGACTATCGAGAATGAACACTTGTTATTTAATCTTGAGGTGTTTTCTAACCATATTATTCCTCCCCAGAAGAAGCTGAAAAACACGTAGAAAGCCAGGGAACCCCAGATTACAAAGTGGTTGATCCAGGTCCAATGCCTGGTGTCCAGAGCCAGCTAGAAAGGTGGAATGAAGTTACTTAAGCTTGTATTTAAATCCAAGGGAAGCAAAAAAAAAAAAAAAAAAAAGAAGAAAGAAACACTTGTTCAGCATGACACATACCATCGTGTTGACTTAAATGCTACACTGTCCCTTCAAATCTTATTAAGGCAAACTCAGAGATTGGCAAGTAAACATGTTACATGTGTTAGACTGTATTGGCTTAAAACTGTAATGTAATCAGGTCTGCTACAATGCATTAGCCTTGAACTAGCCAACCTTGCCTCCTGTATCTGAAAACTAGCTGTTTTGTCTTCCCTGATGTCAGAATGTGCAGAGCCAGGCCGTCCACTTAAATTACAGAACAATGAGACGAAGAAAAGCTGGATGCATTTTGCGAAAAGTGGAGTTGAAACACAGCGTTGCGGCAACATGCCTGATCAGAGAATATGATTTAGGCAAAATTAACACTCTCGCACTGCTTTTGTTGAGGGATATTATGTGCACATGCTTACCAGGGTAACACACGCCTTAATAAATTTAGTAAAGATACAGCATTGCACTAAGGCAGTTATAGAGGTTTACGCAACAACTCCAAAAGAAATAGTTAATAGTAACTACAGTCAATTAATGCTTAGTGGATTGATTTTGTGCAGAGCTACATTGATAAGAGAGTTGAGGATCATCGCCAACACTCACCTAATTTTTCTAACTGACTTTTTAAACAAAGTTTGACCAGACACAGTTGGAATTAACAAATGCACCACTCTCACACTCATTAGCGTGCTACCAAAACCTTGAGTGTTTCAAAGTATGACAAGCCTGCCGTGGGAATGTAAATTACATCGCTTCGGAATGTTGAGAATTTATAGTCCACAGGCTGAAAGTAATCAAAACATTTAAAAGTGTTTCTTATTTTACTTCTAAGCAGTTTGCTTCGCTTAAAACCGACTCAGCTATGTTTGCCCCATCAGTGTGGCTCATCGAAGTTCGTCTGTGATCTGTCTGTCAACATCTTTAATGGTGGACAAGCCTCCATCATCTCAGAGTAGAGAACACTGATCATCTATATACTTAGTGTTGGTTTTATTCATTCATGCTTGGCTGGATGGGTAATATGTGGAATGCTTTTTTATGTGTAAAACTTAGAATGCACATTCATTTCTGCTTTAAAAGGAATTTTTAAAAAATACCAGAATGGGGCTTACCTTTAGTGTTACAGTGAAGACGAGGACAGTGAAAACGATAGTTCCATACGACCAGTTCCCAAAAACCTGGATTCAAATAGGACGAATAAAAAGTATTGAGGAAACTATGCTGAATCATTTCATTTCATTTCACATCTATTTAGAAGACGACTTAAAACAAACCTGGCCGTTATCTTGTAGGGCTGGGTTACTGAACAAATATCGAACGCCAAAGAAGAAGAGCAAGCCATGGAAGACTCCGAGTAGTGTCCAGTAGAGAAATGGTCCCCAACGCAACATAGCATTCTTTGCAATCTCTCTAAAAAGAAGTCATTTAAGAGGAAGATGAACAAAGTCATGACTTTATGTCTCTAAACATACAATAGTTTAACGGTCATGAACAGCTCTTGCCACACAACAGAATTTAAAAAAAAAAAAAAAAAGGTCAATCAATGTAGGTACAACAACCACAGCTACACACTCAAGAGAACACAAGGTTAAACAAATATTCCCCAAGTTTACCTGTAGAGGGTAGCATTGTCCAGGAGAACCTCAATGCAAATGTGCTGCTCAAAAAGGCTGTAGGCCAGGATGGGCATAGAGGTGAAGCAGATGTTGTACATCGTCAGATAGGCGGCATCATACAGGGGCTGGGGAGGATGGGAGTAGGAGGGACGATTGGAGGGGAACGGGTGGTAAGGAGAAGGAGGGAACGGGCAACCAGGAGTTAATCATATGGAGAGGACAAAACGCAGACACACCAGCAACTTAAGCTCTGAGCAGGTCATACCAGCAAGCTTATACACATCTTTCATGTACTCATGAAAGATCTATGTCAGGGGCCATAAGAGAGAAGGCAACATCCACCCTCGCCTTTAACAGACACATATACCAGAAGGCATAAACCAGCTTGTAGGTACAATATTTGATGAACTTGTAAATTTTCAAAAGCTGAATTAAGTTTATATCATTTATACCTAACATAATTTGTGTGTTCTAGTGTATTTTTTGTATCCAAATTTTAAAACTTTAAATAATATATTTTGTAACTGTGTGACATTACACAGACACAAACACCACCGAGATTGCATAACATTTATATGCAATGTATCAGAGTGGCAGAACCTGACATGACTGAGTTATTTCAACAAAGCTCACACATCCCAGGGGCAGTGAGGGAGGGGTAAACAGAAGGAGAGAATGCGGTATTCAGGGGATTTAAGGGGCTCTCCCTTTCTTTCGAGTTCAGGACATGTCTGAACTTCGACAGGACTCAGAACATACTTACTTGCTGGGAATAGCCACAAAAGAACTGGTACAAAAACTGTGGTAAGATGAAGCAAAGATTCTGCAGGCAAACAAGAGTGAAAGAACAGGTTCATACTGATTATTCCAAGTCATCAAAGAACATAAAATGTATTCAGAAAACTGAGTCGGACAATAAAACACACTGATCTCGTTCAAACAATTAATTTGCTAAAGGTGTTAAAATGAATTCTGTCAAGTCTGTGTCTGTTAATCACATCATTTCCAGATAGAGTGAATACGTGATCTTTTTGGAAAGCACAAGCTTTGTACAAACTCCAAACATCTCCTAAGCTCTAGGGAGAATTAAAAAGTCAAAAGTAACTGCTCCTCTTACCTTGTAGAAGAAATACTGCACCAGGTGTGCAATGCGAACATAGTAAAGATGTCCATGAGCCAACAAAAGTTTCTTGAGGTGCTTGAGTTTGGGGATGGCATAATCACTGTTCCTCACTGCTTGTCGGCCCTCCTTACCCTTAATGCCTGAAACACCAAGACGAAAAATGACATTACCTTTAACACAAGGCTACGATGACGTATATTTGAGGTGCTGATTGTAGAGAGCTTACCAATACCAACATGTGCTTCCAAAATCATACTGACATCATTGGCTCCGTCGCCAATGGAAAGGGTGATCGGACTGCCTTTAGAGTTCTTCACCATTCTGACGATCTGCAGATGTTGCAAGAGAGGGGCAGAAAAAGAAAGTTACCAAGTGGTCACTATAAACAGGATCAGTTCAATTTCATGATTAAACTTTGTCAAAAAAATAAATCACTAATTATTCTGACCTGTGCCTTCTGTAGAGGAGCCATGCGGCAGCAGAGCACAGCTGTGCAGTTTTGACAGATCTGCAGAAACAGGTTCTTGTAGAGACTCGAATTGGATTCAGAGGATGAGCTGAGCACCATCGATAAAGATGCTCCATCTATGATGAAACCATAATCATGGTTGGCCACAGACCAGCTCCTATAAGAAAGAGAGGAAGAGACGAATTAGACACAATCATCATAAAGAATTAGTTTTGGTTAAATGAATGTTAAATCATATAAAGATAACAGCTTCTCAAAACAATCTCTGGGGATAGGTTAAGATCAGAAATCAAAGCACTGACCTGTTAATACCGGCCTTAACTGGTGGTGCATCCTGAACAGCTTTCTTATGGTACTCAAGCAAAAGGTCATGCAGTCGTTCCTCACGCTTCCTCCCTCCATCCTCTAGCGTACGCACAGTTAGCTCCAAAAGCTCGGTGTTTCTCTGGAACAACCTACAAGCATAGCAGGTGGACTTTGCCGTCTCCATCTTGTCACCTGTTAGGACCCAAACCTTCATACCTGCTCCCTGCAGGGCTTCCATCGTCTCTGCTGCCTCCTCCTGAAGCCTTCAGAGTAAGAACAAAAACATAACAAGTTAGACAGGAGGAAGTTTACTTTTTCCAACAAAAATGATAGTCAATTCAACTGAACAAGAATTAATTAATCCAAAAATGGGAAATTATGTACACCAGGTTAAGACCTGGCGCACAGGGTCCCCCAAGGCTCGATGCTCGGGCCCCTTCTCTTTGCCATGTATGTAGTGTATACTCTGCGTGTATACACTAAACTAGACTTAAATGGGCCCTGGTGATCAGCACGTGCTCCAAAATTCTCACTCTTTGCATTTTTTGTAAAAAAACAAAACAAAAAAAACAACAGTGACATGTAAGTACATATTAATGCAGTAGAATCTCCAGTAAAGCTGTTTTTGTTCAAATATATTTCTGTTTCTTTTGTCAGACAGCATAACACATCTAAAATTCTGCCTGAAACTCAGCCCATTAAGACTACGTATTAACTGTCGGTCACTTAAAGTATATCCAGTCAGCTCTGCTCTAATAAAATCCTGATTTAACTGCAGCATCAGACAAAAATCCCTGTTCAAGTAAAATAAAGATATCTGCGCAATGAATTCAGCTGTGCCTACATGTACTATGATGTCCCACAGAGAAAGTGTCACTATTATTTTTTTCACAGTCCACTACATAACAACATCTTCAATACTTTGGTATTTTTGGACCATTCTTAGGTCCATAACTCTTTAGCTTACATGCATATATATACAAGAACAAGGACGGTGTTCTAATTAAATGGCCCAGTGCATGTAACCACACTGACTGCTCAGAGAGGTTTTAAAAGGGGCTGCAGTCCTAAATTGTGAAAAATTGTTCACAATAACAACAAAACTTTCAGTGAACACCATGTCATATTTGTCCATGGCCTCCTTTGTTTAAAAAAAAAAAAATGTAACAAACTTTCTTTTTTTTTTTTTTTACATCAAGCTTTCAGGCGATGAAGGACTTGATAAGGAGGAGCGCTGGTTATATAAAAGGTTGTTGTTTTTCCTACAAGGCAATATTACAGGGTGGTCATATCACAGCTTTGTGACGGCAGTACTGAAAGCAACAAAGTTGACACAGAAACGAGATTGGGATGGATAAATGGGTCAAATACAAGACTTTTAGCCAGGAAACCGGCTCATAACCTGTTTGAAGGTTAAATTCAGAACTGTGCCTTATTCATTTCTAGTGGCAGCTTGGTTATGTCATGGCAAAAACACTGCTGAACCTGATTTACTTTAGGCATCAAAACTACTTGGTTAGATTTACACTTTAATGTAAATTATATTTAGCATAAACATTTTACAGATTAAATTCACACATGCATGCATAATTAGTGTATTCCTCCACTCATTCTGTGTGTGTTTTCTAATTTCAATACGTATAAAACAGGTCGAAAACAGAGGGCCTGTTTCACAATCGTGAGTCTTAGATTTTCGAGGCCATATAACCACAAGGTGGCAGTGTGAGCTTACTTTAACAAAAGTCTGATAAAAGGTCTGATCACACAACTCAAAATAAATTAGAATATAATAAAAAGATGAGTTTTCTAACGGCATGTAACAGGGGGGAGGAACAAAGTTTGTTGTAAAACATCTGAAATGGAATCAATCGATGTGTAAAAGAAACATAACAGAGAAGGAATCAGCTAAATGTCACATCAAAAACAATGTAAAAAAGAAGAACATGCATAAAAGATTCAAATCTGAAGTTGATGTGTAAGCTGTATAGTTTGTGTATGTTGTTGGAACCCACCGATCCTCCACAGCAGTAGCTCCTATTAGACTCATTCCAGTCTCCACTTGGTTGTAAACAGCAATGAGCTTCTCCTCTCTGTCCTGCAGAGCCAGTCGAGCTTCCCTCAAGCCCTCATCTGCCTGGGCATACTCAGCTGCGCTGAGATGTTTGTATGCCACACACAGCGTCCGATAGCCCTCCTAAACAGTGAAACAATAGAAGTTACAACACAAAACCACACAATAATATGTTGCAAAATCCTTATAGCTGTAAGGACATTTGGGGGGAAAAAAACAATTGCTGAAAAACAATTGCTTTGCACTCACTGTTGCATTACGTTCCACATGCATGCGTATCTGTTCAACCTCCTCCTGTCTGACCCGAGGGAAGATAGAAGAGTCTGCTCCCTTACAAAAAAGCAGTGTATCACCTGGGTACAAAAACACACAATAACACATACAGCATGGTGACAGCCAACGACATACACTCAATCAGAAATAAATCCAAAAGCTCTGACAGTGGTCTCAAGCTCACCTGATATGGATCTGACTATTACACTCATTCGCCTTCTCACTGGGTCAAAGTTCAACACGTGAAGCAGTTCATACCTTCGGGGGGAGCAAAACAGAGACAACATAAGAATAAAAAGCAGTGCATATGCAACTTTAAAAAAACAAAAACAAAAAAAAAAAAAAACTTACTTTTCAACATCTTTATTCCTGTTGCGAATTTTCATAGTCTTGCTTTCAAGACCCAGAAATGTGAAGCCGTACCTGTAGATGGAGACAAATTACCGCAAATTGGCAACCGATTAGCTTATATGCTATACTAAAAAAAAAAAAAAAAAAAAAATTAACAATTGAAAACTGTTGTATATTTTTAGAATATCATTTCAACTCATTAAGTCCGTGAGAAAGCCTGTTTCTTACCTCATGGCACCCTTGACCAGAGCAATCTCGTCAGGTGAGGAAGCTATAAAGCCCCTCTCCTCCTGAGGAGGATCGAACACCTCTTCCAACACCCCTAAACCGTCCACCTGGTCTATCTTTTGACCTTGGCCTTGACTCTGCTCTGCAGACTCCTTCACCTGGACTGTGTGGCACAGACAGAGGGCACGCAGAAACAACTCCTCTCTCTCCTATTGACACAATGAATGAAGCAGTTCAATACATTAAAATAAGACACACAAAACACCGTCTAAGCTTTACTCACGTAACCTACTTCAATGAAAGAGTATTTACAACCACACATGATATTTACAGTCTTCACTTACGGCCTTTCGTCTTAATCGACTTCTTATCGAAATAACTGCTGAAGAGCTTTCAGGTTCTCGTGTGAAGAGCACACAGCCACTTTTTCCCCTCCATGTTAACTGCATATGTTCAGATGTCAAGGAGACCATACGAGGGTGACCTATGAAGGGTCTTTCTGAGCAACGAGCTATGTAATGGCCGTATGTTAATGCTTTTGTGACTTTTACAACAGATGGTGGGACACCACAACACCCACCCTGCCAGCTTTCTGCTGTAGTCTGTTCACAGGTCCATCTGTGACACAGAATCCGTCCAATTCAGAGCTTGCGTCCCGGTACTTGTACTGGAATCCGTCGATGCAGCACTCTATGAACTCCATGTTATTCTGAGTGAGAGTGCCCGTCTTGTCTGTGAAGACATACTCCACCTGCAGCAAATACGATCGGTGAGAGGGGAACAGCATAAGACTCATCCGAACCCATTAAAATTCTGTTCCTAATTTGGCAGGTTCCAACAATAATATTGGTTAACTACTGCCAGAAAGAATTACACCGCATTAATCAGTTTAATGTAGCATCACCTTGAAGTAATCTGGCAAACTAAGTGTGACTGATCTATAGCAGCATTGTTTCAAGTATGTGTGCCAAAAGAGAAAATGAGGACAGTTGTGGCAATCTGAGATGGTCACAAAAATGTAGTTTTTTTTCTCTTTTTGCAGATTTGTGATATAACCTAGGAGTCTTTTTTTCCCCCCATAAATTTGGGAAAACTTCATTAAACCTTAAAACACAAAATGTTGGCTTTAAATAACATGCTTTCACGGAGCTACACTTGTGCATCTGTGTGTGTAAGCTGCAGTATGGGCAACATAAATCTTCTCAGCGAGCTTTGTGCAGAGGTCTGATGCTGGTAAACAGCTTTACTATGGTGCCATCTACAGCTATGGTGCTGATTGGCTAATGGTTCAATCACTTGTGGCACCAGGATCAATTCTTTATGAACTAAAAATCAGAGTTTAATGTAACAGGAAAAAAAAAAGAAAAAGCCAAATCAATCGACCGACTCAGATGGTCAGACAGATTAAAGGTCCGGACCCAGGCAAGCTGATCTGTTAATCTATAGAGCATGTTTGGAACGATCTCTAAGAATGGGGTTTGTAATAAATAAAGTCCTAGAGGGTATGCCTAAAACGGCTCTGACCTCCACCTCATGCATCATAATGTACAAGTTGTTTTGACATTATCACCTGTAATAAAGTCACCTTCATGTGTTGATGAGCGGATGGAAGGAATTAATGGATGCGCTGGAGCAACGTAGAATCAAGTATTCACCTACAATTCGAGGTGTCCGTGGGGCCCAAAGTTTTCTCTGTGCATGTCTGTGACCGAGTATCAACACCTCATAGTCCCAATGCTTGTTCTACATGTTCCACCTGCTCATTACTCTTATATGTTGCACATTTACTGCTCAGGGAAAGTTTTTTATCATTATTTTTCTTTCTCTTTTTTTTCCACCAGGGTTATCCTTTTCCACTTTTCAAAGGCTAAAATCTGTGAGGTGTCACTTCAATAACTTTAACTGGAAATGATTTCTCGGTGAAAACAGGTGGAAGAGGTTTAAGAAAGACACAGACGTGCAGAATTTACAGAAAACAAGTCATTAGAGACGTGCAATCCTGCTATTCAAGTGTCTCGTTTAATCTTTTTCCATCTGGCTGACCTGTCCGAGCTCCTCGTTGAGATCCGAAGTGTTGACCAGCGCCCCCTCCTGGATTTCAGGGTCAAAGAAATCTTTGTCCCACGCGATGAAAAAAGATCCCAAAAATTTCTGCATCTCAACAGTGACATACATGGACACTGGAATGATGAAGTTGAAGAGCACCATGAAGGACAGGAAGTCTGTGAACATCTTAAGGTACTGTTGAGGAGAAAAAAAACAAACAAACAGGCAAGCGCATAGTTAAACGAGAGTTAAACAAGGCTGAAAACCAGCTCCACACACTTTATTTCAGTATATTCTGTTCATATTCTATTAGAACTAATTCATTCAAACCACTGCCAGTCTAAAAACCTATTTTTTTCTCATCGTTTCAATGTCACTGTAAAACTCGTCTATGGAATACCTTATTTGGCCCCATGTTTTAAACAACATTCAGAAAACAGTTAAAGAAAAAGTTACACATCTCTCTAGCTGGTCGATACACAACATCCGATCAAATTAAGTTTGTAAAATATGTAGTATGAATGGAGCAAGCGTGTGTGTGGTTGTTTGTCTCGTTTGTCTCTGTGTGGCCCTGTGATGGACTGGCGGCCTGTCCAGGGTGTACCCTGCCTCTCGCCCATTGACTGCTGGGATAGGCTCCAGCCCCCCCACGACCCGACCGACGGACGGATTCAGCGGTATAGAAAATGGATGGATGAATGGAGCAGTTCAGTGAAACTAAAATCCTCTATAAGCAAGTATTTATCATGTTAAAGATTATCAAAGTGTGGCATTTTTAAATTTGACAGGTGTTTCTGTGACATTTTGTGACATTCGGCCACAAGAAAAAAAACTAAATTAAAAAAAAAAAAAAAGGCCAATGCGAGGCTCCGGAAGTTCTGGAATAGTAAATGTCTTTGGACAGCCACAGAAGACAACAGCTGTGGATGATCAGAGGATCCTTTGCATGGTAAAGTGAAATCCTTTCAACAACATCCAGCCATGTGAAGAACACTCTCCAGGAGGTGGGCAAGTCGATCATTAAAGGAATACTTCACATGGGAAAACATGGATGGATTAACACATGGCACAAACCAAGCAAACCAGTTCTGAAAGAGCATTATCTGACCTGAAACCGAATGACTGGAACAAAAACAAGTTAAGACCGTTTGGAACTCCTCATGATTTGAATGAACCCACAATACAGGCAATGTGATGGACCGGATTAAATACCAGTATGAGCTGATAAAATCACTGATTGGGAAATACTGAGTTGATGATTGAGCTTCTCTTGCTTAAGACTAAACTAAAGGCAAAAACACCCACAAACAATTCTAGGCACACAAATGAGGAAACCCATTTTTTTTTTCCTGACTACAGAGAGACAGTCACTGTCCGGAAAGAATTCTCAATAAAATATTTATAACAAACTTTCATTTGTTTGGCTCAACCTCTTAAAGCACGAAGCCTGTACCTCAGCTCCATCTCTGCTGTTCGTTTTGGCATACTGTACCAAAATGTTGCTTTAGCAAAGAAAGACCACAGTTTAAACTGTACCATTTCTGATTCAGGATTTGCTTTGAGTGTGGTGTTCCAACAGACACATGACGTGCGTCTTGGCAGTTTTCTAAAGCGTGAGCTCACCAGATTTGTGTCCTTCTCTCTCTGGGTTTTCTCGTTGTACCATGGCTCATCTTGTCCAGGCTTGCTCTGCCACACATACTTAAGCGTGGTGCACACAAGCGCCTTGCTTACCAATATGCAAAGATAAACCAGAAGGAAGGCATTGATGGACCTGAAAATATAAGATTAGAGAGTCCAACATAATGAGCACCAAATGTACGTCGTGAGTTTCAAAACCGATTGAGAGTTTTTGCTCTGAACTCACTTTTCCACAGCAGACCGTTTCTGAGATTTTCCTTGATAGTTGAGAGCCATTTTTGTCTCCATGCCAGTGTAAACTGCAACGCCTTCAGAGAAAAAAATAAATAAAACACGAGGGAGGGTGTTTTCCATAATGAGCCATGTTTAATAATACAAGTTATTGTCACAATGTCAACATCTTTCGACTCACCACATATCCTCTGAGTGTTCTTTAAAGTTGCCCCTTTCAGCAGTAGGTTTTCTGGGCCCAAAGACCTACACAATCACATCAGTAGATCAAACCGTGTTCAGTCACACACACACAAACTGTGCAATCCACACACCGCTCTATTCTCTAAATGGAAACCTGGCATCCACTCTGAAATGTGCAGTGACGGTGCGACTGCAGGCCAGGCGTCCCAGTGTTCTTGAGAAGGACACTGGCATTTGTTTATATGGCCATTACAAAGCAGTCAATGATAAATGCCAGTGGGAGTGCATTGGAAGCAGTGGCTAAAACCCTGCCAGCCTGTTTTAATTTTAATGCCCGTCTGCAATGAAGGATCAATGGAGTAGCGATTTGTTGGTGATGCAAAGGGAAACAAATGAGTGCTTAAGCAACTGTGCTTTGATTTTGCTCTCACTTAAAGTGGGTTGTGATGGCTGTGCGCGAGAGCTCTCACCTCACTGAAGGCTCTTGACTGTTTTTGTAGATGTGCATACGGCCAACAAACCTGGAACAAAGCAACACATATACTCAGAAGCTGAAGTTACATGTAAAAAATGTACATCCGATACTGGTTTCGTGTACTATTCAGTCTTCTAATATGAGAAGAAGATTTGAACTCCTGGAAGCAAAAATCCAAGCAAACACAACTCACTCGCTCAAAATCCAGTGCAGAGCTTTGGAGGCTAAATAAATACAGGAGGTCTGCCAGCAACATGCAGGCATTTTTATGGACTCTGCATAGAACACCTCCTCTTTTCTAACAGCACTCGAGTGTTTAGCTTAATGATGGCATTCCTACTCCTCACCCCAAGGGGGAAACAAAGGCCATCTATTGACCAAGATGAAATATTAAAGTAAGTAGGAATAATAAACTTTGTTGTGGAAAGATCAACAAATATTGTAAACAGGAACAACTTTTACCATTCTAAATATAAAACTAACCAAAGATAAGCATGCAAATACATGCCTATAACTCCCTGCTCAACAGTCCATATTTTCACGTTATGATTAATCACAACATTTTTAATGGAATTGTCCTAATCCATAGACTGACAATCTGAAGGCAACGCGTGCTCCTAGTGTTAATCTGCTGGGACCACAGGATGATTGCCTTACTTGTAAAGGTCAGGCTGTGGCTGTTCACACTCAATTGTCGCATTGAGAGATTCCAGATCCCTCTCTGTGTCTGGCACAGTGTAATGCGTCTAGAAAAGTGGACGAGACAGAGACAGGCACCATGTCATTTCAGCTTATTCTACCTCTCATTCACAGGAAGTACATGTGATAAGCAGCTCAAGAGATACTGACAAGGTGCGATAAACACCGAGAACACAGGCGGGCAAAAAAAAGAAAAGAAAAGAAAAGAGGAACCAGACGAGAAAAACTTTAAAGCAGCATTACAATCCGAGAGGATCATCTTTGATAACAACATTATTTATAGATTATTATTATAAATTTTTATTGTAGATATTTATGCAATTCATAGTTCAGATCAGGCACACTAAGGAATTTATAGAAAAGAAACAACACCCTCGTCCTAAAATGCATGATACTAATAAGCTGATATTATCAATGGAAATAGTTATTTCCCATGTAACCGTGTTGGTTAGAAAACAAAAAAACAAGGGGGGGGCAGCAGAGCATCTTACTTTATGATTGGATTCTCCATCCAGACTTGCAGTGGTAACGAAACACGTGCCATCATCTCGGCTCGACTGCAACAGTATTAAATCACAGGGAAAGGTCTCGTCTTCATCCACTTCCACAACATCTCCCACCTGAAAAGACCACACAAATAAAGGCACCCCTGTTAACCTGCCGCTGGTCCTCTTTGGTAATTCCAACATGTCGGACGGAGGAAGCGCAGACCCATATCGGTGTTGGCTCACACACATCAAGCTGGAGTGATCGAATCAGCTGAGTGGCGTCAGCATCATTGGTTAGACCAGTGCATCACTAAATACTGCCTCTCCCTTACATATGTAGCCAGTTTCATCTCCGTTACTGACTCCATTGCCTTTTCAGGAGCATATCCACAGTGAATCAACTTTGACCCCCCCCCCCACCCCCCATGCAACCTCTGTATTTACACACGACACTTCTATGCAATGAAGTCCCATCAGTCGCCGCTCAACAGTGAAAAGGCCTAAAAACTGTTTGCTGTCAAGTTGTGGTGGCCGTTTTGCAACAACAGCCGACTTAAAGAGCAACTCATGAGAACGCCTTTTTTGCCACCTCTCGATACTAACTTACCTTTTAGCTTTGGCTTGGTCTGCCAATTTTTTTTATCAAAAATATAGATGAAAATTTGTGTGTTTGCTAAACGTTTTCTGTTTTTAGCTCTAGCGGAAAGGTCAGAGTTACACTGTGTGAGTTCTCGAGCAAAAAGCACAACCAGTTTTAAAACAGAGCTACTTTAGTTATGGTTTTGAAGCTCTACTACACATTCAACATGGCCAGGTTCATTTGGTTTAGTCTAAACACATATAAAAAAAAAAAAAAAAAGATACAATACATACCACAACCCTTTCACAGTGGTTGGGGCTACCAAGAGCTGAAAATATCATATTTAAATAAACAACTGGGCCATTCAGATTAGCACTGGGAACTTTTAAGTCACATGACTGGCTAAGAATAGAATAATTTAGCCTCCCCATGTTTAGCTCTACTTATAATTTCCGTGATGCATTCGCTATACCTCAAAAGTGGGAAGTTGAACCTCTTTAGTTCTTGCTTTTTGCTATGTTATTAATAGCTAATTCCCACCAGCAGTTACATAGTTCATGTAACATAAGAAAGAAAGGAGCTAATAATGCTCTGCCAGTGCTTTGTCAAATGTTTTACAGCCCAACTGGGAAATCCCTCATCTTGTTGGGGCTTTCATGAATTTTTTTTTTTTCCTAATTGAAAGTTGGAAATTCTAAGTTCAGATTTGTTCCAAAGCGCAACAGCAGAACTCACCATTGCAAAGGCAAACTTGTAATCTCTGAATAAACCTGTTAACATTAGCCTTTAAAGAATGTGAACAAAAACCCAGAGGAAAACAGTAATGCGCAAGGTTATAGTGTTTATTTGTGGCAGAGGAATAACTTTGTGATATTGACTAGACTGTCAATGCCAGCTGGCCATTACATTACTTCCACGTTCGTATCTGCAGTGCAGGTCAAAATTCGTGCCAGTACATCACATGATTTGCAACAATGTTATGCAAAAAGGATGTGAATACCACGTGCATGTGGCCAAATTGCATAGATGTAAGAGTAAAACTGCCAATCAAGCATTTTTCTCCAAGTTTGGTGTGTGTAAAGTCTGAACTCACATTGCTGTGTGTGCTATTGTAAGCTCTCAGGCATGGTACTGTGAGCCCTCTCATTTGGAAATGTTGTGCTTTCATGATTATAGTAATTTTTGTCCAAATTTACAACTGTAAAGTGGCACTACGCTGAATGATTAAACTCAAAAGACCTCAGCACAATAGCCTAGATACATTAATTACTATCACACCCATGTTTGAACACCTAATCAGCTCAGAGGAGAAAACACATTCTCTCCTGTGTAAACTCCAAACATGCTCATGCCAAGCAGCCAGCAGCTTCTCTCTGGACTTATCTCGGACGAAATATTTTTCCCACAACCGAGCTAAAATGTGTCTGCTATAAGGTACCTTGATCTTCTCACTCTCCTTCCGTATCCTCCGGCCATCTTCTAGCACCGTCACAGGGTACTTATTCACCTCATTGTCAGCCTTGTGCCGTAGCCAGTCTTCATATCCCTATGGCAACAGATGGAACATATCAGAACTGCGTTATTTGCTTCGTAGTAGTAAAAGGTATACATTTTCTCTGTTAGTGCCGATGGAACACTGAGAACGCTGTGACACCAGCACAGAGTGGCACACAACAGAGCAGTGGTTGTCAAACAGAGGTGTGGACAGTGAAAGAAACTTTTTAAATCCACTGTTATGAAGTGATAATACAGGCTGTCATCAATCCCAAGGGAAGAATACTAAATATAACTGTGCGTACAATTTAATTGGTACATTCAGTATGTCATCATTATGTATAAGAGTGCCTGCAGCAGCAGAATGTGATGGAGATTGTCCAGCCGTGCATTCGAACAGCATACTGGGAAATAATACTGAGTCAGGTGAAAAAATATGTCTGGGCGGCAGCCACATAAGATACAAAATATACTGTAGACTTCTTAAGTACTTTAAGATAGTGATGGAGGAGATGGTACAAGAAGCAGAGGGGGACAGCGCAATGAGTGCCAAGTCTGTGCTCGAGACAGAAAATGGGATAAGTGTTTAGGGTGATAGGAAGAGAAAATCTTGTTGAGTAATGTAGAGAATTATGCTAGGGAGGAGACAAGGTGGGGAAACATCCCATGTATGGTTAGGAGAATTCAACTCTGCCTGACTATTAAAGTCGGGCAGACCTCCTTGGTGTCCCACTTCAAAGCCTGGCTGAAGGCGGTCCAGTACTATCAGTGCTCCCCATGTATTTGTGGAAGGAAGCCCACCCAGCATTGTGCAAGTCAAAGCCCCAGCAGTAGATCGACTAAAAAGCCGATCCTAAAACAATACATCTGAAGCTGGGACTTTACAGCAACAAAGTAAAAGAAACAGAGATTCCCCTTGATAATTCGTATCTCTGTAATAGACTTGCTCTCTTTCGCGCTTTCTCCATTTGCTCACACTCCCCTGGAGCCCATTTCATCTTCACCCCAATCAGAACTCACAAGCAGAACACATTAATACAAAGCCCAAGAGGGCATTAGTCAGTTGCTTTATACAAAAATCACAGCAAGGGAGTTATGAAGGCAGCAGGATTTGATATGTTATGGAGAGGGTGGGAGGACATAATGGGATGAAAGACAATGAGGAATTGAGGACATGGCTATAGAAACCCAACTAACAGTTCTGTTACCAGCTCTCACAGCCTTATTAGGCAGCGTCTTACCTGCTTGATAGCAGTTACTGTAATCACAAAAAATAAAGGTAGGCCACTGGTGACTGGGCTGGTGGGAGTGTCCACTATCACCTGTAGAGATAGAAAAAACATTTAGCTTCACACAAGGCAAGTGTTAACAAATATGACATGAAAAACAGCTGTGAAGTGATGCTGTGAAGTGATGCTGTGAAGTGATGCTGCAGCATGTTGCCGCAGCTGCAGCGTGTTGCCGCGGCTGCAGCATGTTGTTGCTGCAGCTGCAGCAGTGGCATGCGGTAAATGTTCAGAAGATGGGGCTTTCCCTAAACTGCACGATGTGCTCCACCTCCCTGAGATGCTTCTACTGTTTCACATATTTGTCCATCAGTAGAAAACAGGAAGGAGACATTTACATTTTGGAGGGAAGCAAAAGAGGTTCTGGGCCATAGAACTTTTAATCAAGTGAGCCGGGGAAAGAGTGCTTAATCTGCAGGCATGCCAACACCTCTGTGTCTTTGCCAAGGCATGAGAGAGGGCCAGCAGGAAGCTCCGTTTAACTCATCTTACCTGACCGAGAAGTGTGCATGGGGAGTCTAGAAATACATTACGTCTACATGTGATGCATTTTTAGGACTTGTGTCTAATAACAACCAGTAATCGGTTCATCCCAAATTGCCAGTTTACCAGTCGTATCGAACAAAAGGCCAAAATCGAAAAGAACAAAGCACAAATGGCCTTTGTGTGTCCAGCAGATGGATTTGCCCTGGTATTTCTGATCCAGCAGAATGCAGATTAGTTTCCCCACCCTCTGAGCTCATTTGATTATTACAGCACGCAGACTTGAAGATGTCTATGCTTGTTTGCTCATTTGTATTCTGACCAGAAGCCCTACGGAGTGTCAGATAGACATCCGCTTACCTAAGAGTAGGAGATGCATTTTGATGCAGTCTCCACAATCTTTCTCACCTGTACCCCAAATAGAAAGGAAACGAAAATAACTCCTAACTTGACCTGAGCACACAGCTACAAACTTTACCCCGTTCAGGCCTACTCACTCAAGAGCAGCAAGCTACTAGTCTATCCTGCCTTACAGTGACTACAATTAGCTGGAGGATAAATCAGTTACAAAGACAGATGCAGTGCACACAAACTATTTCAGAAGTGCAGATTCAGAGGAGTCAAATCTGAAGTAATTGACTATTCTAGGAGATGGGTTAGGTCACATCTGCCTTTTCAAGCTGGGACTGATGCACAATGAATGAGCATCATTCCATGTGTGTAAGTGCAGAGGCAGAAGGGGGAGGGTTGAAGTTGATCCACCGCTGATTCGCCTCCGAGTCAGCTGACAAGGTAGTAACACAGGCAAATTGGCCCAGCCTCATGTGTTCTTACACAAATCAAGCTGGGATCGTAGAACTAGCCCCTCTGACCAAAGCTGCTGTAGCCACTAGGCAAAGCTATACAGGGCTGCACCGCTCTGTTCGGCATGTGTAAAATCACAAGAGGACTAAGGAGGATGTCTTTGTTTAAGGTGCAGCCATTATTGGCTAAACCCGACAAAGATTCACACTGAAGCACACAGAAAATGTTCACAATGTAAACTCACAACCTAAACATGTGGATTTATCATTGACAAATCAATAACAAGACATTAATATAGTAAGTAATGATCAATGATATCATTATCATTGGCAATTGTACAACAGGTGGCTAAAAATGGAATAATAAAGATAATGGATATCAGGAACTGATTTATGTCTGCACATCAACAGTGATTCTGAAAGAGTCAAACTTTATTATCTCAACATAATTCTGTTTGATTTCAGTCTTGACAGGATTCACAAGTGCAGCATTTAAATGTTGTGTACACTCATGTGACAAAGAAAGTACAGCTTCTATGAAATCTACAGTTTTATGTGTCATTTGGTCCTAACCAGGTCGTAAAATTGGGTAAATACAACCTTAGACGAACAACAGCATCCAACATGTTCAGCTGTGTCATTACTTATTGGGAAGAACAAAACTAAGCCAAAATGAAGAAGCAGCGGGTGAAAATAAAAGTACTGATTATCTGGTTTTAGCCAAACACGGTGCTGTACACTGTGACCAAATATCTTCACTTTGGTCGCAAGTGACTTTGCAGACTTTGCAAACCTATGCTGTGCTGCCATGTTCTTTTTAGAGAGAAGGAGGCTTTCTTGTGGCAACTCTTTCGAAACAAGAACTACTTGTTCAGTCTTGTTCTAATCATCTGAGACTAAATGTACCGTCACCTAAAATTAGTCTGAGATATAGCTCCTGGATTGTCTGCAGTTTTTCTGAGTCCGTCTGACCTTGTGGTGAAACGTGCTGAGATGTCCACTCCCGGGAAGATTGGCAACTGCCTTGAATGTTTTCCACTTGTAATAAATTTTCTCTCAGTGGAAAGATGGACTACAAATTGTTTGGAAATTACCTTAAAACCCTCCCTGCTTGAGCATCTGAGATGATGTCTGATGTCTTTCCTCCTGGGCATTGTGTTAATACGCACCTAAAAAGCTCCAGACCAGCAAACTTCTGCTTTTATAGAGGTGCTCACACTTGCTATTGATAAAATACTGTAGTGCATTTGATTAGCAACACCTGGCTGCTAGCTTACCCTCTTATGGCCCATGTAAGAGGAGTTTTTCACACTCTGCCTCTGCATTTCACACAATCTTATACGTCATATGTGTTGTTGTTCATATAAGGTATTATTGACCCAGTTTTAATAGCTGGTAAGTATTAGATTTCTTTGTATTCATTAATGTCCTGACCTTTGGATTATAAGAAGCTCTACTTTTTTCACATGACGAAGTGCCATTTCTGTTATCTCCAGAAATTCAAGTTGTTGTTTTTTTTCACACATCTGTGACTAAGTGGCGCTTCTTTTTTCGCTAATAGTGGGTTCTGTTTGAGGAAGTCACGGTTGACCAGATCCAGATGTCGCTTGTTTGTGCAGATGCATCTAGCTTTTTGATTGTGTCCTGCACCATTCGTCAGTTTCTGTTCTGCGTGGCTGCTTAGCATTCTGCCGCCGTCCTGTGTCATCTATAGTTACAGTAAATATAGACTTTCCGCAAGTGGTGAGCTAAAACAATGTGCATAATCAATCTAAATTTGACTGTGTGAGGAGGGGGCAAACGGGCATATTGCTTGAAAGCGCATTTTTGTCAAAGCAGTGCCAGAGTGTCTTTTTCAGTGTGTTAAATGGGCATTGTAAAGGAATTCTTCAGTATACAGGTCGATTCGGGTCAAGTTTAGAAGATGTCTGAGCAAGGTTTTATCTGAAGGAAAATGAGTATTTACAACAACCAAATTCTTAGATACACAAAGTCTTGAGATACAGATGGCAAATATTGCACAAACAGAGCAAATTATTTGCATCTTAGTATAAACTGGTCACATATAACCCAACGGCATCTGTACCCCTCAGCTGGCAAAGCAGCTTGCTGCAAAACCTTATATGTACTTTGGGTTCCCAAGTGACTTGCATAAAAAAAAGTTCCATTCATTTTTCCATAACATTTATACTGCAGCAGCCAACTCCAAAGGAAACAAAAACCTCCTCACAAATCTGCACGTTCTTTGCTCCTGTCAAACAACACTCCCAAAGTTTGTGTTTTAAAGATCGTCTACACTAAACGGCAACGATCTCCACCAAACTTCCAGATGGCCAAAAAAACCTTGTCTCTGCTGCACCAAAAAGAGAAACTCAGCATAGCAGTGAACAGTGCGCTACTGCTGATGTGCTGGTGTGATATCAGAGCAGCAGAGCGCAGCAGCACAAAGCCCTTCATCTTAGCTGGGAAGTGTGTCAGGGTGAGGGACAGACAGCAGGACTCCGGGGTCCCGGGGCAGTGCTGTGGGTCCTTGGGCCCTCCTACCCCATCGCCCTCCCTCTCGCTCTCACTTTGAGTCTCTGGCTCTCTCACAGTGCTCTATTCCCATTCAATCAAATGCAAGCAAAGGCATACAGGGGCTATTTATAGAAGAGTGGTGCTTTTTTATCAGCCCGTGTCTATTTATGTCTCTCAGAAGTACAGAGGGCTCCCTGGCAGCTGACGTCAGCAGTGCAGCGCTGCAGAGAGATGGAGGTTATGTGAGATAGAAAGGGAGAGAGATGCACAGAAAGACAGAGACTAAATAACCAGGTGAGAATAAAAGAGGACAGCATCGTGTCGGAGGTTGGATGACATTTGATTGTTGGTAGAACATTTGCATGAAGCCTCTCGGGGGGGGAAATGAGAGGGTTTATTTCTGTCTGTAAAAGTGGGTGCAAAAGCAGTGTACAACCGGTGTACCTGCTTCTCATTGTCTAATATAATAGCAGCCTGCATGGGAGGAAAAAAAACTGAGTGGTTCGGATAAGGAGCCCCTCCAGAGAGGTTGGATTAGTGGAGAAATGCCAACCACACTGCAGCTTGGGTAAACACCTTCAGCAAACCGAGGACACCCACTGACTCATAGATCATAAGCACAGGCACATACAAACATGTACACAGACACACTGAACACATCACACATTGAGAATCCTTGTGCAACAAGCTTGCAGCATTTGGCAGTCAGTGTGAATGATGCAAAAGTGCTTGGTGCTTTACTCCCACATACGTGTATACCATTAGCTGACTAGAATCTCAAGCATCACTTCAATTGAAAATCAGCAATTATGAACATTGTCTGCGGAGAATATAGAAAGAAACCTGACAATCTGCAAAAAAAAAAAAAAAAAAAAAAAAGGTTGAGTTCGGGTAAAGTGAAAACAAAGGCTGGGTAAACACATTTGAATCGATCTGCTGTTCCTCGAGCACCACGGAATATGAGAAAACACGGCACATATGTACCAGTTTGCTACAGAACTGGACTTTTGTAAGTTTATCTATGAGATTAATCTATGAGTTCAGCCTATGACCGTGTTTAGTCAGAATGCAACGAGAGGCCCTGAGCAGACTCAACAGCAGCACCTGTTTACACTAAGGGGTTGTTTGTGGCCATAGTTTAGCGTTCTGTTAAAGGAAGAGTGGCAAGTTTCCATTTCCATGAAATAGAAAAAAAGGACATAGATAGAGAGGGATTTTGGAAGAGCAAGACCAGATGTAAACAACAAATCCTCTTTTCCTTCTTGTTCCTCACTCGGATCGGAGAGGAAAGGAGTCATTTTGGGGACAGGGAGGCACACACACGCCACAGCCTCACACGAAGCTATTGCTATTTAACACTTGCTATACATCTAGTGGACTCGCATCCTGTTACTCAGTGGAGTTACATGGCACTGTAAAGAATCGGATGAATAAGCTAAATTACAATAAGAGTTAAGTTTATGTAGACACCTTAGACACCATCTACTGTCATGCAGGTATCTAATCATGTAGATGATGAAGATTATGTGCTTTGGCACACCGGTCAATTCAGATTGGAGACTGATTAACAACAAGGCTTCCTCTACTTCACGGTGCTGACAGACAACAAATCAGACCTTCACACAGAGGCGCTGAATATACATCAACATGGTCACAGGCACCGAGTCACAGATAAACAGGCTTATCGCTGTTTACATTGGGGCACTGACAAAGCTTGCTCTTACCTGCACCAGGAAGATGATAAGGAAGTAGAAGTTGGCAATTCTCCTAAACTGTTCAAACATGTTCTTTGGTAGAAAGTTCCAGACTGTATACTGTGGAGGGTAAAGAGAGAGCAGGGATGTAAGGCAGAGGAATAAAACAGGTACAATTATTTGTGTTTTTGTTGCTCTTTGATTCACATTCTGGCACATTTTTCAATCAAATCTAGACACAAAAAAGAAAGTCTGGAAATGACAGATGGATTAGAGATATTTAATATTCACAGACTTTTGCATTTAGTATCATGCCTGGACTGGGGGAGAGAAAACAGGAAAGCAACTTCAATAGCTGCTCTTTGTACTGCCTTGAGAGAGGGACCTTGGGGAACACAGGTATTCCACTGATTCAGATTAGTAACTTATATCCTTTATTAGGCTACTCTTGAATGCAGAGCCAAAGAACTTAACAGGTTGTTTTTGTTCTTTTTTAAGTGGCCGTGACTGCTGGTACAGTCGGGGGAGAAGCAACCCTTTTCTCTGCTTAAATTCCTGAGAGACGGCTCAACAATATCCTGCAGCAGACTCTGTGCTGCACAACAAAGAAGCATAGAGAAAAACACAAATGCAAACACATGCCAACACATACAGTTACAAACTACTGCACGGACACAGCAATGAGCTGCTGATTATGAGGGGGAATGTCTGCAGGGGGAGAAAGTTGAAATGCAGTGACAGCAGAATGGCCCATCTCATTTTGCTGGAGAGAAAAGAGAAAAAAGAGGGGTGGCAGCGGAGAAGGGGGGGGGCTCAGTGTGGTGGTGCAGCAGCAGCAGCAAGATCAAGAAAGGAAAGGGGCAGATTGGTCATTGCAGAGTGCAAAAGCAACAAGATGATGGAGAGCAGAGGCAGCAGGGAGCATAAACACTACAGCTTGGGTAATTAAAGACTGTTTACTCTGACATACTGGCAGGAGCCAATTGATTGGTCCCTCTGCACCGGGACCCTCTGCACCACTATAAATCCCACAGCCATCTTTTTCACCACATTGCTTCCTCCTCATCCTTTCACCAGTGCTATCCCTAAGCCAGCCAGCAGCAACTGCCTGAGCTTGCCGTTGATATGCGATAGATGGGTAGGACTTAGCTGAAGGGGGGGGTCTATCAAAGACCTGGGGAAACAACCAAATTGCCCACCGTTCCAGTACATTAAAAGCAGCCATGTATTTTACTGCCAGTCAGCGCTCCCATGACAGACAAATAATTTTGCTCTACTGGAAGCAAAGACAAGTATACGGAGAGGGAAAGGTAGGCGCAACAAAAGCTGTCCAAGAGTTATATTTGCATTCAAAGTGTTAAATAGCAGAAGAAAAAGGCCTGAAGGCAGGTGAAACCATTCGAAGACAAGTGGAGAGGCAGAAAAAGTTCTATGAATTTAGTCTTAGTATATAGCCTGAGAATGGACCCAGAGAAATTTATGAGGTCTTATACACACTCTGTATTATTTTGTATCTCGGGTGATCTGATCACAAGTGGACGGCTCTCGGTATCAGTTCACCATCACCTGGCATGTAACACCAACCAAACATATCGTTTAAACCAAAAGCAGGCAGCAATGTGCTTCTGTGCCTACAGTGTTAAAATTCAACCACCTACACAGAAGGTTATGGTTGAGTAGGCAGCCCTTCAGCCCCGCCTGACACACATCTGCATACACACTGCTACAAGAATGAACCCAGACCACCTCTAAAATGTGGTCAGAGCGATCGGATCTTTTTGCATCCCGAATGTACATTAGTTGCAGTCCAACTTGTACTGATATCACTACGGATTGAATTGCCCAATATGGACGTTAATACCCGATGTTAGCAGGGCTGGAGTGTAATTCTTACCTTGGAGGACACAATCCTGTTGTCACAGAACTTGGGTGGGATGAAAGCCTCAGCAGCAGGACCAGACCGATGACCAACATAAATTGTCCTACTGTCAACTCTTCTCTCATCACCTCCAAGCTAGAGGAAGACGGAAGCATCGGGTGGAAGTGGGTAAAGACAGGAAGAGAAAGAGAGAGATTTACGTGAGTGAGTAGACAATAATCTATCAAACCATAATAGGGGATGTAAGAAAAAACAGGACATGATGAGGCCTAAATTCCGAAAAATAGAGGTATGAGCTACTACTTGGAAAGCACTCCACGGGAACAATAATTCAGAGAATGAACAAGGAAAGTATGATAAGGGCCAGAGGGCCAAAATACTTATAGTGCGGGACTATTCATTTCCTTCCCAGGTGGACACTTATCAATAATAAAACTAGTACTAACCTCAGGGAGCCGAGAGAAAAATGCTGTGCTCAGATCTTTGGGCTGAGCTTCTTTGTCATGACCCAACAGAACACTTTCTGATGAGTTTATAAATGGGTGTCTGACTGCATGGACAACTGAGCCTTGCAG
This sequence comes from Odontesthes bonariensis, assembly GCF_027942865.1. Taxonomy (NCBI): domain Eukaryota; kingdom Metazoa; phylum Chordata; class Actinopteri; order Atheriniformes; family Atherinopsidae; genus Odontesthes; species Odontesthes bonariensis. Next base: position 23,277,553 of record NC_134518.1, on the reverse strand, counting down.
CTGAAAGAGGCAAGACTTCAGGAGCCAGAGACATGCTGGACTCGCCTCAAAATGAGGTGGCTGGGTCATTCCTCTTCCATAAAAGGCACCGAGACTGAATCACAGAACGAGACCCGGGAGACCCGTCTGGTCACAATTTTACAGGAGCTCTTCTATAAATATCAACCAAAATTGTATAAACCAAAGCAGCAAACGGAAGTGAAAAACCCAGACAACAAATCACAGTTGTCCAGGATATGACTAATGTTTTTACTTTTGTGTGTTAAATAAGCCGTGCCTACATATCTCCTTACGACACGACAGAGCTCCACAATCTCCCCGTGTCCCAATGTTCCTCTTTGGAGTCGTCACTTTATATCACATGAAACACCTGGAAGGATGGAGTAACTGTGCGTGTGTGCGCACACACTCGGGTACACGTGTTTGCTGAGTCCACTGTCGCCGCTGCATCAGATCAGAGCTGCGTAGGTTGTCAGGACCAAAAAAAAAAAAAAAAAATAGAAACAGTGTCGCTCTCGCTTCACCAGGCGCCGTGAGCTGTCAGGTGATTTATCAGAACAAACATTCTCCCTCCCTTCCTCCCTAGTTTTTGGAGTCACTAAACTAATTTCCGGATGCGGATGCGCTGATGGAACTGCAGAGCCTCTGCCAGCAACGTTTTTAAGGCAAGAATTGACGAAACAATCAAATTCAACACATTCAACTGGTGTGAAAGAAAAGGTGCCATTCACTGTGATCATGGGTCTGATTTAATAACAGCAAAGAAAACACAGAGTTTCAGCAGTTTAAGAAACTGCAAACAGAAATGCCAAGATGCCGTTTCATCTAAAAGAAATGCATTAATATTAGGGAATCAATCTGTGACATTTAGCTTATATACAAAAAACATAAAACAGACGTGTGGTAATTTCCATGAGTTGTACGTGAGAGAAAAAATAAGTGTTGAAGTAAAGCTGATTTAAGGGGTGCTAGTGCCCCAAAGGTTTTCAGCTTGTGGTACCCGTGCTATCGGTGGAAAAAGTTTGTCTGCATGAGCATTATGACACACGATTCATTTTATAAGGTTAACATCCATGCCATTACTGATCTTACACATCAGTAAAACTGTGTGTTAAATGAGAATTCACTGTCAGTGAGGGGGAATTTCACGCGTCCAAACTTACAGGCTCAAGTGTTCTTAGAAGACCAAATGTTTTGGGTACTTTCACAAAGCTTGGCATACACACTGTTCTCTCTCTGACCTCAATTTCTTTCCTGATCTCCCACACACAAGAAATCCAACAACTCTGGGCAGACAGCTACAAAGATTGGAGGCTCTCGATAATGTCACTACACTGAATCAACCAGAGCTACTACTCCCATATTTTCCTCCACCTTCCTCTACTTTCGTATCCTTGAGCATGCTTTCCCTGTCTCTCAGTAGGTAACAACACCAAAGATACTTTGACCGATAAGTTAACACAACAAGATACTAACCGTGTGAGGCAGGTTCAAGTAACATGAGCTTTATCTGTGAATTATTACGTTATCATTAGATTAATCATGTACTTTTCAACAAAGCGAGGATGTATATGTAAAGATCAGCAGTCCTTTTTAGTGTCTGCACAAGCTCTTCTGCTCGTCTTGCGTGTGGATACAGCCTGTCTGTACTTCCAACCAACCAAAACTTTGGACCAAAGGCAAAATATTTAGCTGTGACCAGCTTGACTATCTCAATTAAGCTGAGAAGTTCGCCCCCCCGTCACCCCACACAACTTATCTTCAGGGCTAAAACTACATCACAAGCTTGTGGCTATTTGAAGGATGCTTTACGCTGGTGTCAGCTGTGTAAATTCCCCATGACAACTCCCAAGGTAAGGTAAGGTCTGTAACAGTTTAAACGACGCACGTCTTCAGCTCCACCTCAGTTAAAGAAAGATCAGACCGCCGTTGTTGGCCCTTTTATTCATTTGGCCTGTGGACGCCAGCGTGCAACGTTACTAATCTGCGTTAACGTTGGTGTGTGGCACCAGTGCAATTAAATATTCAACTTCTCTTGGGCTGTTGAGCTACGAACCCTTGACCACGTGTGGCACGTTCACCAGTTTCTCACTTAAAAATAAGCAGCAACCAGAGTAGCTTTCCCTTTGATGTGGTTGCTTCTTTATTCCTCGACACGGCACCGCCATGTCCAGTTGACACCAGGCCGATGGCAAGCGGTGCATGTCTTGTCGGGGCTAAAATAGCTTTTTCTAAAATAGTGAGCATGCTGCCGGTCACAATGAAATGATACACTTCCTCCATCTCGACCTTTAGCCATTTAAAATTTCAACCAGATCAAAATGTAACCGTCACTGATGCGTTTGTGTGGACCACAGATAGCACAACTGCACAGAGTGTTCCTTTTCTTTTTCTACAAGCTGCATCTTGTAATTATTTAACCTGTAAGGCTACATTTTTTTCCCCCAGTCAAGCGTCCCTTGTTACGTTGAGAAAAGCACTGTAGTGTGTGACATCATTCTTTTAGTCCACACAGGGGTTGAAACATGTGCATCTGTAAAGCATCGTCACATTTGCTAAGCAGTCCAAATGAATAAAACTTTTTTCGTCTTTTATCTAGTTCTTTTTGTTTTGTTCTTAATCAAAATAGCTTAAAGCCCCGGCATCGCATTTAAACTGCTTGAACTGTGATCTAGTACCTCAGTCATGTTGACAACTTCATTCACAGAGATCACTTTCACAAGATGTGTCATTTTTAAATTAAAAAGCGTCCTTTCAAATGGTGACTAAATACCCAAACATCCATTGCTCTGAAAAAAAAGGAACAATGTCCCTGTCAGCAAGATGAGCTTATGTTGCAAACAATGAGTCAAAAAAACTTGACACATTTCTTTGGTAGTTATGTTCTCAGTTCAAGGCAGAGTTGTCCTGCAGTTACTATGGCAGGAAAAGATTATGATTAGGCTGGCAGAGGATCTGCTTTAGCTAATATAAAAGGCCAGTAACATGTGGGCTGAGAGGACAGATTACCATGAACATCTGATCCTGGACAAACACCAGTGAAAATGTGAATTACAGCCACCTGGATGGCAAGCTGCCCAAAGTCTGTTTCTGACAAGAGGTTAGATCAAAGAATGCCCTCAAACACTCGGGAGAATAATTCATGCAGGACAATAACGAAGCCTACGTGACTCCAGTGCAGTCATTTTTCACTAGAATTCAGACAGCTCAAAATAAAGACGGAACTCTGAGTGTTCATTCCAAAACACTTTCTCCAGAGAAGGGAGACAACAGCCTACATAATGTCCCCCCTCGGTATGAGCAGCCATGTTCACACCTCTGTAAGGACATACACCTCACTGTCCCCTTCCAGCACAGCATACTGACCCTTATTAAGCGGGTCCAGGTGGAATGGAGGGGGAAACAGTGGGAGGAAGGAAGACTTTAAGTTTAACAGGATCCGACCACTCAAGCGTGTCCAGGTTTTCTTTATCAAACAAAAACCAGCCAAAAGGGAGTAAACCAGGAATGTCTGGACTGCACATGTTCCTATATTAAATTCAGAAAAGTTATCCTGTAGCATCATTACCATTACTAGTTTACGCATTATGAAAGCCAAAAGTCACAGTGCATGTAAAGGGCTCTGGCTTGAGCTGTGAAGTTCCAGAACAGGAAGTCAACAGCATTCCTCGTCTGTCCTCCACTGCCGATGTATCTCACATCTTTTTATGAGTGATAATGCAAAAACTCCAACTTTACAAGCCTTGTACATTTAAAATCATTTGTTTCAACACTGCGGCTCAATCACCGTAGAACCTACATGAGCAAGCCATGAGGCACCGGTAGGATTTTAATGAGTGGCACCTATACACACAGCTCCCACCAAAAAATGAGAACATTGTTCTTTAAAAAAAACTAAAGAAGCAGCCCATGCCCAGGGGTGCTACAGATAAGAAAAGGACGACGGAACAGTCATTGATTTAGTGGTGAATTCACTGTAAAATATAATGAGGGTCAGATGATAGGGCCCGCTTCATTTTAGAGCACTGACGTGATCGCAATGCTTATCCCAAGAATAGTGAGCTGAGCACTCTATAAGTAATGCTAATGCAAGGAAAAACAGAACCAGTTGCATTTTATTTGCCTTATCGCCGTCAAAAGGTCAAACAAAAGCCAATGACAGGAGTCGCCTAAGAAGAGTCAAGTGTCAGTATGTAAATATTAAACTAAAGGTTCGAACAGCATCAGCGAAGATCAATAAAGCAAACATCCAGAACTCAACTGAACTGAGATGTAAATGCTCAGTCAAAAAAAAAAAAAAGAAAGAAATGATGCATTAGAGAATTGAGTCAGGCTGAAGCTTTACATTAAATTATGCTCCAAATCAAATTATGCACACATCGTGAAATGAGCATAGACTGGCACAGAAGAGAAAGGTACTCCACCGAGAGAGCAGGGAGAATGCAAGGCTGCATTCAGCTGCTGCCAAACTCTCCCCGACGACTCTGGTCTGATGACACCGCGTCCTGTCACACCATCTCACTGTTCAGTGACCATCCCATTTTATCAGTCCGCATTCAGTTCGCAGAGCACCGAGTGACCAGAAAGTGTTAAGGCCCTTCCTCTACATCGCAACTTTCCAGTTCATCTTGTTTGTTCAACTTTCTGAAAAGGTCATTTTGTATCCATCCTTAAACAGAGCAGACACTCCATCTGAAAAAGATTGAACCATTCTGGTCACTTCTAGTGCAATAGACTGCGGTGTCATATCAGAATGCAACTTCCTCAAAAATAAAAGACTATACACTTCTTACTGCAATCTAATATGCTGTTGTTCAACCATCAAAAACAATTTCATTGTTACAGTTTAAAAAAGAAAAAGGCGTGAGTTGGTCTGACATAGAGGCGGTAAAAAACGTTGCAGGTTTTGCACGATATAACCATTCTAAAAAAGAAAATATAGCAGACAATCAATCAGTCTTTATTTACGTAGCTAAATGCAACTCAAAATGCCTTTTACCGAAAAGGAACACGAGCATACAAGCAAAATAGAAAAAAAGGCTCTAAAGATGGCCGCGTGGATAAAAGTTTACAGCATTAAAAACATAAACGACCTCAAAATTAGCATATCAAAACAAGTAATAAGTTAAAAGACTTCAACAACAGTTCACTCGAAAAGGTACATTTCGAGCAGGCTGTCCATGTTCCACACGCAGACTGGCGGCTGGTTACACAGATGATGAGCCAGAAAACCGAACACTCCCAGTTTGGAACCTGGAAATTCGGGGGAACCAGGAGTAAGCCTGCTGTAATGGATCAAAGGGTTCCCGTGGAGCTGCAGGGAATTGTGCCATCTTTAATATAACATGAAGCGAAGCCATTTAGAACTTTATGTGTCAAGTAGGATTTGAAATTCCCTGTCATGTATATTTTTCCCAATTTTATCAGTGCAGATGCTTTTAGATCCACAGTGCTCTCATCAAACTTGTATTTTCTATGACTAATTAATGACCAACTGATCCTCAAGCATTACCAGCGACGGTGATATCTCCTCCGTCTATCAACGGCTTTTCATTCGTATTTTGAAGTCACGCATTGAAAAGGATTGATTGTATTCTGACCTCTTTGCGGCAGAGTAATATAATGAGCTCACGAACGTCCCAGTAATTTTCCATAGATAAAAGCTGTACGCTCTATAGCACTTAGCTTTAATTACTTGTCACAAATTGCTGGTTGTTCTAGTTGGGGAAAAAAAAAAAAAAAAGCTTTGGAAATCACAAAAGTCCCACCCTACAATTCCCTAAACCTTCAGAACACTTCACCCACTGAGCTGTCTTTGGAAGCAAAACAATCCTCCCAGAGCTTCACCTAGTTGAGTTCCTCAAAAGGTTCCTCCTCCCTGGAGAAAGTTCCAGCAGTAGAAACGTGCCTAAGTGAAACCCTAAAGAGAAAACTGGCCCACAGAGAAATAACACAAGAAACACAGTTTGCTTTGACACAGCCCCAGATATATACACAGCTACCATGTAAGGCCCGCAATCTGTCAGAGAGCACGCCATAAGTGGCTCTGGCTCTCGGTACGGCTCTGAAGAGCAAAGCATCTTCTAATGTTTGCCTCTTTGGTTGTTGCTACGCGTCAAGGTTTAACCAAAGTGCGACTCCTACAGCTTACTGTCGGCGTGTATCTCCAGTCAAGGTTTAAAGGTGACTCCAGGGCACGTGGGACGGAAAAAAAAAAAAAAAAAAAAAAAAAAGTTAGTGACAATGGGAGTGACAGTGGCACAAAGAGCATTATTTACTCTGACATGAATGGATTTCGTGGTCAAAACAAAATCAATGCCGTAACTTTTTCCTACAAAAGTGCTGAAGCAAAATGAAAAAAAGTTAGCCTGAAAGAGTACAGTAGGGTTTCAGTCTTGTTCTCATCAGTCAGCTTTTGTGGTTTTAGAACCTTGTGTACACGGGACGAAAACACTAAGCCTCCCGTACAGAATGCAGGAGCCGTGCCATTAAGCTTCAGAAAAATCCACTCAGAAAATCTACTTACAGACATCGAATTAAGGTGCGAGGGAGCCGTGCACAGAGGAGAGAGCACGGGGGACCCTTCTTTATATCCTGCACGTGTACTTCTCACAAACTGCTCTACGGGGACAGGGACAGAGACAGATTAATCGTTCGCTCCACATTTGACCTTAGGATCCATTTCACGCAACGCTCTTTGCAAATACGGATGAAGCTCCGTTTAACATTATGTCTCGAGCGACTGAAGCGGCGAAGGTAGCTGACTGAGAGGAGGCATTGGTGTGTGCGAGTAGTGTGTCCAACTGCATCCAATCTAATCCATAAGGTTTTATGATTAGGGCTTTCAATTTAAGTGGATTCATCATAGGTCAACCTTATCAGCCAATAAATGTAGTACAAGGAGGTCGTTTTTGCTCTCACCATACGGACGGGGTACTGTGTCCCACAAGCAGATCTACGACACGGATTAGAACTTTAGGTGGAAACATCAAATAGTGTTTTGGGAGTAACGGAAAATAATAAATAAATACTGAACTTAAAGTAAACTCTTTCATTAGAATGTTAAAACAGCCCATCATCAAAATCAAAATGCTATTATTCCAAGATGAATGGTGTGAGTGAATAATTAATTCATTTCGTATGAAAGCGAAAGATGAATGTGTTGAGTCACTGCAGTCCTCTTATCTTACACTCGCCTCTTTCATTCTCTCCTTTTCTTGTCAGCCAACTTCACCCTTCCTATTCCAGCATTCTCACTCCGTCTTACTAATTGTAACGCAGCTTTGTTTACACGTCCAGGCACTCGCTGCCAAAGAAACAGAGAATTTACACAGGCTGAACCATATTCTGAGGAAAAGAATAGCACAAATCCGAACAAACAAGCGGAAACTAAAGATGTGCTGGGAGGCCAACTTGACGGTTTCGACCGTATGTTACGTTTGTGTGCAGCACGAAAGTTGGTAATAAGACATTTTACACAGGCTAAATTTTGACTTACGTCAGCACAAAGTTACTTTGACATATTCAGGCGTCTTTGATAACTCCATTTCATTAACAACACAAGAACAACCTGCTCTATTCAGCTAGAGAATACCACTTAGGAAATGGTGATAAGAATATGACATTCTGTACACTACCCCATCAGCTCGCTCTCTCTCTCTCTGCACATACATACATGTACCTACTTCTCAGAACATAATTACGGATCATCATAATCGGCCACTTAATGTGGCTTACAGGTTTCTCTATGTAACCAGAGTGTCTTACGCATTCTCTTGAAGATTCGCTCATAAACGCAATGCAACAACTTCCAACATTGTAAACGCCTTAATCGCATACGGACGCTGGCCGATCATAATAAAGCAATCCGAGGATCACTGGACATCGGGAAAACAGTGGGCACAACGCAACAGACAAGGTAAACGGCACCTTTCAAAGAACACACACAAAAGCATTCGTTAAAAACAGTATTATAGAGCAGACAACCGAATCAATGAAAAGCGTTACTTCATAATGATACTGTAACAGGAGTTACCTCCATTATCGATTCACCAACACTTTGTCTATGTATAAAAACCACATGTCAAAAGGCTACTCTCTCCTCTGTCCGCTCTTTGCACAGTGATGAACAGCCTCACAGAGTAATAATAGTCCAACTTGACCTGAGGGCTGATCCTAAGAAGCTGTTGTGGCCAAGCAAAGGCCCATTGTTCTAGCAGCATCCCTGCAGCTGCACAAGACACAACGTGTACTGTACCGAGGGCTGGTACTGGCCTACATTACACTGTGTCCCTCGACAATGGGGAGGAGGGGAACTCATCTAGACCTCACGCTGGGAGTTGCTTCCTCAATCAGTTGGCCGCCTAAAAAGCCACACAGAGACATTGTGACAACTGTTTTTGCAACGCAGGCTGGACCAGCAGCTTTTTGAAATGTGAGAAAAAACAAAGGCCGCAGACACTTTGTTATCAGGTAACAGGTGGCCCAGAGATTTCCCAAAACTCCACGATTCACTGCCTGTACGACGTGGAAAAACAAACTGTTCCAAGCACACGCGAGATAAACCTGGGAGCACAGCGGTTCGTCTACATCTGCTCTTGTTGGACGCTAAAGAAGAGGGTTTTAAAAAAAAAAAAAAAAAAAAAAAAGTGATACGGTACACAGTAAAGGGTCACAAAAAGGAAATGTGTAAGCAAGTCGCACAATGCTGACGAAGGTCTGTGGTCAAGCTTGCATCTGAAGCACGCTGTTCTTCTAAAGAGATATATAAAAAAAGAAAAGACCACATAAAAGACACCAAAACAGTCTTTTAAAGTCTCTCAGCTAGTTATTTTCTAACCGGTTTATAGTCTTGAAATATTCATTCTCAGAGGCTTTGGTTTCAAGAGAACATGTCACTTCATCTTTTACAGCGTGAACTTTGTGCCCAGGCACGTGTTTTTTCTACCAGAAAACCCTGGATACTAGTACGGTGGCTTAAGCGACTTATTTTCCTGAACTTTTGTTTTAAGGTCACACACAACGAGCATGTTTCAAGCTGCAGCCCAAGTCACACTTTTATCTATAATTAAAGAGAATTTAAGCAGTGTAGCCTTAAATGGAATATGATTTTCCAGTCAACTGCACCGACTCTCTGTACTCCATTAGTATGCCTGTGTGCAACAAATTCAGCTACTTAGATGAAGGTGCTTGATCCAGCTGATTTTTCCCATGTAGAGTATGGGTTGTAACTTAACTAAACTGCATGCTACAATTGTTTTTTCCCCCGCTATGGCTGGCAGGGAGCCATGCAATACCAACAAAAAGGCAATTACAGTACATCCCAGTGCTGACGCGCTGAGAAAATCTCCATCTCAGCTACAGCCCTACTGATGACATTATCTTTAATAACGTATCAGGCTACACTAGCTCTAATTGCAATTCAATTAATTATCCTTGGACACTGCATCGGAGGCCAACAAGACTAATGACAAAAATCAATGTGGCTTTTCCCTTTCCCTGCTAAGAGGGCATGGTTGATTTTGGTTTTCTCAGAGGCATTTTCTCCCACTGAACTGTGACCGCATTAAAGAGACTACATTTTCTCCCTGTGACTGAGCTACACCGCCTGCCCGGCGTGGAGTTTGCCGTGGAGACGATCATTGTAGGCTGCAGCTTAACCTAGGTGTTGGTCGCTGTGGAGGCGGTGTGTGTTCGCATGTCATCTGCTACTTGTTAAATCCTCACATGCCGTTCCTATTTCGCAGCGCCAGTGGCTACACCATCGTTTTCAGGTGACTCTTCATGCTCAGACGCAGAGAGGGGAGACGTAGACAAAAAAAAAAAAAGAAAAAGAAAAATGCACACAGCCCAAACGCACACATCTCTGTATTCTCTTCACATCTCACTGCGAATGCACTCTTGAGTGCTAGAATGCTAGAGCGAGTGCATGGCACAGAAAATCTTTGGATGAGCCTTTATGCATGTATGGATGATGAGGATGCATTCTGAGTGCCACTAGCCTGGTGAGGATATGTGGGCAAGGATAGCGAAGAGCAATGTGAGGAGAATTCAAAATAAATGAAGCTACCTGAATTATTTAGAAGTACAAACTGAGAATTCAATCTTGGTTTCTGAGAGGCTGTGGAAAATGGCAATGAAAAGTCGTCCATGGTACCTTTATATCCAACCCGAACCGCTTACTCCTATGTCACACACTACAGGAAGCCTGAAAAACAGTCCATTAGGAGGAGAAAGTGACTGAGAGGTGCAAAGAGGCTACAGGTCTGTCCCCTGATTCCACTTTAGTTTCTCAGGTTTGAGTAACGCTGGGGCTTTCCGGTCTCCCCCTCTATATTTCTTCTGGCCTTGCGTCGCACTGCCTCGCTGGCCCAACTAAATATATTTATTATCCCGCTGTGTGTTGCAGATGAGCCCCTTTGGCTGTGTTTCCATTACTGGGCAGAGTGCAAGAGGCCAGATGGAGAGAGGAAAGAAGAGAAAGAAATCGGAGTAAGCAATTCTGTTTGCCAGCAGGTTCGCGGCCGTAAAAGAGGGGCACAACTGAGAGCATAGCTTTAATCCATACAATCTGCTCTGGACAAATGTGGCTGATGAATGAAACAGCGACATGTTGCCTGTATGTTCTCTGACCCTAAGTTGAAAACTTAAATGCTCAACCAAAAGTGACAACGCAGAGAATTAATGTATGTTTTCAGCTACTAGATGTCCTCGATATGTATCCCACGGGGGCTACTACAAAGCTCCTACTAGGTTTTAATGTGGTGGCTGGTGTATTTAACCCAGTATGTTTATGCTTTCAAAATATAACTGCCAAAATTCGCCTAAATGTGCATTTAAGGTTAAAAAAAAAAAAAAAGGTTTCATGTCTACACTGTACACCTGCAGGTACTTATTCCTGACCTGAGATTCAGGTTTACAAAGCCCTCGGGCTTGCAAATGCATATGATATGCAAGCTTTCAACACTCATCACACACAACAACATCTCCTGGAGCCTCAGTCAAGCAGAGACGGAGCTGAGGCAGGTAGGCCTCGTATTAAAAAATAACAACAGTAACTGACTACAGAGAATACAGAGCGAGTTTAGCATATGTCACTGGTTGTGCTCATGAATCAGAATCCCAACCAAACTGAAAACATGAAATCTCTGAAGGAGCAGCTGATGATTATTCTACTTCATGCCTACTGAATTCACCAAATAATACCATACCCATGCTCTACTGCAAATATTTACATTTACAAACAAAGCTTTGACTGGTGAATAACTGAGCTAAACATTAAGCTGCCTGTTTGTGTATTTCTCACCCTGTGTGCAAATTCCAACTCTACCGCCTTGGACTGCATGCCACAAAGGTAGCCACTGTTAGCCCCACGCAGCAGCTTAATTGCACTTGGTGCAGCGGCCCGTGAACCAAGCATCTACCTGCAGCAGGGCGCGGTTGGAGCGAACCTCCCAACTAGCCGAGCGAGGAGTACCAGTGGCAACTGCGATCAAAGACGGTGAGTTGTAGTCCACCGGTGGGACATGAGGCTCGCTGAAGAGGCAGCTGAATAACAGAGGACCACCTTGGCATGATACAAAAGATGGATGTAGCTATTATGATGTCAGCTTTTGGTTTGTTGACCACTTTAAAGCCTCCAATTCGTCATTTGGCCATCACCATCTTGGGGGTTTTGGAGCCATAAATCACATGGATCAGACAGACTGTGAGGACACCACACAAGTTCTCTGGTAATCTGTGAAAGCATGAGCCACTTAAACCATCCTCTTTGGTAAAGATGACTCAAATTTGAACAAATCAAATCAAATTTCTAACCAACTAACATCGACTACAGTTGTCATAAAAAGGGGAAATAAGACTAGAGAGAAACAGAAACATTCGGGCTGAATAGGTTGTTATTCAGAAATCTTTTTTTTTTTTTTTTTCTTCAGCCACCAGCTCACGGTAGCATAACGTGTGTGGAAGTTTTTACAGAGTACCGAGACCCAAAGTTAGCAACTTTTAATCCCCTAAAGATTTTCAGTATCATCAGAGGAAGCTTAAAAGGTTGCTAAAGTTCAGTAGCATCACTAACAGCACGCTACAACCATAAATGACACCCACCACTTAAACAGGCAACTCATTCAAACCCAGCTGTCTACTTTATGAGACATATAACCATTTCATAGTTTAATAGTGGGATTATTAAGTTTCACATTGCCATGCATGCGGCTACGATTGCTCCCCTCTACTTCAAAGCATCCCGAGTCTGGGCGAATGGGCATGTGTGTGCTCACAGCTGGGCAAATGTGGCCAGCGAGTAGTGGCCAAAACAAAAGAAAACAACTGGCAGCGACACGACAATTGAGCTGTCCAAAAAAAAAAAAAAAAAAAAAAGTCCACTCAAAGCAGGGCGTTTCTCTTCTTACTCCATGCAAACGTATATGACCTCAATGGTGAATAGATGGATTCCAGGTATCCTTACTGTGCTTCATCTGTTTTTTACAGCACAGCCCTCTCTAAGACACAATGGACACAGTTTTTGAATCGGAAATATAAGCAATAAATAAAAGGTAATAAGATCAGGTAAACTTTTACAATGGAATAGTGGCGTTGGTATATAGATTTGAGTTGCACCGTTGGTCTTACTGTTACTTGCAGGAAAGTTATGCATGTATTTGATAAAATTAATGATTTATCAACCCAATAGACCCAACAGGTGTTTTTCTTCCTCTTTCCTGTTATTATGGACAAAACTGCTCTTTATTTTGAGGTTTGTGCTGAAAACATGTGGAAAAGGGTGTGTGAAAAAAAGAGAAAATTTCCAGCGATGGAGGTAAAAAGATCCCGTCACCCGCTGCAGTTTGGGAGCAGATGTTGTGTATAGTGTTGAGTTGTGTGTGCACATTAAACCCGTAAATTACCTGTTCTGAGAAAGAACATCACGAAGGAACGAGCAGGTCGGAATATTCAAAAAATAAATAAATAAAAAAATGGAGACAGGCGAGTCAATCTCGGGAAAAAATAAAAAAATAAATCAAATGACTTGAATGGCCATCTTTCATTTAAGATTCCAAAAACAAACAACTCTGTTTGTGTCAATGTGGCCACTTCCTACCTTTGTGCACAGAATCTAAAGCAAAACTGGAATACTTTTATGGGTGAAGACCACGAGTGAACTTCTTTTCTGAGTGGAGGTTAACCAGGAGCATTTTATTTTTAGATTTCCAGGACATTTATTTTTTCCTTTGGTACTCTAACGGAGTCCAAATATAAAGCAGAAACCTACTGTACAATCTGACTGTGCTGCGAGTAGGAGGGTGATCTAGTAGTTACCATGGTGCGAAAAAAAGATGCCGGGGCACTGCCTGAGCCGCAGTGTTTGTGTGTGTGCCTGTGCTGCACTCCTTGCACTCAAGGCAGGGGCACCCACAATGAATATTATCACATTTCCACCAGGCTCCACCTCTCACAGATCACACTGCTGCCTCCAAGGGCTTGAACGAACATCAAAGGCAGCTGTGGGATTTTGCATTCCTGTCAAGAGCATTACAACCTCTGGAGCCTCCCCTCCTCACAGAGAAGCTCGACGCCACCCGCTCCCACAGCCACGTTTCATGATTTTCTAAAAACAGGGTTCTGTGGTACAGAGCATCGCAGTGTGAGAGTCAAGTGAGACACATCAGGCTTTCCTCTGTTCCTTCTGCTATGAGCTGTCGCGCTCTCCTTCCTCCCCATCTTTCTCCCTCCTCGTGATGCACGTGTACCTCCCGTGGGCAAGGGGAGGGTGGTGTGAATCAAGAGGCAGAGAGCGAGAGCCCGAGATAACAGCACTATGTGCATCAGTGACAGTGTGGTTGGCTGCTCTGCACAAAATATTATTTACAGCTCACGGTGAAGAGAAATTACAGCAGCAATCCTCTCCAGAAGCAGGAAAATCAGCTGACCTGGCAACACTTAGAGAGAGGCCAGGAGGACAGTCAGGCACTATAATTATTATATTGCTGCTCCTTATTCACTGTCGATATCTATACGGCTCACACAGTGCGTAGGGGATTCGGCCCACTGGTGACAACAGGTAACTGGTGCATGAGAGGATGATAAAGAGGCAGTAAAGACGGTTTAGCATTTACAAACCTGCCTTTGCAGGTTTAACATATGAGAAAGGCAATGAAACCAGTGGATGAACTTTATAAAAGGGTAAGCATTAAATTGACCAAACGTGAAATGTGATGTCAAAGCACTTTAGTTGCCAGAACACCATTTTCGTATACAAATGAATTTAGAGGATTAAAAAAAAAAAAAAACGTGATATACAGAAAAAATATACAGCTATTATTTCTGTTCATAAGACTGTCAACTTGAGAATCAGTCGTTTGTTCTGGTGAGACAAAGTAAAACAGCCCATCGTAAGTTTTCAGAGGCAAGTGAGACAGCTGTCTGTCACAAACATGACATTTCTGTTCTTTAAAGACTTTACTAAACTACAGTCACACTGCTGATCCAGTTTTAGATCAGGAGTATTACCGCTGTTGACCGGCGCCTTTTTAAAGTTTTCTTCTCACCTTGGCTTAAAGCAAAACGAGCCCACGGTGACTCTGTGGCATTCGACTTTGCAACTAAATCCATGACGTTAATGTCATAATTTTTTTTATCCAAATGTCAACCCAATATCAGAAGTGAGGAACCTCAAGATAATCAGTTGAATTATAGCAGAGGGGAACACGAGCAGTGGACAAGCAATGTGGAAATATTGATAGAAAGGGGACTTTGTTCATCCAGCTGCTTTTACACGGGTGGATGGTACTGCGATGGCTTGATGATCCCTGTTACATCATGACGAATGGTTGAATATTCCATTTTAAAAGAAGCTCATCTAATTTTTAACCTGCACCATGTGACATATTCTGAATCTCTGCTGATTGCCCAGCTTAAAAAGTGACTCATTTTGTGTGGATTCAATGTTCAATTAATAAGCTGACTGTTTCAATGGCAGTGTTCTCATGGTAACTTTAAAAGCTTCTCAGGGACACATGTCTTTGTAGCTTACATTGGAGTGAGTATTTTTAGCGTTCGTCTTAGATAGGCGCACTTGTAATTGAGCTGAATCAAAGATGGTTGTTTGGAATGCTATTATCACTCTGCACTTACAGCATTGTGAGATTATGTGGAGGTCTGAGGCAGCAGATGTGCCACCCTCAACATTTAGAACCCGTACATCTGTCTCTCAGAGGTGCAGAGGTCTTTTATTTTGAAAACCAACTGAAACATTACTTACTGATTCAGCCTTTTTTTTCTCTCTCTCTTTTAGCCTTTATTTACTCCAAATTTACTCCCAATTCAAGTTGGCTCATTGGCTAAAAAGTTTAACGTGGTTGAGATTCTTGGAAATAATCCCTAAACACACAAAAAAAACGAGTGAAATCATTTGAATGTACAGGAGGCTGCATTTGATCCACACAAGTTCAGGAGTTACAACTCGAATGAATTATATTGACCTGTACGCATACAACATCCTTGTGTTTGAGGGGCTACTTACAATTTCTCATTGTCAGATGCTGTGCTTCATAAAGACATTTCCCACACACAGTACACTGATGCAGGGAAATGAAGGAACTGGCGAGTAAGGATGCTGGGCCAACTGAATTAATTTTTTTTTCAGGGGGAGGACTCCCCCGCTCAATATGTCCCACCCTACTGTTAAAACGAAACCTAAGCACATGTTTAGATGGCAGAAATAGCGACTTGACAGTGACAACCCGCCAGCTCAAAGGACCTGGATATGCAGCATCCGCCTGTCGTGAATACTTGGCACGTAAGAACTTGCCCAACAACAATCTGGTTGACTGACGACATTCATGAAGTGAGGCAACAGCTGTTTCGTTTTGACCAGCGGTGTGAAGTAACAAGTTTGTTAGAACATGGGTGCTTCACTCACGGATTTTCAGTCACGACTGAATGCTCAGTTCTTGCAGAGCAGTTAAACTGCTAGCAGGAGCGTCTGGATGCCAGTCATAAGCTAACACTGGGTGTGTGTGTGCGCGCGCGTATGTCCGTGTGTGTGTGAGACGTTGATGCCGGGCACACATACCAAACGGTTCAGTCTTCTCCGTAGCATCCTTCCGTTATCTTCTTTGATTTTGCAGTACAGATGAACTCTTCTGGTTCCACAGACACCTCCTGGCTCCGCTTCAGCCTCTCCGGGTAATAACTTTACATGTATGTTAGTTAACGGGCTAGCTCCTTAGCTATCTATTCTCTACTCTAACGTTAGTTCTAGCTATATGAAATGCCGCAGCGACGCTACATCGTTTCCATTTCGCTTGATTTCGGTATCTTCGCACCATTCGCATTCTCTTCCCCCTGAATATTTTCCGCGTTGCGGTGTACTAGTCGCGCTTTCCGTTGCTCAAGGCTGAAATCGTCCCTGACATTTCGCTCTGTGCCCTGTTGCTTAGACTCCTACAAATCATTTGTCCCTCTCAGGTCTGCCTCCCCGTTGACCCGAAAACTGCCCGCCGACACGGTAAAAACTAACTTCTCGCAGCAGTCGCCATGTACAGGTCACCTCACCTTCCTGTCAAACAATTTTCACTCCTACAAGCAGCAACGCACAAACGTTCACAGGCTCCACCCGGTGGAGGTGCGATGACTGCTGACCGCACTGCTTTGTGGGTAATGTAGTCAGAACTTCGCCTCCCCTGTGGTTCAGATTGGAGCAGTTTGCTAGGTGTGACTGCACTTCAGCTCAACAAACCTGACATTTCTTTCCAAGAGAGACGTTTCATTCGGGGCTTTGGGGGATGATACGTTTTATATTGATAGTACACAAATGTCTGCTGATGTAAAACAGTGTGTGTCATAAATAAAACACAATAGTAGGGAATTGTACACCACTTATTCCATCACATCAGTGATCATTTCTAATCGATTGGTCTTTCTTTAAGTGTACTTCGTTACCTCAGAAATCATATTTCTCCATGTCATGTTTTTTTTTTTTTTTTAAGTTTCTCCTGCTCACATGCCAAATATATCTAAAAACATTTAGAAACAGCAAATGGCAATAAAACAATAAGGGCTAGCGGTGCAAAAAGGTGCAGAGAAATCATGTATGACTGTAAGATCGTGAGCGGTTGTGTCAATTTGAGAAAATCCACTGATGAAGGTGGTGGATCTGTTAATGTGCCGATTAAAAGTCAAGAGTCTCGGAGTCTCACTTCTTGTCTCTGGCTCTATGTTAACAGTAAGAATATCATGTCAAGTTTTGGAGACAAGTAGAGAGAGAACTAACTTGTATTCATTTGCTTTATATAAGGATACATCAGTATTAGCGTCTGGCCTCCCAGTGTCCACAACTGCAACTTATGTGTGCTTTGACACATTCTGCAATGGAGAATAAGCTGGAATCCTGTGAAAGAAGTGAACTTCAAGACTAATATCTGTAAAAAATGGGAACAGATATGACATTCAAACTGTTTCTGCTGAATGCTAATGTTGTTTTTTCGAACCATCAATTACGCAAATGAGATTTTAGTTAATCTTACAAAAAAAGTTGCGTAAAAGGATTTTGACTGAACTTCTAATCTCAAAAGCTTTACATGCCGAGGGTTTGGTGGCCTAATTGGAAATCGGATTCTCTTGCTCTTTCCATGCCTATTTAAATTTTTTTTTTTCTGTGGCATAGCATCAGTGACCTTAGCAGTTATTTGCATGTGGCTCCAGGTTTGCATTTTTGCTCTCTGACTTGAAATTAGGTTGTGTTGAAACAGGAAACGAGTGCAAAAGAGGACAAATGGAATTTATGATGTCAAGGACATCAACCCACTATGAGGTATAAATGTGCGTGTGTGTGTGTGAGAGAGTGTGAGTGAGAGTGAATTGGAGTTGTGAACCACATAGTCTGTGAAGTTAAGTAGAAAATAGGGGGCAACTTACTTAACAAGAGCTCAAAACTTTGCAATCTCAGAGTCCCTGACTTATCCTCCAATTTCCTCAAGTTTTGATTATAAGATTCTGTTCATTTAGACATATACACATAATCAGAATGGCTCATTACGTCTTATATAGCAATTACTAACTTTTTGAGCTTAAAACTACCTAATCCATTTTATTTCAAAGCATCCCCCTGTTTCGAATATGTGGTTTGGTGGTGTTAGTGTCCAGATCACATAAGATCACACATTATAAAGGTTAACCTTCCTTTCTAAGCATATACTGTATATGGATCTTGGTATAGTTTATTCTAATCTCTTCATCATTTCAGCATCTTCGGCCTGCAGATTTGTCACGAGTTCCGTTGGTCCGTAGTTCTGTCATTTATTTTTTGTCAAGGAATTGGCATATTTCCAATATATTTCAAGGCCATCAAAAACAGTAATAGGCCAACAAAAGGCAAAAATGATGATTGCATAACAATTATTTGTCACACAGAACTTAAAGTGGGACTCTATCTCCACCTAGTGGCCACATTAAGTAGTGCAAACATTTCCTAGTCATACCTGCTTTATCCTGTATAGGGTCCTGGAGGTTTTGAGGCTATCCCATCTGCTATTGGGTGAGGATACATCCTGAACAAGCAGCCAGTTTGTCACAGGGCCAACTCTGGGAGTATGTTAATCAGGTAATGATAATCAACAGGTTTAGGCCCTCCTATGGACATCTAAAGAAATCCCAATCAAGCACATGGAAATCTAGAGGAAGCAATAACCAATCCACCATGCTATCATCCAAAGTTGACTACATGTTGATTCCTAAAAATAACTGTCTCTGTTCCTTGATCCTGGTCAGAGAGGTTAAAACAGAGGTTTTTCACCTTGAGCAAACTGCATGTTTGAAAAACTAATATCATCTCCATTAACACTTTAGCCACTTCTAGAGTTTTTTTAAATGACTTATTTTAACATGACTTTTACATACAGGCCTAAACTTAAACGTGCATGATACTGATACAGGTCCCAAGTAAATTATTTATTTTAGCATTATAAAGCCATTCATTGGTAGAGCCAAGCTTACAAGAAAAAGAAAAACCTCATGTAGGACTGTCCAGAACGAGTTTATATTTACTGCAAATAGACAATTCTGATATGCAGTGTGTTAAACTTCCATTTTAACAAATTTAGTTCCTTTGATGGCTTAAAAAGCGATGCCTAAAATTGTCTCATCTTATTTTGGCCGTTGCTGTGCAGTCGTTACCCACAAGCTGACGACAGGCCAGAGCAAGAACCATTTCCAAATTCTCGACACACAGCAAAACACACAATAGAACTATGGTGCATTTTTTTAAAGTCTGAAGAGAGTGATGTAAGCTCTGATGGATTTTCATATGTATGAGTCAATATCTGGCTGACTTAGAGCTTACGACAGAATCCATCCAGAAAAACGCCCCCATCTGTCCTGAGTGAGGAGGATGGGATCCAAGGCACAGTGTCACAATGACATCTTGAATAGTTCAGACACAGAACCACTGTTTGTGATGATCTGAAATTACTTATCTGTGTGATAAATATGCTCAAACATTATTTGGGAAATTTGAGGACATTTAGAAAAGGCCCATTTTAATTTAGCATACATCCAATAAATGACCTTGTTTAAGGCCTATGTCACAGAGTAGGGTGTCCCAAGAGTTGAATCTTTCTGACTGCTCTCATGCCTCTGAGCCTGTTACTCAAAAGATAAAACTAAGATTTAAAAGTTGCTACGTTATAATTATCTACACTGTTATACTAAATTATGAGTCCCCAATTCTGAAACTATGTTAAATGTTAGATTTTTAAGTATCAACATGCTTAAAGATATATATGTATATCCATTTACATAGAGCATGGTAAGTGTTATTCCTCTGTTGGCTGGTCAGATATGTCATTCTTTACTTTACAGTTTTTCTCTATTGGTTTGGCTCATTTCTTGAAACAGAAATTATATTCTCAAAACTCTAAGATCATTTGGCATAACACTCTTATAGTTCAGCACAACACCATAGCTAACCTGCAAAAGCACATATCTCTCCCAAAACTGTTCACCCGTGCTTCAGACCTGATTTCTTTCCCATGTAAAGAGTCAGTGCCACCCAAATTGCAAAGATCTTTCTTAATTGCCTAGGCTCATTTCTTGAAACAGACCGGATGTTTTCAACACTCTTTAGTACTTTTTGCAAAACTAAACTGAATGGTTCAGCAAAACACCACGGTTCACCAGCAAACGCTCATATCTCCCCCTAAACAGTTCACCCATGTGTCAAAATGAAGTTTCTTTCTCATTCAAATAGTCAGTGCCCCCAAAATGCATTGTCCTTTTGGCATTGTGTGAGCACAACAAGTCAAAATGTTTAGATGTTTTGTCACTATGGCATAGGACTACCTAACAGAATACAATAGTGTATAAAACTGAAGGAAAAAAGTTTCACAGTAAGAGTAGCCTCAAAGCACACACAATACACTCATACCAACCATTTTTATTCACACAAATACTGTGAAGTACGTAACTTCCATACAGTATGGTATTGTAGAAGGAAAAGAAAAATATACATAGCACACATATACTGTAATATAAACACAAACAAAAAACAAGCAAAATGATGTGGCCTACAGTACTGTAAATAAATCTGCAGTTTACAGAAAACACTATAGCAACACTTTACTGGTCGCTGTCGTCCCCCTCTCGCTCACCCTCACCCTCCCCCGCCCCTCCCTCATGACCACTGTCTTCACCCTCCTGGCCGTCCAGACGTTGCTGTATGTCTGGCCACAGATTCTCATCAACATCGCAACGTATATTTTCCCTTGCAATGCAACGCGGGAAGAAACACCGTGCATGCCGCCACCATCCCCTACACTGATCTCCTGTAATGTCTAAACATGCAGCGTCCATTGCATGGAGCAGGGATCTTTGGTCTTGAGCATGATGCTCATACACTCTCCACCTCCAAGCAGAGGAAAACTCCTCAATAGGATTAAGGAAAGGGGAATACAGTTTTTCCCGATCGTTTTGGCCCATTTTTCCATTCACAGTTTACTTTTTCAAAACAGCTCACACAAAGCCCTTAACAGAAGCTGAAATAACCAAAACACTTTATGATGTTGGCAGAATGACACCACTTTCTCAAAACTTGTCACACATCCATCAAAACCAAACTTTTCCATCAAAACCTACAATTTGTGCTCAATTGAACATGTATGTTTTCTCATTTATTTAATAATGGATAACAAAATTGAAACTACAGCTATCAATATCAACTTTTGTTCAACACCCTCATAGTATTGACTATTTTACAACTGACAACATACTACAATTTGGGTTTTGTATTGAGCACTCTAACTTAGTTATATAACTTAGAAATATACTGTCACAGAGTATTTACAGTAAAATCAGAAAATGTGTATACAGTAAAATATTGTAGATCTGTTTTTGTATTGCTGAAGTACCTGTCAACACCATTGATTTACATTTGTTCTACTGTGTACAAAATGGCAAGATTCTGACAAGATTCTATTTTTTGCAGTACTTGTCACATGCACATACTGTAAGCAATCAAAATGACAGGGTTCAATATGCAGTACAACAAAGGTCAATTCTCAAAAAAGAAAGTACTGTAAATGAAACACAATGAAATGAAACCCTGTAAATATGAAAAAAATAAAAATACAGGAAAATTACGCATTGTCGACACGGGCCTGACGATCAGGCCACATGTTCTCATCCACGTCACAGAGTATGTCATCCATTGCAATACATTGAGGGAAAAAACGTCTTGAATGGCGAATCCACCCCTGGCAGTCTTCTGCGCGGATTGTCAAGCATGCAGCATTCATTGCATCGAGCAATGACATCTGGTCATGAGGCCTATGGTCATATACTTTCCAACGCCAGCAGGAGAAAAACTCCTCGATTGGATTTAGTATGGGAGAGTATGCAGGGAGAAACAATATCATCAGGCGTGGGTGAGCCGTGAACCAGTCATTCACTAACCTTGAATGATGGAAGGCCACATTGTCCCAAATTATGACAAAATGGGACATGTTTGCCCTGAACAGGCCTCTCTCCTGTGGCAGTACCAGCCGCTCATGCAATGCATTGAGGAATGTGATTAGGCGATCACTGTTGAATGGGCCTATAGATGGGATATGGCAAAGGACTCCATTTGTGGAAATAGCAGCGCACATGGTGATGTTTGCTCCCCTCTGTCCAGGCACGGTTACTGTGGCCCTCTGACCAATGATGTTTCGGCCACGTCTCCTAACTTTGGAGAGGTTGAATCCAGCCTCATCGACGTAGATGAAGACATACTGCCTTTCGTCTGCTTCCAGATCCATTACTCTCTACATTCAAAAAGAAATTCAGAGTAAATCATACAGTAACATATACAGAAGATGCTGTTTTCTACTGTAATTGAATTTTACAGTATGCAGCAAGACAAATCCAAATGCAGTGACAGATCCATACCTGTACATACTGTGCACGTGCTGCCTTGACGCGGTCGCTGTTTCTTTGAAATGGCACCTTATATAGCTGCTTGGTTGCCACCAGATTGCGTTTCAGGATGCGGTCTATTGTTGCCAGACTGACACTGTTTATGTTCATAAAAGTCACCTGGTCAGCTAAGACCGCTGCCTTTATCTCACGCAATCTGATGGCATTGTTAGCAACTACCATGTTCACAATGGCAGCCTCCTGTTCAGCAGAGAAAATTCTTCCCCTGCCACCAGTGTGGGCCAGTGTGTTGATTCTGTGAAAATAGTGCCAATGACTGTAAATACTGTAAATGTACAGTAATCAGAATTCTACTGTATATTTTGAAAGTCAGTTACAGTACTCTATTGGAAATGACTCTAGTAAAACTACAGTAATGCATTGTATTACTGTATGGCAACACTTTACAATAGTACAGAAATGGCTGTTGCCAAGAGTGCAAATACAGTGAAACACAGTACAGTACGTAAATTGACCAGCAAAGTGACTTACCTATTTTCATTGCGGAAAGTACGAACTATTGATGCTACCGTATGCCTGCTCAGGTTTGGCTGCACCCTTAGTCCGGCCTCTCTCATGGAGAGACCATGATTTACAACATGGTCAATGATTGTTGCCCTAATTTCATTGGAACTCCTAACACCAGGGCCACCTCCCCTGGCAGGGGCCTGTCTAGCTGTCCCACGACCTCTTCCTCTTCCTTGTCCTCGTCCACGTCCTCCTCGATCCATGCTTGGTGTCAACTTCAAGCTATGGACCTCTTTGATAGGTTGAGAACTACTTGCTTTGTTTTGCAAAGAGAGTTCACACAGGTGCTGATAATTTTTAGAATTGAGAGAGCAGTTCCAATTGGCTGCTACTAAGTGTCTGCAATGTGTTGCCATGGTAAATCAGTTATGTTTCGTGTCTCTTTGTGAGAAGTGTGTTAACTGTTTTGAAAAGTGTATTAAAAGTCAAAGAAAATTGTGTGAAAGCAATGAGAAATAGTTAACTGATTCACCAGAGAGGACTCTTGCTGTGCAAAGAAGGTGTGAGCATTAGATAAAGTTGACCCATGATGTGCAAAATGTGTCAAAGCAATCGAGAAAAACTGTAACATTAGATTGTATATGGTATTGATGGTATCATGTTCTTGGCCCATTTTGACAATTGAACAGATTATTGTGCATGTGATGACTTATACAATGAAATCATGCTGACATATTTTGGATAGAAGAACCATTAGACCAAGAATCAACTAATCAGTTCAGATCACCAAAATCTATTCACTTGGAAAATGTGCTAAATGTAGGCAAACTGTGCAAACTGTAGGCTACTTGTACTTAATCTTTTGCAGAGATGCACTGAAACAATTGACACATGTATTAAGACAATTGCAATTTGATGAAAGCAATGAGAAATGCCATTCTGTTGTGAACAATTGCGAGGTGGTTTGGAGATTTGTCCATGTTATTTTGATAATGTAATTTCTGTTTCAAGAAATGAGCCAAACCAATAGAGAAAAACTGTAATGCACATTGAATGGTGAAAACTGTTGACTGGTGACTGTAATTCGTTGTGTGTCCACATGGTGGCAGCCCAGGAACATTATTGAGCTGTCACACACTTGTTGCACCAAGGCAAAAAACGTAAAGGAGCAGAGCTGCTTACAGTTTATTTCAAGTCACATTTAATTTAAAGTTAAAGTCTACTGCGGAAAGAAATCTGACTGTTTTGTGTTTAGAGAAGTATGTATGTATGTAAATGTATTTGCTGTGCAAAGGACAATAACCGAAAAGGGGATTCGTTTAAAATATCCACACATCAAAGAGTCTGTAAAGTGCCAAAGAAATCAATTACTGAATGTTTAGAAATGATGACAAAATCATGGTAAATATTTTGCCGCACAGTTTATTCAATTCCAAAAGAATTCCCCTTTTTTAAAAAGTGAAAGTAAATACTAGTATTTCACACAGTCTACATCTGATTGGGGATAACATGTAGCTTGTAAGGGCAACATTTTCTTTATCTTTCCCTTCATACATATAACTGCACATGAAGCCACAGGACAAACACTTTTGTAATATTTGTGTGTGAATCTACTGTGCTTTCACAGATAACTTAACAATAGTGACGAGTCTACCTGCAGTGAGCTCTGCAGACTGACAGAATGGTCTTCCCCCAACAACCTGGGACTCTACATCTCAAAAACAAAGGAGATGAGAATCGGCTTCAGGAGTCGGAGCAAGAAACCTACTTCCTTATGCATCTGAGGAGACACAGTGGGTGGAGTGTCTTCATTTAAATTCTTTGACAAACTTACTCACACGTGGACTCTAAAGACCACTGATCTGCCTAGGGCACGGAAGTATTTCTCCAGGACACTAAAAATAACCAACCTGTCCCAGAAGCCGCTTTTCTGTCGCTCAGAGCGAGCTGGTGGGGTTCGTGAGGTGTGCAGCAGCAGACAGGAAAGTGCCAAGCCACAAGCATCAACAGACTCGTCTCAGTTGCCCTCTGCTCCCTAAAAACTTGCACTTCCAAATTCCTGAAAAGTTTTTACCAAAGAGCTAATAAATAATTTAATTTGGAAACAATCATATGGTATTACAGCTAAGCAGAATAACCAAAGTTTGGGATATTAGTGTGTGTGCCATCGGGATATGGTTCTTATCTTTTTACGTGTCTGCTTGTTGTGAAGTTTCTATGACATTTACTACAAGATACTCAATTTAATTGTAAAGCTCTGAAATGACAATACGGGCACTGAACTGACCATTGTCTCCTTTTTCAGTGCACATATTATTTGATACAGCTGATCTTCAGAGAGTGCTGCTGGCTCTGTTTTTCTGGTCCTGGATGGAGCGTACAGTGTAGCTGCTGCATTTAGTGGGCATTCCTCTAGTGGTTCTGCCCCTGGTTGTCTGATTCGTAGAACTGAATTTAAACTGACAGCCCCTGCGGAGGAGTCGGGAGACTTCCCCAGCCATCTGTCTTAGAGCACCCCCCCCCCCCCCCTTCCCTCCCTCCACTCATCCCTCATTCCCACACTGGGTCTTTGTCAGCAGTTCCTGTCCCTGGACTAGGCGTGGCGTGCGCAGAGGCTGGGGCGACCGTGGGTGCTTTCAGAGGCACCTGCAGATGGGACAAAGGGCCAAGGGTGCTGGGGCTGAAGACAGATTGATGCTTTGTGCACTGAGGCTAGAGAGAGCCGGAGAGGGAGAGAGAGAGAGGGGGGATAGTTAGCTGAGAAGTTTTCAGGGAGAGGATTTTAGGGGGACCAAGGGTGGGTTGGGGGTGAAGAAAAGGGGAGTGTGGGGAGGTGGGGGGGTTCTGTCACTCCAGTCTGTGTGAGTCCAAGCTTTGGAGGACCCGGAGAGATTGACAGCTTTTGTGGACTGCATCTCTGCACAATGGTTGCGCTTTAATGGGCGGTAAAGCTCGAGCAGAGCTTTGGAGAAGGTTCGGAGGGGAGGTGGTGCTCGGTTGTGGTTGCGATGGTGGCGTTGTGGGCAGGCTAAGAGATGGGGGGCCAAAGGCTTTACTGCTTTGCTTGGTGGGGACCAATTCATGGGTATTCAGTCCAAGGCTCGTTATTCACTGAATGCATCCAGTGGAGGAATGCAGTGGCATCAATTAGAATGTGTTAGCAGATAGCAAAGCAGGGAAGAAAAACCTTTCTCTCCTTTTTGCTCACAGGACAACACAGTCCCACTATAGGAGGTGTCAGAGCCACAAAGCCTTTTTTGTGGGTCTCTCTCCATTACATTACCAGTGCAATATGTAAGGTGGGGACTCTTTTGATTTAAATTAAGTGGAAAAAACACTAAATCCTATTTTTATTCAGCAGGGATAATGGTGTTATACTCTATAAAGGTCTTTAACTACTTATCTGTGGCTTAAAATCTTCCCCAACTCCCTTTTCACTCCACCTCAGTGTCTTATTCTCATTGGGGGCATTATATTTATTCAGTGGTGGAGGGTCAAAGACAGACTGTTAAACAAAGTTGCTTGTAGCCTTAACTGCCGCATCACTTCTAATTGTGTATCACTGGGTCAGTGGTTTGTTGTGTTGTCCCTCAGTAAGAAAGGAAGAGCGGATATGAATTTAAACAGTATCTTGTAAGGCATTGTTTGGAGTGGACTCAGGCTGCCACTTAAGAAGGAGAGGGCCTTTTGCAACTTTTAAGACAGTGATATAAAAGAAGAGGATGGAGAGGAAAACTGCTCGATGGTGATCACATGTCAGGGCTGACACACCATTCTGTTTCTTGAATGTAGAGAGGCCAGCCGCACATGCCGTTTCAACTAATTAGACTGCACTTAATTGAATGCTTTTTTCATCTATCACACAGCAAACACACTCTGTATTTGAAAACAATGAAAAAAGCTTTAATTTCAGACAGTAAATTCCATTAGTCTTTGTCACTAAAACATTCCTGCAACATGTTTAATTCAAGCTACTTGTGAGAAATCTGGGAAACAGGCATCACCGTTGGGGGAAAAGGTTACTCTCCACTGACTAACTTGAACAAACTGATTCTTAAGTTTTCCATCCCTGCACTCAGCATCCATTTTGTCTCCAATTTCCTTGCTTTTAACACGAGATGATACAGATGGCATGTGTGCTGAAATGAGATTGTGAATTTTTGTTCTCCTTAGGTTTAATGAGAACTAACTGGCAGGAACCTCTTGGAGAAAGGTGTGGATTTCAATATGAGCAATTACGGTTCATTTGAAGCCAAATGAGCCAAATTAGCATTCGCTGAAAAGAAAACCCTAGTTAAACTGTATGAAAAGTGCAGTAAATTGGGGCAAACATCGCAATGTGCAGAAATGCATCTCCGCTTTAATTGTGTAATTGTAGAAGAGCTCTAAATGCACGGCCCAATTAAACTTGCTTCTTCTGCAAGGCAAAGAATTGGCAGGTTATTATGCAGGAAAGTATCAGCACGGTTAAATAGCTGCCTTCTTCATGGGTGGGGATGGAGGGTGAGATCATTTGCAGCAAAATGGAATATCTGATCAAATATGGACAGATGTCTTCATACATGTTGAGCGGCTGTGAATTGGATTGGAAGAGGCAAGATAGATGGATGGCCTCCTCTAAGAGATAGAGCTTCCTGCCCTGAGTACTGAGGGGGGGGGGGCACAAGAGGAAGAGGGTGAGAGAGGGGGAAGGTTAGACTCTCAATGGGGGGAGACATTTCCCTGAAACACCAGTTGATGGGTTTCTCCCACAAAGGGTGGAGTGACGCAGTCTGCACTGCTGCACAACAGCCTGGTCTCTGTCTGGATTAGGCCCTGCAGCACACAAAGGAGAGCTCAAGTAAACGGTTCATGAATGTTGATTAATTGATGCCATTTTTTGCAGTGTGCCATGGAGATTTTAGAGGGGTAGGGTGCATAAGGGAGCTTGTGTGTGAGAGCTGCAATCTGAGGCTGGAAATGCTGTATTCGTGGGGCTATTTTTCAGAAATGCAAATCTCATTTGGTTACTATATAGCACAAAGTGACACAAGTTTGATTCATAACTGCTGCGGAGATCTCTCAATCTCTCTGACTTCTGTAAGTACAACAGTTGGCCAACGAGCTCAGTCGAGCAGGCACATTGTGACTATCGTTGGTTCCTTTTGACTCCTATCGGTGATGTCAGACGTGCCCAGCTGGCACAGCAAGCAGCTCAGGTGGCAGAGGCAGCGAGGAGGTTCCCACGATGGGGTTTAAGGCTACAGGTGTCCTGGGAGAATGAGGGTGGCCTGGGGCAAGGAGGGGCGAAGCACTGGCCCATAGCCCACCTCAATGGAAGGATCCCAGGGGCCAACTCAATAGCCTGGGTTCCACTTGATGGAGAGAGAAAGGAGCGTTTCAGCCGCTGCCCAGCAGGAAAGATCTGGTTGTGGGAGACCTCTTTCAGGGCTAACTGTTTGTCTGAAGGCTGTCACAGCAGATGAGTACTCAGCAAACAGCGTGAACAAGGATTTGAACCAGAAAACCAACAGAGCCTTGACAATATTGTGATTGGGCCTTGTCTCTTTAGAGGGGGCTGAAAGCCGAATTGAGAGCAGTAACAAGTGCACATTCAGCGCCGGACGGGGATGCCTTTGGGTTGTGTTTTATGGTTTGGAGGCTTGTATGTGGTGGATAAAGCAAAATCATGTTAATCTCTTTTCAGTCTGTTAAAAGCAGAATGGGAGTGAACCTGTGGCACTTTAATGGTCGAACCAAAATCATACAAAGTCGTTCTTCAGACAAACTTGAATGAGACTTCTGTAATCTCTTGACCCAAAACAAAGGCTTTCTTTAAAAGAGTAAATATAAGTGCAGCATCAGTTACAATGAATTAGTTTAAAACTTTAATCAGATGCATCTATTTACAAACGCTATAACTGAGCTATTACGCAACTCTAAGTCTGTGTGAAGCAGTGAATGTTTTCCGAATTTTCACCAACCATGCAAGCATGCAAATATGCCCCCAAGCAGGTACGTTCTGCATCCAAGATAGATAGATTACATACTGCCAAATCTGCATTCTCACTCATTCTTTGTGACCGAAAGGCAAGCGTGAACATTGTTGTCTTCTTGTTTCAGCCCAAAAAGGGATTATGAAGGACAGCAGCAGGCTGTAACTCAAGACACTTCATAAGTAATAATATCAAATTTTGCGCTCAGTGACTGGTTGAAATATGACTGAGTATAAGCATCACAAGTGCCTTATTTATGATTTGGCTACAAAATGCTTTTCAAACTGT
Source organism: Odontesthes bonariensis (assembly GCF_027942865.1). Lineage (NCBI taxonomy): Eukaryota > Metazoa > Chordata > Actinopteri > Atheriniformes > Atherinopsidae > Odontesthes > Odontesthes bonariensis. The sequence goes on along the minus strand of NC_134518.1, from coordinate 23,248,376 downwards.
CTTGTCCAATAATACCTATCCATCTCTTCTTAACAACAAACAGAATGGAGTGGGAATCAGTGAAATGAGATTACACATAAAACAATCCAATTATGTGCTTCACTTTTGTTTCCCCCTCTGACTTTGTATACATTTATCGACCTATTTATCCATTTGATGGTGAGTGAGAGGGGCATACAAAGAGCAATGTTGTCCTTTGGAGGAGTTGGGCTAACTCTGGAGGTTTCTGAAGAGAGAGGCTTGTGATGGAATGGGCCAGGAAGGACTGTGACTTCTCCATTGAGAGTGGAGGGGCACGCTGGATTAGCTTGATTTGCCTGTGAATGGGCGCTTTCCATTATTCTTGTTAGAGAGCTGTCACATCGAATTGAGAAAGTGAAAACCTCCTTTTATCAACCTTTTCCAAGTGAAACTGAACAGGCAATCAATAACTGAATTCAGACCCGGGGGAAAGTCAAGCAGAATGATATGGGGCTGTTATAAAAGGGGGTATTTGTCATATTGCTAATGTGAAAAAAAAAAGGATCACTGATGTCATTCGGGCCCCAGATGCTTTTGGCTGTAACAGAAAAGTGAGAAAAAAATAGAAATAAATTCAAGGTGGTATAAATAATATGTCCTACGCGGTGTTTAGTACGGATAAGATAACAGTTCTAATTGTAATACAATGGCAACCACTAAAACTACAACAACAGATGTGAAAAATGCTGAAAGGGATAAAGTGTAGAATCACCACGTTCAGAGGAAAGTAACGTGTTTACACAAAAAAAGCGGTCAATGTATAACAAAAGCATTCTTGTCCAACGTTTAAATTAAATGTCAGGTACATACTGTCAAGAGTTTTAAGGCATGGAACTGCCAGTTACAAACTCAACTTTTAATCAAATTAGTTCCCACAGAAAAGCATTTTTATTTGTGTAAATAATTATCAGAATCATGTGATATATTCAATGTAACCCCAAGCAGTGTTGCAAGACAAAACAAATCAAGAGTCTCTCGCATTTTATTATACAAGCGACACCATATTGTTTTGGAGTTTCATTATATTGACCTTATTGTGCCATTGTGCTTGTTCTGACACCATGATAATGCCTGAATACAGAGGGAATTATGCCCTGTATAAACAGATCCCATAGTCAAAGATCGCCTCAATTATCCCTCTACACATTGACAACATGAACAGAATAAAACCTAAAGCCTTAGTCCAAGCTGGTCTCAAGGCGCTCTTCAAACATTGTTTTGGCCATTGTTTGAGGGGCAGAAGAACATCATCAGCATCAATAGCAATAGAGAAAAGAAATATATTCATCTGATACATTAACCTTTTTATGCATTACAAAGAATTAATTGGAAACAAAAGATAAAGAGAATTAAAGAACGCATTTATGCATTATTTTTCACATTGCACCTTCACATCTGAAGTATGTTTGTGTTGAATCCTGATTAATTCTCAAGCACTTCCAACCTTTCACGCATTTGAGATTTGAAATAAGTGCAAGATTTTTTTCACATTAAATTACACATATTATTATGAAGGCCACTCTGCACATCCAAACCATTAATCAACAAATTTCCTCATATTGCGGCTTCCCATTTTTACGCTGGATGAAGAAAATGAATCGGATCGTTTGGCTTCATCAATCAAATTAGTAAATGATGTCGTAATCCTTACACAGTTAATTGAGCAGGTTGATTGTTGCCTGTCATTATTCAAAGCTCACAGATAGATCTCCGAGTATTTTAAGATTTAGAGCTAGTAAAGTCAATTTGATTGCCGTAGCTTTTCTCAGTTAAAGTATCATATTTGTACATAAAATAGATGTTACCATATTCACAATTATTTGAAAAACATTTTTGAAAATTAGGCTTCAACACCTTGTGGCCTGCTTCTGTTTCGCAAAAACGATTAAAAAATAATGATATAGTGATTTTGTTCAGTGCTCTGTTCCTGTAAAAAAAAAAAAAGAGAGAAGAGAATATTAGGTTTTCATCAATGTAATTGTCATCCATCCATCTTCTGTGCACAGTGAGTTGATAACAGTGCATGAAAAATGACTCAGAGCTGTAATGAGTGTCACACCTCTGAGGTTCACAGCTCTCCGTGCAACATCAGTTCCCCATTTATTCCACTTCGCTGTCTTTACTCAACCTAATGTATATATATTCTTTATCCTAACAAATTCCTCTCTCTCTGTGCAACCCCACCTGATTTCAGTGATAAACTAAAAGCCTTTTGTCCAAACAGATTCTGATAGGCGATCGGTGTAGGATTGCAGGTAGGGCTGAGGGGGAAGAATCCTTAATTCACTTATAGAATACGTTGATTATGACGGTTTCCCACATTCTTGCTCTTAGAGTTTTTTCATACAATCTGAGCCACCAAGGGAGGAAAAAAAAACAGCCAGTTTCAACCCCGGAGTGCAGCTGCGAGGCAATTATCATCAAGCACCCCTGCATCTGTGTACAAACAATCTCACAGCTGCTGCCATTGATACTGTACATGCAGAAAAGAGCAGGTTGACCCCAGGGCGCCCGTATCGCCTCCAGGAACATGGCCTATTCATGTACAAGGTATTAGTGACACCTACGAACACTCAACCTGTTTATAATTTTAAATCAGCTGTCATTCATTGTTTATCGCAACGTGTGCTGCTTTTTGTTGCTATGGAATATTATCTAAATGTTTTTGTCTTTATGCAAAATGATAGCAACAGTAATCAAAAGGTACCCACTGAAGCATAGGTATAAAGTGTGAATTCCTGTTTGTCCACACAGGTGTAATCTGGTGTAGTCTTTTTTTGAGTTGCCAGAAAAATGTATACAACTTAAAGCACATATAGGCTAAAGATTTTTCGCTATTTTTCAACTTTTAACCTCTTTTTTTTCAGTAGGTTTAACACTGGAAACACAAGCTTATTTCACAATTTGAGTGTAGAAGCCATATGTTACAATGCACAAAAATATTCTAGAAGTCTAGAATGCCTCCATTGAATCACAATTTAGTATGACACGTTCTCATTAGGGGATGTATTTAGTTTCAAAGAGTTTCTCATATGAAATCTGTTAGTTTCTACTAAAAAAAAAAGAGCATCCACCTACATCTATATTCTTCCGGACAATTTTGTTTTTCAGTAGCTTTACAATCGTATTAAAAAACATTTAATCATTGCTGTGTGATTCTTTGTTTGCTACCAGGGTGGGCATATGTGTGTCTAAGATGGATGAATGTGTGTGACGAAGAATGTGACGGGGCCGGTGAGAGTGCGTGAGCGGGCTCATTTGTGAGAGTAGTGTGGCTGTTGGGAGCACTGTGGGACAGAGCGGAGATGGAGGATGACTTTATGACACAGAGGGGACAGGATCAGGGGCAGAAACAGAAAGGGCCTGGTGGAGGTGTTGGTAGTATGGGGAGAGGGGCTGCCCAAGCTGTCAGTTCTGAGGGGCTGCTGGAAGGCTCAGCGGGAGCCCAGCTTGGCCCCCGGGATGCCTTGTCACCAAGGCGAGGCCCTGGAATGCACCAACACACAATGAGCTCCTGGGGCTTAGAGGGCACTCCGATTTGATAACCACATTAAAGTCCTAGCAACATCTGTTGGGGTGCAGGAGAAAGGGCTACTGGCAAGCTTTAACCCCCGAAACTGGGATCATTAACCCTCACCCCTGTGAGAGAAGGGGGACAACAGCCCCCTATTTGTCAGCCGCCCTGCACAGAGCTGCGGGGGCTAATATTTTACCAGAAACAGCGTGAGAAGAGAAGCAGCCCCGGGCACCATGGAGAGAACTCCTTCACACTTTACATACGCATTAACAGGAAAGTACAGTCTGTTTTGTTTTACGCAACTCCCAAAATAACATTTGCATGGACTCAAGAGGCCCACTGAGCATGTTTTTGATTCATTTTGATCAATTGCTTATACTTAAAAAGGTAGAAATTAGAATTTTGATATGTCATTCCTTTACATGAGTAAGTGCAAAACATTTTAGTAAATATCTAATAAATAGAAAGGACTGTCACTCATTAGGTACAAAAAGATGCGTGGGTGTAGTTTTCCTCTCTAATTTATTAATATATGGTTAGGGATGAGAGCCTGGGGTTGATAGAGGATGGAGAAATAACAGGTGTCCTGTCACAAAGACACATCTCAGGCTCCAGGATGCTCTGGTGCTTCATGGGTCGGCTCCAAGCCTCATTCACCTCCACAGGTTTCAAAGCGAAGGCCACCTCCCTGTAATGAATAATTAAGGAAACAAAAGGCCCCAAGGGGGTGAGAGCGTAGAAGAGGAGATGGAAGCTGTGGAGGGCCTAATGCAACTAGACCAGATGCGATGAGGAGAGCCAAGGTTTTTGCCCCTGCGCTTCATAGAAAACATCATCCTAAATGTATTCCCTGGAGATGAGGGCCTGCAGGAGGTGCCCCCAATGCACAGGGTCCTCAAGTACCTCCGCACAAGTAATCCCATTCACTGCAGCTCATTACATGGGCAATTAAGTGCTGGGGTGGAGGAGCGAGGCGGGGTGGATGGGGTGATAGCAAAGAAGTGTGTATGTGCGCGTGTGTGTATGTGTGTAAGTGTATGGGGGGAGCTAACAAGCCCATCATTTGGTTTTAAGGATCAAAACCCCTACCAATCCATTTCCCCTTTACCCAGCATCACCCTCGTTGGCCACCCCCTCCCTGCTCCTTCACCTGATGCTGAATCTCTGTGGACACCTGCCTCTCCTAATGAAGATCTATGGCTTCATTTCCATTTCTGGAGTCATATCAGAGACTGCCAAGCACAAAACAGGCCTGTTTCCTCAGAAGCCCAGAGAGCCGGATAGAATGACACAGCTAAGTGCTTTGGCAGAGCAGGGCAGCTGCAGAGCCTGAAAATGGGATTTGGTTGGGGGTTCTGAAGTGGGGGGCTCGGATGGAGAGGATCTGATGTTTGGATTGGCCACAATGGCAGCCGTGTGCTACCTCAGCAGCTCCTTGGTACTAATGAGACTTTCTGCAGGGATGGAAGAGGAGAGGAGAGGGCCTGAGGAAGTGGAGAAGCAGAGAACAGAGGAGTACACCACTACACACCTACCTCACACATCCCTCTCATCTCTTCTGCTGACAACAGCTATGCTAACTCTTGAGGACACACACCAAAGATCTTTAAAACACAGACATGCATTCGCTCTCATGCACACTCACAGGTGTCAAGACTCACATAGCCACCAAAGCACCTGTTTTGCTCTGTGGCTGCAAAGCTCTTGTGTAGGGTAGCTGACTTAACTATAAAGGTTTATTGTACATGGATACATTGAGAACAGGTGGTAAAAAAAAGAATAACTGTTGCAACATACATTATATGTTCAACTCCAGTTTATAGAGTAATCACTAACTACGGAGACTTGATTGTCATGCTCAAGCCTAAAGAAAAGGCACTCAAAAATGTGCATAAGCTGTAAATTGTCACTGGAAAATATAATTGCATGCCAGCCCTGAACTCTTCCTGCCCCACCATGTTACCCCCTTCTGCACAGCAAGCATGTGTGTCTTTCAATACAGTGGTTAAGGTCTGGCTTGTTAACATGTTCTAGCTCACTGACTCCTCTCAGCACCCGGGGCTAGGGACACAGAGCTGGGGCAGGTGAGGAAGAGGAGGACAGGAAAAACAAACAAGGTGACACCTTAGCCATATCACAGCTGTCTGCCTCCATGGCACACTCAAGTGAAGTTTTTTTCCGGGCTGGCTGTAAAGTGTTATATTTGGGCAATAAATATGTGTTTATATACAGATATACATACATATATATGTAAAAGTAACAGAGTTAGGCCATGATAAAGACTCGTCTGTTTTGACACATAGTGTCTGATGAGGGAAATGACTGAAACAGTCAGATGTGAATTTAGTCTTCAATGGTTATTGGAGTTAAAACAAAACTCACATTGGCTGATTTAAGTATATGAATTCAATGCAGTTTATATCAGTATAGATTCCACAGCTAACATGGAGAAAAGCAGGTCATTCATGAGGCATAAGGTTACCTGTTTGTGTGTGGGGGGGTGGAGCTTGGAATGGTGTGTGTGTGGGGGTGGGGGGGGGGGGGGGGTGGTCAGGTCAGGATTGTGTATGGTGTCATTTTGCAGGCCCCTCTTCACTCACCTGGAACAGAGCACTTCCCCTCCCTGTGTCTTATCAGCTCTAGGAGGAAATACCTGCTGCAGGTAAACACGACCCTTCGACCCCTCTGCCATCCACTCTGCCCGACTCTCAGCGGCCAACATCCCCGTCTCATTCTAAATCCAGGGATTAGCTCGACCACAACCCCTAACACCCAGCTCAGAGTCTCACATCTGCATTTAGCCCTGAGTCTGTGTTCAGACCAGGTCTTCTGACACCCCCTTGGCCCCTACCCCAACCACCTAAGATGTTGTTCTTCATGCACGGGTGAGGACACCTTTACCCCCCCCCCACCCCAACCCTTCCTCCATCCACTCATCCCTCAGTCTCAACTTTAATCTTATCTACATATCACCAGGTGTAACCAAATATCCCCCTTATCAACCAAGGTATCCTCAGCTCTGTTTTGCACTGTCAGGGGAGTGATTTATTCACTGGAAACTGGATTAAATACTACATCATACGTCAAAAGAATGGCTGTGTTTGCGATGGAAGTTACGTTCATTAGAGTATGAGAAATATGATGAACTTTCAAAGTGAACACATTAAAGAATGGTTGTAATTAAAGAGAAGACGTCTGCTTTTAATGACTTTGGAGTGTAATTAATTCCTCTCCAGTATCTGTAACAGATTTTTCTAATAAATGTGTGGGTGGTGATTTATTTTTAATCACTTCCTTAAGAGTTTTGAAATAAGAGTTGTTCTCTGAAATATGACATCGCTCGTTATGGCTGGGGCAAAAGCCCCACCCTGTTGTTTTTTTGGGATTACACATAGACATACATGCAATAGCACAGGCACATACAGATGCAGGGTTGCAAATATATGATCAGTATCTCCTAAAATGCCCCCTCCTACACACAAAATGTAGATATCCAAAAAAGTGCAGAATATGTGCCACATTGCTTTCACTACTGTCTTTGTATTGCTGGGAGGAGGAAGAGGAAGGTGGGTGAGGCTCTGCTAATTGAACCAAGAATAGTCTGTTTTCTAAGGGTCATGAGTCCCTTTTAACAACAAAAATGTTCCCAGTTGCCTTTCTGCCCTCGTGATAGAGTGCCAAACCAGAGGGCGCTGCCAGCCACTGCCCACACGCACCTCCCCACCACAGGGAAATCTCTCTCCCTGAGCCACTACCAACTCCCACCCCCCACACTTCCCCACCCCTCCTCCACTGTCACCTGAGCCACACAGGTAAATAGCTTGACTATATTTGATGGATGTGGTTTCCCACGGAGACAGTGATGTATGCAAGGCCAGAGGCCACTCCCCCACACCTCCCCTCAGTGAAGTCTGGAGCTGGAGCCGTGATTTTGCACTGATAACCTTGGCACGCCCCTTATCGGCTGAGGCAAAGGAAACTGGAGAGGACACACGACTTCCTGTGTGATGCACCTGAGTGTATGCCTCATCAGGCTGACACAAAAAAAAAGAGGGTCTCCTCTTTGAAACCAGCCCATGAAGACATACGCACATATCAAAGTAAACTTAAGTGCTTCATGAATGAGATGACTGTGAAGAATAAATGTACATTTTGTTTGTGCATGTATGTACAGATATCTATTAGACCATTGTTCAATTTACTATTGTTGGTTTATCGCTGACATGAATCTCTCCGCCACATTATGGGGAGGTTGCAGTCCCCAAACCACACCTTAATTAACAAAAAAAATTGTTTTTGTTCTTTATCAGTGACAAGAACTCTCCTCCTCGTCATTAGCAGATAGCCCCTAAATTAGAGATAAGCAGTGACAATGGTAGAGGTGAAGGCCTGGATCACAGTTGTTTTTTTTATCTCTCACCTCATCTGCAGCCTGTGGTGTCTCTGTCAGAGGATGTTGTTAAACCAAGTCAAACACTCAAACATCCTGTGGCATCATCCTGCCTATATAGTGTCCACAGTCCCACACACACATACACACAACCCTCTTTCTTTTATGACAGTTCACACTTGGCTGGGGCCTGGTCCCTGTGGACAGTTCTCAGACTCAGGGATGCTATTTGCTGGTGTGAGGGGGATCCTGGATTTCTCTGGGTAGATTTTATTAAACACCCATACTCATTAAAACTTATACATCTATCCAATAAAAGGATGAGGACATGTTTTATTATGACAAAGGCTCAGAAACTTAAAAGGCAAAGCTTCACACATGAATTACCTACTCCGATCAATAAACTGGCAAAATTATTGATCTAATTTGACCAACTTCAGAGTAAAACTCTCAGTAAAAGTATAGCTCCTTCTGGACAACTTTGATCGGCGCTCAGCCTAAAAATACTTACACGATTGCGCTCATAAACTCACACGCACGCACGCACACACTCACTCACTCACACACACATCCTCTGTGTGAAGGGAGGAAGCCCCAGAGCAGGCAGGTTAATATCAGGAGCACTTGACAACAATAGTGTGTTATGAGGTGCTGCAGTCGTAATAAGGTCTTTGTTGGGACTTTAAAGCACAGCCACATCACATCATTACTCATCCTGGGAGACCAGTTGCCAGTCGGCATGGCAACCGGGACTTGGCTGAAACCAGAAGCAAGACCAGAATCTCAATGCCCAGAGAGGGAACACACACACAAAGAATGTTCTAGTGGCAGGAAAAAGTTTACAAGTGGCCACAGTGACCCCAAACCAAAACTTTGAAGATGGGAAAGTTTATCTAAAACATGGCAAGTTAAATCAAATGTACATTTTGTGCCTTTGAATTTTAATGTAATGTTGACTCAGTGTTTCATATCATGTGTTCCATCAAACTAAAAAGTTTACTCTTAACTTTTTTAGTCCAGTCAAACAGGAAACTGATTTAGTCCACCCATGCTGAGTGTGTGAATGGACAGATTAGGAGTGGACAGTGCAGTTAGTGGAGGTATGCAGCGGTGTGAGAGTTTTATCCTGCAGGTTGTTGGTAGTGTTGGGTCAGTGTGGAGCGGTCAGCAGCTGCTGGCTGGCCTAGGTCCCACAGTTCCCAGGCTGGGGGGATTGACAGGCCAGTAATAAAATCAGGCGCCCTGGTTGGGCTGTGTGCGGCCCATTGTTCCCTCAGCAAGGCCCACGGCTGCTGTTTACTTTCTCCCATATGCATTATTCAACGGCACAGGAGCTCCCGGAGAAAGGGGCCCCATTCAGGGATCCTCTTGCCCTTGTTTTGTTTTGCTAATTTTCAATTAAAATAAACCATCTCTTGCCAGTGCCATGGCTGAGTGGGGAAAGAGAGTGGGACACTGTCCCTGCCATTTGGGACGTCTGAGGAGATTAGACAGAATCTGTAAATGAGAATAAAGTGGGATGTATCATTTATACTGTTAGTGATATGTTTAAATGTTGACAATAAAGGAGGTTGCCATTTCAGCTGGGCACATATGCAGGCCTCTCGTGTACGTTGTTATTGTTTAGCTTGTCTTCCAATGTGACCTACTTTTTTAAGAGGATTTTGATAGAAAGAAAGAAAAAGAAAAAAACAAAGAGTGTGAGATTTATTTTCAATCAATCAACAAGTGCACATTTCTTCTATTGAGGGACATGATAAAGTTCACCCTCGAGGTTGCAACAGGAGGATTCCCATATGGTAAGTGAAAGTGTGAACTAATCTCAAAGACAATGACTTTTCAATAATGACTCCCAGAGGTCATTAAGTGAAGCCAGCCAGGGCAGGCTGGGCTAATCAATAAGTCCAGTGATAGCTCTCTTTTTTTCAGTCGATCTATTCTCACAGGAGGGGGCTGAGCCAGCCTTATGAAGAGCCGGGACAGATGCAATGACAGTGGGGATCTAGCAGAGTTAAAGATTCACCACACATCTGTCAGTTCAACTGGAGCGGCAGCTCAAAGTCTACCCCCGCTGCCTGCCTGCCTGCCTGCCTGATGCCATGCCTACCTGTGGATTGGGTTTGGTCTGTTGCTAAGCCTTAGCCTTACCATATGCCTCTTCTTTGGGATCTCTGTCTTTCTGATAGTGCAACATTCCCCTCTCATATCTTGCCTCAACTATGTTAATTCTCTACTAAATCTCCACGCATGCCTTGTACACACAAACACCTGCTGCCAACATGCTCCTCTTGAAAAAAAATTGGAAAGCAGTTGTAACTGGCTGGCTCCCAAAGCAGTCACTCTTGCTACCTATCAAATGTTGAAAATTACAGCATTTAGCAGCAGCCTGTCCGAGCCTGTTGTAAGCTTCACAGAGGCTAACTTTGACTGAACAAAATCAATCCCCCAAGCATGTACAGTACATGTACTGTCATCGTCTACACTATCAACTGATGATTTGCTTGTGTCCATAATTAGAAATCATTTCTCTCTGGAAGACCATGGTACCCCGTTAGTGCTTGGTGAGTGGGGATGTGAATGTGGAGGGCCTCTTGGGATGGTTGGACACACTATGTTGTCCCGCTGGGTGCAGGTGAGCTCTCAATGCAGCCCTCAGCACCTGCCCTCTTTGTTCCCTTGTTGATGGCTTTACGGCATGAAGGGGATCCGTCTGTCTGGCTCTCGTAAAGCCAGCAGCGCGAGGCCTAGTAAAAGCCACACTGCTGCCATGGCATTGTGTGGGGCCCCCATGGCTCCCAGAGTGACCCCACCAACTATGGGGGGAGCTCGTTTAAATGCCCACCACACATGTCATGCATACTTACAGTTCACCTCTTGCAGGAAATTTATATCAACACCAAAACAACCCACATATGTTCTGTGTGAGTGTACACATGTGAGTGTATGTATGAAGAGATATTCTGCAGACAAACAGTGGTATTCATAGAAGTTTACTAAAAACTCACCGTGAAAATAATCACTGCTTCAAAGCACATTTACTCCAGTGCTAAACCTGTAGCTGTATAAATGAGCTCTTCTTAATGTGCATTATCCTTTTCTTACTGTACATCTTAAGGGATGATATAGCCTTGTGACGTTAGATAAAACTACACAACCACATACAAGTATAAAGTAAAGTAAAATCTTAATTAGTTAAAACATTACAAGACTGCCTCTGGTAAATAATGCAACATAATTACAACAATGTAGTAAATTCAATAGAGAAACCTTTTTTTTAAACTCAAGTGTACCATGTGTAACTTTTATAGAAAATCTTTGTAAGTTGTGACCGTAATGACTATTAAGTGACCTAGAGTCAGGCATCCTGTTGCTATGCCAGTGAACATTCTGGGCATCAGACCAAAATATACACAACAGACAGGTTTTTTAGGCAACACAATTTACTGGATGCACACACATCAGTGTGGTCAAAACCACAGTTAGCAGTCACAATATCATAATAAACAAATTCTTCTCGGCTCAATGATGAAATAATCACAAAAAGCTGCTTCATAGTTCAGAGATTTAATGTAGCCTTGTGGAGAATATGATGATATTTCTCCATGACCTTACCTGTTTTTTTGACCATGATTGTGAGTCTCTGCTCCCTTCATTTGACCACAACTGCATGACGTCAACTTGGGTTCAATAAGACAAAATGTGCACTACAAGGCTACTTTACAACCTGCCACATTTAACAGAAATTATACCTGCTGTAAAAGTACTGGATAAGTTACAATTAAGGGTTTGTCTCTGATATTGTCTGGCACTGGTTTCATTGTTGACTTGGACTGCGCTGATTACATCAATACATCAAATATGCTGAGAAGTTATCAGATCCCAACACTATTCTTGAAAACAGATGTTTCAACATAAGTGAAAGTAATGCATGGTTTACTCTACCCATCACTGTAAAACCGCCAGAAGTTGACAGGAATTAAAGCCTATTTTCTCTTTTGCACTTGTTGAAGACAAGGAATACTTTAGCTGTTATGTCAACGGATATCCCATGATAACTGAGTAAGTACTTCTCAAGTGTTAGGCTACAGTTTATGTTGAAGCCTTCAAATCAGTTTAACTGACAAACACTGAGTACCCAGCCCAATAAAGCAGCTCAATGGCTGTTAGAGGTCAGTGACTGCACAGAAATAAATTGATATCATTTTCCTAGATATGAAATCTTACTGATAAGCTAAAGAAAATTAAGTGTCTGAAAAGAAGGTGATGAGCAGCTTGGTGTATGAGATCAGGTCTTTGAGTGGGAGCATCTTAGAAACCAATTACCAGACAAGAAATAGATCATTATTTTTTCTTAGAGGATTGCGTTGTGGGTATGTGGGGGGGGGGGGGGGGGGGGGGGGCAAAGGTGGTTGCTAAAAGGAAGGGAGGGTTTTCTAGATTGAGGAGTGGGGGCACAATAAAGACATAATCATCTACCCTCAACTTTTCCTATCCAACTTTCAGATTTTAATTTGCTGTCTGTGAAGTGGTACCTAATTTACTTTCGCCTAGTCCCTTCAATGCACCATTGTTGCTGCTGCTGAGATTCAGAGCTTCCTCTCTTAGCTCACCTCGGCGTGAAATTGGTTTAATGAAGCTGAAAGGTATGGGGCTCTCACAACACTGTGAATTCCAATGACACTGCTTGATCCACCCACCCCTCCTCTCAGTACCACCCCTACCTCAACCCAGCTCCCTGCACACTCACATTATGGTACAATTTATAACGAGGACACAAAAGATCCCTATCTCGCACATTACATCAGTGCATATTACTGTGCCTTTGAGAGCCTCAAACCTCATGCAAATGCTAAAAAGGAAAAAAACAGTGACTGATATCGCATGCATGAGCCACTCGCTGGGATTTAAACAGATTAAGTGTTTGGCTTGTGGGGAGAGAGGCTGTTTTAAAGTGAAGGAGAAAGAAGAAATGCAATGGGATCACAATAAATAAGAGAAAGCAGATATATGAAACAGTGAATAATAATCAGAAAGTAATCTTGCCTCTTTTTCCCACCTCATCCAATCTGACCCTGTGAAAGGTGTTCTCGTGTTACCTGTCCTCCTGGGTGTGGCCTCTAATGGGAATGGAAAGGAAGTCCTGTGGGATTATTATGTTTGTATGTGTGTGTGCGTTACATCAATATGATCCCCTTCAGTCATATCGCTTACTTCTACTCGTCCCCTTTTTGAACAATCGAATGGAAATGCATCCGTAACAGAATATTCCAGCCTGCACCACTTGTTTCTGGTTTGAGGACCAGTTTGGAGCGGGTAGATTTCAGGCAAAAACTGCAGAAAGTGGAAAAGAAAGTAGGCCACATGCGTGTGAAGAAACAGCAGGATATCTAAGGTTTCCCAGCTGTGGTAGCCTCCGATGCCAGTGGTGAGGAGGGACTGTGATGAGCAGCTGTTGTGTTAAGAGGATGGGTTTGTAATATTGCAAGTATGTCTTAAAACAACAGTCAGGTGCCTAAGTGAGCTCTGAAATAGTTGTGGTTGCAGAAATCATTCCTCCTGATCACACTGGCAATGAAAAAATCCCTTTCAAATGCGTTTCCACTGAGATTAAGGACAAAAACCACAGTCTGCATTCCAGAAAGACATGTACTGAAAAGTTTATCTAAAGCTGTTATTTGGCTTGAGCAGAAGGTGTTCAATAGGTGTTTCTTCCAAAGATCCAAGATTCTCGGGACAACAATGCCTCTTTGTCTTATAGTTATTTCACAACAACTATCCAAGGATAACCTTTCAATGTAGGTTTTGTGCCATTTGGCTCCTATACATTACAGTGAAAGTACAGTTTATTTAATACATTTTTCATGATCAAGAAAAGAAACTGAAAAACCTGTTTCCGTGTTCATATTGAGGCAAATACACTTTTTCTGACAGATGTGAAAAATATTAAACTGAGCGTGTTTAGGGGGAAAAAATCATCTTGTTAGTCTAACCACGACTAAACTTTCAAAATACACGTAAACATGTTAGTCTGATGAAAATAGTTATGAATATATTATTTATATAATATATTATTATAAATAATAAGCCGGAGTAACATATTCAGATAATGTGGTTAAGGGTGAAATCACTTCTACATGTATATGCTTAATGAGACTAGATTAGGCTCAGATGGTCCACACATTCCAACATTTTGCATCCTTCTGTGGAAACAGCAAAGCTTCAGTGTATATATCAACACAGCTGGTTTCCCAATCATCATTCAGCAGCTTTATAGCTTCTTTCAATAATCACCCTAAGATGATGAATGATAAAAAAATTAAAAAAGAATACTGTAACTTTATAATTTCCCTTTGAATTTTTTTTTCAATGTCATTTCATTTTCGTTTCCTCATTCACATATTTTTCTGTTTCTATTGCCATACAGCTAAACGCAGCAGAAATTGCGACTGAAATTCAGTCCATTTAGACTTCACGTCCTTTTGTGGCCACTTAAGGCATTTGCAGACTGTCTCTCGGCTTTAAAGAAAAATCCTGATTTTATAACCCATTCAAATAACTTTAATTCAATGTCTGTGCTGTGAATTCAGCTATACTTACATGTATGACGATCTCCCACAGGGAACGTTGAATGTCTTGAATTTGCTTTTTACGTGTCTCGTAGCGTTGCAGTCTCAGACATACTTCACTCAATAGATCGATTCTCCTCCTATGCCTAATAGGACAAGGACAGTGGTTCAAATAAATAGCCAGGGTGAACTTCAGCCACAGTTTGACTAAACTCAACATGTAAATGTATTGAGCAATGACGTTAGCACAACATCCAGGAACATCCTACAGCTAAGAGGAGGGCTAAACCGTGGCTTCTTCTCTTCATATATAACTTTTGATAGATTCAGTTGACATCAGTGCTGCAAACTTATCCTGATAAAAAAGATGCCGTGAACTTGCTATTGAAGGCCAACCCAGTCTCACCGCAAAGTAGATTAATCACAAAAACTTAGTTAATTGATGTCAACATACACAATTTGAGCAGCTTTTCGTGCGACTGGACACAAAAAAAACTTCACAGGGTTCACTGAGTTGAATTGACACAACATGACTGTAGCAATCCCATTTATGAGGCGACGAAGTTTCCTGAGGAGGTTGGAGGTTTCAAGAGATGACACATGGCTGCCATGCTGAAGAGTCCTGTTCCAACCACCAATAGTAAGCAAATTTTACTTTCAGTTTACTAACCAATTGCCGTTTTCATGTGCTTTCAGATACTGTTTTGTTTTCTGTTTTACGCAGTACAAAACATGTGGTTAAGATTAGGTTTTACAGTATAATTGGTTGAGGTTGATGAGTTAGGAGCCACATACGGATTGCACGTCCTACTGACAGTCTTTGAAAGTCGTGCTGGGTGGCAAGAAAAAAGACAGAAATGGTGCTCACCAGCACAAATAAAATGCTTCGTATTCAATGACTATTTCATATTTTTCTGTGAAACCAGGCTACAGAGTTGATGTTATACAAGCGTTGTGACACCAAGAGACCAGATTAAGGAATGAATTGGGCAAGGAAAGAAAGAAAGAAAGAAAGAAAGAAAGAATGAAAGAAAGAAAGAAAGAAAGAAAGAAAGAAAGAAAGAAAGAAAGAAAGAAAGAAAGAAAGAAAGAAAGAAGAGAAAGCATGAGCAGGTTTAAAGACTTTTGTACAAGGTTTGACTTACAAGATTTCTTTAGTCTGTGATGACACGGGCATTATGCTGAACTTTGGCTGCCGTATGTCAAAAAGAATGAGCACTTTCACCACTCTGGAGTTCTAGCCAGCACCAAGCACTGCTGTTTGTCTTTCAAATGCCATTGTGGGTGAGGCCACCAATGTACGCACAAAGTGCCTGTTACAACTTTCCATTCACTGTGGGATTGTGAAACTCACAAAGGAATGTCAAATGATCCACCTGTGATTTTGTGAAGTTGTGAAAAAAACTGTCATCATCTAGTCAGAGTTGGCAAATGATTTCTTTAAACGCTTTTCTTGTTTTCTGTGATTTTGTAGCTACTAAGGCCATTTAGTGATAGCACGAGGGGAGTTATGCGAACACAATGTGTACCTCACACACACATTCACCGAAAGAGAAGCAGAACTGCTAAACTGTTATATTTAGCTTCATTTCGAAAACCTTATCTCAGGTGAATTCAGATGGGAAGATTACAGCCGAGCAGAACCACGGGAGCACTATCTTTTACAGGTAATTACTCAATTATATGTAAACACTGTCACAGGAAACACAATGCCATGGAGTGAATCATGCCACCTGCTAAATGATCCACTTCAGCGCCACAACAATCTGCATTGACGAAAAGGAAAGGCATGTAAAAAAGAAAAAAGTCAGGAGGCTACATCCACTTGTCAGTGCAATCTCATCCAGAACACAAGGTAAATAATAATATGCTAAAATATTTAACAAGTAATCTGTAATCTTAACAAGGCATCTGTGGTTTATTTTCTTAAAAATTAAGTAGCATGTATCTAACTTTGATTAATACTTTTAAGATAAGACATCTCTCTTATTCAATATTTTCCCTGACAAACCAAACACCGTCTTGTCACTGTTCATGTCAGCTTTGACAGTACTTCTTTTTTACCACTAGTGGGAGCTAGTAAACAGATGACATGAGTATCCAAGGATTCCCGTTCAGGCTCAAACACAGAAAAAGTTCTTGTTTGAACAGTGTTAGGAACCAACAGTGATTTTATAGGTTTGTTTAAAGACACAGGTTAAGACTTTAGACAGCCAGGTAGTTAAATAGATGAGTTTGAAGAGGCTGGGTGTTAGGTTACACTGATGCAGGCTAAATGGATGAGTCCTTTCATGAGTCTGTAAACATTTAGGCAGAGCTAACAGAGTGGATAAGATGTGACACTTGCCCTGAAATACTGAGTTCTGGCCGAACTGACTCAGAGAGGCAGAGGTGACAGGTTTTCACCTCTTAGGTTTTATTTCCTCATATTTTAGATGTTAGTCAGAGGGCTGCGGCCTCCCATCTGGAGCATGAAACCATACACACTTATACACACAACCAAGAATGGAGACCCCATATGGTGTTACCTGCTTGTGGTCAATGGTCACACACCTGGTGTAAGGCCACAGCCCACAGTCCTTCCCTGTGGTCCTGCACTCACCACATAGGTTAACACACACTAAGTAAAACAACCCACTCTACTGAATCAGCCCCACAGGCCTTCTAAATCTCTCCTGAGACAACCTACTGAGAGGTAATGAGGAATTAGAGGGGAGGAAGGAGGTCTGCTGAAGATTTACAGGTTTTAACTCCTGGCGCTGTCACCCAAGAAGAGCCACAGGCCTGTGGCTCAGTAACACCGACAACCACTGCCTAACCAACACAATAACACCTAACAGCTGATGTTAACTTAAGAATAAAAACAGTTTGATGTGTAAGTCAAAATAACTCATATATAAGCCTGGACTATTTTTACTGTTTGACATCATCTTGTGGCCTCAAATATCCAGTCATGACTCATGTTCTGCTTCTCCTTCACATTTATTTCCTCTATGATTTAGTTGAGAAATTAGGAGTCAGCATACTGCGTTACATATTATTTTAGGAATATCAGTAAACTGCCTATAACTAGGAATTTAAGATTCTATTTGTACGTATTTTCCCTTTACTAGTTTAAAACCTTTGTTCAGCTGGATTTTTTTTCTTTGCTGCATATCCGAAATCCACAATGACAGACTTGGCTTTACTGTCAGACTATGTCAAATTAATTTATCCGTATAATTTTGTACATACAACAGAGAATAGAATAGCTCTAAAACAGGGGCTGATATGAGGAGAAAGTCCTCCTGAAAACGTGCCCATCAGACAACCCATATCAATTATGCTTGTAAGAAATGCAACCTCCGGTGGTTGTTAGGGTCACTACATGTGAGGGTGACAGTCACATTGTAAATATGATGTCTTTTAGCCCCACGTTCGAAACCAAGACCAAGTAGTTTTAATCTCTAACAATAACCAAGGGTTGGTATTACCTAAACCGCCTAAACAAGGAAGTAACAAATGTTCTTGTTGTGTTTATCTGTAACCAAGGGATCAAGCAACATGCCATCCAAAAAAATGATAGTCATGTTTTGAATCTTAGCCCTAACCATGATAATCTTCTAACCATAACCAAGTAGGATTATTGTCTAAACTACACTAAACGTGTTCTAGTAAAGAATGGCCAAAGGTTGTCCTATGACGAGCTCATTTTCACTTCACATGAAGACACACGGTTAGATGTGTTGCGTGTAACTGTGAAATTCATCCCCCGCCTTCCTACTTATGAGAACTTTATGGCTTGTTAAATGAAAAACTTGAGAATGACAATTGCTCCTATGTGGAAATACTCATGTGTTATATTCCCACAAGTTAAATGGGTCCCATTTAAGTGTATGAAAAAACAGCCTATATGATCGTTCCAGTGAAAGCAAATATTAGCCTGCAATGTAAAGGGTGAATTATTACTTATATGAACCTGTATTATGGCATAACGTACAGTACTTTGTTCATACTAATAAGGCCGAATCTGTCAGCAATACTTTGAGTTATGTGTGTTTTTAGACTGAACTTGTGTGACAAACTTCTATGGCCACTCCTCATTCCAGTTTGCTTCTCCCTCGAACAAGCTGGTAAATACTCTGAAATTATGTCGCTTAATCTACCTGTCTGCATTAATTTACTTCTACTTTCTCATCCGGTCTTCCTTATTTTTATACAATCATAGAGCAAATCATTTCTCCTTTTCCTCCATTTCCTCTTTAAGGTGAATCACAATATCTTGTAGAACACCTAAAGGCATCAAGTTTACATGCATAGCAAAAAGCTATTGACATGTCAGACAAAATTACACAAACTCATGCAATGTCAGAGAGCTACTTTATGAGTAAGAGGAGCTGAAACTTTGTTCCTGATCTAAAGTTAGGAGAGATGCTAATATTAGTCAAACAAACCACCGTTTGATGTAAGCAATGCTTTGGTGGTTCCAGACTACATGATATACTATGAGGGACGTCACAATCAGGCAACACATGCGCACAGTCTGACTCATTCACATGTCACGAAAACAACCCCAGGATGAAGAACTGTGCACTGATTCACAAACCCATCATGGCTTAACTTTCAAAGGGGTGGTTCTCCTGCTATGTGTTATTCTAAGCTTTCGAGAAACTGGTTGTTTGACTTAGAAGACTTCATAATCATGCCTGCTAATTCCAGAACCCAGCAGAAAAAAAATACACAAACGTCTTTGAGTCAACCTTTCTAACTGTGGGATACATGCAAAACAGAGTGGGGATGCACACTCACAGTGACAGATACCAGATGACAGATAGGTCCTCTCATCTCCCCGTTGCGACCATGTGGTGAGCCATCTAACCGAGGGGGCCCATGTTCAGTGGATGGGCTTACACCCTGGACAGGTATGTACCGTGCAATCATCAGACTAGCTCAGAGCATGCAATTATCAGAAGGTGCCGTGGAAGTAAGTGTGGGGCGGTGGTGAAAACAACTTTAAAGAAAGACAACTAGTGTCAGATGTCAAGATTTACCTCCCCCGACTAATTTTTCTCCCTTACAACTGCGTAAGGTGTCTTCTCATGTGAAAGCAGACATTGGCTGCAGTGGGTGTGACCAAGCATGGGAGAATGTGTGTAGGTGTGTTTACCGTTTTAAAAATAGGGCATGCCTGACAGAAAACTGACATATCAATGTGTGTGTTTATGTTTGTGTCAAAGGAGACCGTGTGAACGTGGCTCAATCGTGTCTAGGTCTGCACACATGGTATGAGAGTCTGTGAGGTGTCCATCATCAGAGATTGTCAGAACGCAGACATGGCAAGAATGTCAAGTCTTGGGCATATATATATATATATATATATGTATAGTTACGAGGGAGGGAAGTTTCCTTTGAATTCTTGAAAACCCAAGTGAGTTATATCCATGATTTCTGCAACTTGTACCTATGCGTGTTTATGTGTGCATGCATGCGTGTGTGTACAGCCATGTCTTCAGGGTGAGGTGGAGGCCGAGGCTTTGGCAGCAGGTCTGGCACGTCTTTCAGGCCCAAACCTGCACAGGAGAGAATGAGAGAAGAGAGTCAGAAAGCAAATAGGTGTGAGTCTGCTTGTGGTCACGTGACATGGCTCATCTCTTCCTCTCCATCAATTAAAGCTACTCACACAGTCGAACCAAAGACAGACCAAGTTTGTGGTGAAGTGGGATATAGTTGTTATTGGACTGACCAGCAAGGCAGAAAAGAAAATTGATCATTTAAAGTTATTCTGCATTCACACACCGACAATATAGGCTGCTATGAATCTCTGTTCAAATCAGCTTGTTTGCATGCAGCTGGGTGGTCACAGTTTCCGCTTGATACAGTTTTGCGATTTCTCTCTTTTGTGTTTAGGTTTAGATTAATCAGTACATTTTGTCTACCACAGAGCTTGGAGCAGGCATGTGGGGCATCTTTGTTTTGCTTCGACATTTCAGTCAGGCGCATCGCTCTTGATGAATACATTGTATTTCAGAAGTCAAGCATTTCAGGAATGTGTCCAAAGTCTATCTGCGGTGCTTTTGTAGTTAGTTTTTTCACCAACTGTCCACACAGTTTGACTTTTATTTTTATTTAAGCTTCCTGAGAATTAGTATTATGTTACGATATGAAACATTAGTCGAAAAGGAAGCACTTCAATCTTTCATTTAAGCAAAAGAACACAATAACAATCAGTGAATGTGGTGCAGATTATGTGCTTGGAGTACACAAGTATTCACGGCAGAAACATGTTTCCTGTGGTTGTAATGTAAGAATGGATATCTCAATCATAAATGTAACTGTGGGCTGTTGTAGTCCAGCTACAACTAATAGAATATTATGGGTTATTCTGCTTATTCATTTCTCCATTAATCTATCGATTGTTTTTAATTGTTGTGAAAATTCTGAAACTAAAGATAAATGCTGTCAAAACTGATTGAAACTATTTAAAGAATACTCGTAAAAGGTTACTTGACAGATTCATCAAATCAGCTGAACTTGTAAATACTGTTGCTTTAAATCTATAACGTGACAAACTAGGACTATTGTGATGTTTGGTTTTCACAACACAATGGCTCAGGTGACTCTGAAACATCCCATAGTTAAGATGCTATAGGCCTGGACTGCTGGGAGGCCTCTTATGTCACACCTTTCCTCACTTTACTCTCTTTTTTCCCCCTTTCATTTCCTCATATGACATTTGTCTTCCTGTTAAAAGGGAGTTGTTTCTCTCCACAGTCGCGTCACGCACAGTCAGGACCAAAGAGAAGTTTCGGTGCAACCTGTTGGTTTCCTTAGCTAGGAAGTTGTTTTTGAATTGGCTCTACATGGATGAATTGGACTGATTTTTTATTTAATTAATTGGATTTGATTGGATTATGATTACAATGAATTGGCTTGAAATGGACTGTATTATTGAAGTGCCTTGAGATGACATTTGTTGTGATTTTGCACTTTATAAATAAAACTGAATTAAAAAATGGCTAAAATGCTCCCAACGACAATATGATCATGATTGAGGAATACAAATAGAAAGCTAGAAATAGATCACTAAAAGACTAATTCATATTTGTTTTTAAGTTGTTGCTTTTTTGGCAACCAAGTTGCACTCAGAACAAGAAAAAAGCAACTATAAAAAAATAATATGCATTCACTAAACTTTTAATTTCATCACGAGAGATTAAGTCACAATATTATCATGTGTGTATTATCTACAGTATATTGATTTTTCATTTTTTTGATATCATGATTATCTTCAGGACACCGCAACACATTTAACTCTTATCATGCACTGTAACAACACTCCTCATTTGTAAAGTGACGAACACTGATTAAAGTATTGAGGTAAAAATGTAAATCTACCTGAGGAGATTGAGAAGAGAAGAAAAGACTTAATTAAAGAACAAGTACACCTGGAGTTCTCAGTTAAATATACCAACATTTGGGCTGAACACCAGCTGGACTCGTTTGTCATTAAGTTGGTTTTATGTACTATGATCAAGATTATAGGTTGCATTCCAAATTAAGTCAAAACTCAACTGTGGATTTTGTTAGATAAAAGGATTTCCTTAATAATGACCGGATAATACATACACCTACACAGAAACACTTCTAAAGAGCGTATGTGTCCCCTTAGGCAGAAAGTAAATCACTGTACATTGTGACCACGGCATAAAAGTGGCATTTGAGAGTGTATCAACTCCAGAACCTCAAAGGAAATCTCTATTCAGTGGCCATAAAAGAACGCCTAAGCCCATTATCACTGTCGGGCCGGTTTCAGAAAGAGGGAATGGATTAAGAGAGAAAACAGAGAGAAGAAAAGTGGAGAGTCCACAGGTGAAGTCCTATGGCTATGGAGGTTTGCTCAGCTGTGCTGTATTCTTTTTTCCGTGCCCCACCCAGTAACCAAAGGCCGGGATATCTTTCCATTTCACTCTTCTCCACCCTCCCCTGCAATATCGCTCTCCCTCTTTCATATTTGCACAGGTGAGAGGACAGCGGTCCAATAGGTGTGGGTGGGAGACCTGAAAGTCAGGTTTGCCTGGCTGGTGGAAGGAGTTCATCTGTGGTCTGTGGGTGGATGAAGATCTGATGGCAGGGGCCCAGCCAGCCTTTTGTCTGGAGAGACAGACAGCAAACACACTAACGCAAGAAAATGAGGGAATTCTGTTTGTCATTATGACCTGTGAAACAGTGAATGATCAGATTAAGAAGCACAACTGCACAAGCAATCAAAGAATGAGGTGCTGCGCTGTGAACGATACTAACGCAGTTTTAGAAATGTGCACAGGAACATGTTAGTAACAGGGTGGGACTGGACAAAGCGAGAGCAGAGAGCAGGGAGGCAGGTGGAGCAGCACAGGAGTCATAAGGGCGGGGAGGTTTTGCTACCACGGCCAAAAGTGAGTGAGGCAAACGAGTAGGTAACCCAAGCCACCATGTGCCAGAGTCTCACGTGTTTCCCTCTTTGTCTTAACTGACTGGAGCTCGAGTTTCTGGCACATCCAAGTTTCCTAGTAGATGAGGTCCTCTACAGTCCCCCCCCCCCCTCACCCGTCTACCCCCTGAGCTCTTCGCCCCACCCTGCAAAGGTAAACACACACACTATAAGCAAACACATACATAATACATCAACACCATGAGAGAATTAGGCAAACACTGGAGTGCACAAACAAGATACTCAACATCATCCTGCGGCAAAACCAGGGCACACAAAACTACCCCAACCAGGTAGACAGTGTACAGATGGTCCAAATCAAAGTGAGACCTTTTTTCCTCTCACTGCCACTCAGTGCCTGTTTGAAATATACAGTCTATGCAGTATAATGAAAGCAACCAGAGGAACAAGTTGTAAATCACCATAATTACCATTACGTCCCTGTCAGGAGAGTGTCTCTCAGACACATGAGGTGGGATTATCAGACATATGTACACCTAAGGCTATTCCCTCCCCCTACCCTCCTTCTCCTCCTGCAAAATTCCACCAGGGCAGCTTGTCTGATTCATAGTGAGGGAAATTTTAGTTGTTCGAGTATGTCATGTTCACATTTTAGATTGTATGCGGACAATAAACATATTTCTCTATAAATGTCAAATGAGTCTGAAATAAACTTTTGAAATATTGCTAAAAAAATGCAAATTAGATTGGTTTGCTGGTTTTACATGCAAAGGCAGTTTGGGCGCCGAAACTAAAATTTTTGGCAAACGCCTTTCAGGGGGAAGGTTTTCTTAAACCAAGTGTAACCTTACTGGAGTTTTTTGGCTTGTGACATCCGATTTTCCACTGCTATCTTTTTGGTCTGACATCAGAATTTGTGCCAAATTCCCCTTTGTTAACATGGTCGCAGGAGATGTCAGCAAGATAATGCCAGCGTGAATTTTGTTGACGTTCCTTTTTACACGTTTGCACATACATTTACGGTTATTCTTCTATATTATTGAAGAACGGAGGCATCGGAATGCACCGCGGAGTTCACTGCTACATAATCCAACATAGAACCAGTTGCCAGCGACACCAGTTTTAGACCAGACTCAATCAATACTTGCGAGCTGTAGATTCAGTCGAATTTTCTTTTCCTAAGTCCTTATCAATTTCTCCTTCCACCTTTCCTTAACCCCGTTTTCCAACAAGGTCAAGGAAAAGATCTTAGGAAAAGATGATAGGAAGCAAAGCTACAGACCACACACATTACCTAAATAAAACCAGAACAAAAGCCAAAAGTAACTATAGACAAAACAGGAGCTGAACAAAAGCAACAAGACCAAGAAAAACTAAAGCTTTACCAAAGCTCACCCTGTGTTAGGGACACTGTCTGCCGTGACTGTTTCACGCATGTGCTAGATAACAGGAGGCTGCGTTTGACAGGTTTTCATAACTGAAAATATTCAAGAATAATGCAAAGGTGGACTGTACAGCATCTATGTCTCAATCCACAAAATCATTCATGTTGTGAAAAAGTTCCCCGGTGTAAACATTCAGTGGCAGCTATTGGCAGACATTTCTGACACATTTAGCCATCTGACAGTATGAATGGAAAACAGGTCAATGGGAGCGGTTTTATTGCAACTTTGTATTATCATACACTTCAACTTTACTGTGCTTACAAAAAGATGCAAAAAGATGGAACTTTGAGCCTCTGCAGAACACCCAGGCACATGTGAGGATAGTTGAGCGCATACATGCACGAGTTATTTGAGCCCTAACTTCATCGTTTCTGTTTCTGGGTGTGTTAGTCTGCTTTGACTTTGTATGATTGCGGTTGGAATTTTTTGGACAGTTTGTTTTTGCTAGTGTCATGTAAATGTCATTACTGACTTTAGAAAGGACCTTTTGTGTTTTTATTGCGGCTCCTATAGTTTCTACTACACTGACTAACTTCACCTCATCAGGAAAAGATAAGGCGAGGGAACTCTGCTGGTGGCAATCTACAACATGACTGCTAATTGTCACTACATCCTTTACACTGGACCTGCACTGTCAGTATTAGATAGAGTTTCTTTGTAATCTTTTAAGTTATTATCTGCTGGAGCTAATGTTGTGCTTACAGAGAAGTTAACAGGGACGTCTAATAAGTAAAGAATAAAAGATCTTTAGGGCCTCAAACCAAATACTTCATCACAATGGAGACCATCATAATTTCTCTCACCGAATCCATCTCTTGAACATATTCTTCATGCGGGTCCATAAATGAAGGCACTGGTCTGACAGCACTAACAACACTGAATTTGAACCAAATTTCTTTCTCCGTTCATTTTTGCCAGGAACAAATTACATGTAAACAAGGTTTGATGTGAGAAAATGTGCAGTTAGATACTGTTTTCAAGGACTTCTCGATTATGTTTTGACTGTTGGCAACAACAATATGGCGACAAAAGCTTATACAAAAAAACAACATTCCAACTTTTTTAAGGGTAATCTGAGAGTAATTTGACTGATTCTCTGTATGTTCAACTCTAAATACACAGTTTTCCCACTCAGGTTTATGGTTTTGTCTTATGTTGTTCTTATCAAATGTTATTTGCACAGAAAATGAATGGATGAACATTATAGTAAGCTCTCCTCTTATGTTAAAAAAAAAAAAAAAGAAACAGCATCAGAGAGTGCACTTGTAGTTAGGACCATGTTTTTCTAAGGGTCATTTGATTTGACCAACTGTAAATGTTGAATATGCAAAATACCTTATATTTGCATTTAGGGTTTTTCTCAGATGTTTGAAGAGACAAATAAAAAGTTTCGAAATGTTGTGGCTTTTTGGTATTGATATAAACCAAAATATTAGATTTGATTTTCTATCTGTAATTCAGTGAAATATGTCATTCAAAACTGTTTTAAATCTTGTCTGGGGCCTTTCTGTGGGGAGTTTCCACGTTCTCTCCAAGCATGTATGGGTTCTCTCCAGGTACTCCGGCTCTTTCCCACAGTTCAAGAACATGCATGTTAGGTTGATTGGTTTTTCTAAGCTGAGTGTGCGTGTTTTGTTTTTGTTTTTTTTCTTTGGTCTTTTGCCCTGCCTCTCACTTGATGGCAGCTGGGATAGGCTCCAACCCCCCCAGCAACCATTAATAGGATGAAGCAGGTATGGAAAATGAATGAATACACCTCACAAGTTCTAGTCTGGAGTTTACTAGATTTGAAAGTAATCTGGCCAAATGTTGTTCACACGCATCTAGCCAGAATTTTTAATACTTCCCCTGTCTGTTTGTCGTCTGTCTCCGTTATTTCACTGTGAGGAGTCAGACTCAAGGCTTCTGTTCTCACTGATCACCTAAAACACGCAGCATGAAATCACTGGGATATCATCGGGAATCCATGAGGCTTGAACAAAGGTCCCCAACAGCATAACTCAGCTGGCCATGGATGAGAGAGTGTGTGAGTTGGTATAATCTATATGTTTTTTTTATACCTATCCCTAACCATGTATTTGTTATTGGTAAACTGTTTTCTACCCCAAAATGTGCCCATGAGTCCATGCAGTCATGCAGGCAGATTACATCTATGAATACGCTCAAAGAGTTTGCAAACCCTAGTGTTCATGAGAGCAACTACATGGGAAGTTCAAAAATATGGTGTCCGCTACGGTGACGGTGTAAAAAGTATATTTTAGCAATGATCCTTTTCTAACCCTATCCAAGTGGTAACTATGGCAATCAACAAAATGTTGTCCATAAAGCTGACGGTGGTGTTGTAATAAGAATGCTTTTTAGCCTTAACTATGATTGTTGTCTAACCCTGACAAAAGTGTTTCAGTAAAGTGTTGTGAGATAGATAGATAGATAGATAGATAGATAGATAGATAGATAGATAGATAGATAGATAGATAGATAGATAGATAGATAGATAGATAGATAGATAGATAGATAGATAGATAGATAGATAGATAGATAGATAGATAGATAGATAGACTCATATTTATCTCCTGCTGCTTGTAAGTGCAATACTTTACAAGGTGCTGTTATGGGTCATAATGAAGGGTGAGACCAAATGACCTATTTGCCCACATTGATCGAAGAACTTGTTTTGATGCATGACGGTCCGTGGTGCAACATCACTTCCCACCTTTTTACCTCTTTATAAGCACTTAAGAGCCCGTTAATGTTGTACAAAGTTAATGTGATGCAAAATCTAGACATTTCCAATGTTGTAAGGAACACATTGTGGAGCCAACAGATTTTGAGCATAGATTTTATGCACAGAAAATGTAGTCATTTTACCATTTCTGAGCCTTTATTGTGGACCACAGCCCACTGTCATTCTCCTCACCACTGCTGCATAGATGTTGATAGATAAGTCTTCATGGGAGGTCATGACTCTGGCCTTCCCAGCCATTGGTCACTCCCAGATTGCTGCTGACAAGGTGATCAGGCTAATGGTCCCCTACCGGGAGAACAAAAGACCCCATGATTTAAGGCTACATAAGCTGCTGTAGGTGGAGGCCCCTGCAGCTACCAGTAGTCTCATCTGATCAGCTCATGAATGTAATAGTATCGCAATATGTGAAAGGGAGAAAAATGATCAAGGAGAATGTAGAAAATGACCCATCTGCATTGCCAGAGGGAGTAGTTGAGTGAAGTGAAATAGAATCTTTGAAAAAGAGAAAAACTGTTCGGCTGCTTTAGAAATTCCAGTGAATGGCTGAATTGACTTAATTATATTCATTAATTGCATTTTCACCGTTTGTTTTACGTTGAACTCTGGACTCATGACAAGCAGGGTGGACAGTCAGCGGATAATCCTGTTGATATAAACCATACTGAACTGAATTACTGTGATAATCACAGTGACAGCAGTCTGAATAAGAGAGTAATAATGTAATATAAGCTCTTATTTTTAATGGCAAATATTAATCTTTAAAATGACAACAAATCTTGAAGGGTAAAAGTGACCAAATGTCACGACAAGTCTGAATTAGATGGCAACAACAAAATCTAAAGCCTTTTAAAGAGTAAAATCAGCATCTCTTAGATAAGGAAAGCAGATTTAAGATGTGTCTTTGGATTATTTTAATTTCTCTGCTATTCCATCCACAACCTGTGTTTCTTGTGTTCTTTTGAAAGTTAAAAAAGCATGAGTGGAATCTGGTTTTCGTCGACATTTCGGAGCTTCCTGGGAGCACTCAGAGGCTGTGTGGAGGTGTGAATGCTAACATGGCTCAATCTGTATGCCAGAGAGAAAAAACAATCCATGCTAATCTGCCGCCACAGACAGGAGTCCAGTTAGGCCAATCAGGAGAGGAATCATCTGGAGTGGAGAGGGCTCAGAGAAGCCTAGATCAGGGCACTGATTGCAGTGGGGTGAATTACAGCTCGAGAACAATGATGGCTGCCTGGGTCAGCACTGATGGAGAGGCTCAAACTGCACCAGCACAGACAGCTTAAACTCACCTGACATTCATGCACTGATGTGCATACATGCATGAGCACACATGCGGATGGTGACGCGCACAAGCACAAACCAGCAAACACCAACACTTTGTGTTTGTCACAGATGTACTAGGATCAAGCTTGCCAGGTTTACTCTGTGACCCAAACGTGCCCTCAGGGCTTGCATTTGACCCTTTGCATTTCACTAACAACACATAAACTAAAACAACTCAGCAAGCCACTTCCTATGAACTCACCACAGATAAAACGGGAAACTACCTCTGCCCTGCAGCAGCACATGTAAATACGACAGGAAAGGCTGAGGTTTGCATGAATGAAAGAAGCAGGGAGTTCAGATGTTAAGTGCGCACGGGGGAGCGAGAGACAGAGCGGGGGTGTCCCCATCGAGAGTTTTCTTTCGAGCACCACCTTTGATCTGCCTAGTCATGATTTTAGAAGAGAGGAAAGACCACAAGGGATGAAAGGTCTTTGCCGAGCAACCCTGTAGCTTCACTGGCAAGGCTGGCATCCACACCTGTGGGGCGCAGCAGGTTATTTTTGACTGATAAAAAAAAAAAAGATTAATGCTGTCTTGATTGATGGTTTTTTTTCAAAATGCTCTTAATTGACCAACTCAAAGCTACATCAAACAAAAAGGTCAACATGATCACTCTTTATCTTAGTTTTTTCCTTTGACGATGTACAAAAGATGATAGTTGAACCCATTCAAAACATAAAACTAAGAAATTGAGAAAATTGAGAAAATTGCATAAAGATAAATTATGAAATAATGAATCTAAAAGTAAGTTGTTTTGTATTTTTGGGGGGTTTCTCACCACCTTTACCACAACGTAAAACACGTGCCAGTATTTTTAAACAGAAATTTTAAGATTTGAAGGCCAATGAGCAGTTTTCCCAAACTATTAAAAATGTCATGGTCCTTCAGCTGTGAAGTGCATGTTTAAAATGGATCTGCTCCTACTTGCAGAAACTAGTGGTATTAAGTAAGAGTTAATTCAGGGTTTGTCTTGTGAGTTTCAAAGTGGTTGCACCGTTGCCCCGGGTCCTGTGTGGGGGCTGAGTGTTAGGCTTCGACGTGCCATACTCCACAGACGAGATTTTCTCTCAGCTTCCAGAATAAGCAGGTGAGTACATGCACATGTGCCCCCTGCTCCGCCATGCACACACTTTAAAAACATGGAGTCACATGGGTGATGAGGCTCATGTAACTGTGCTGGAGTCTTTGTAAAGTGGAGATTGGATACCAGCGGGAGCAGGTTTATTCAATTTAATGTACGATGAAAACATTTTTTACCTCGAATGTTTATCCTGGATTTAGAGCAGTAAAGCTGAATCAGCCTGTTTTGTACATGCGTGACAGTGATACAGGGGGGATTTTGTAGGACATCTCTGACAAATGACTGAGATTGGAAACCATGACAACAGCTGGCAAATACATCCTGTTTTGGACCTTTAGGGCATGACTCATAACACCTAACCCAGTACTTAATACTTTGAAGGTTCAGTTGTTGTCAGTGCACTTTTTTCATTCCACTGGGATTAAATGAGCAGCTTTCAGCAGCCGGCGCACTGTACACCCCAGAGCTGAGGGAGGGAGGGAGGTCTGGTGAGGGTGAGAAGGCAACAGGGGGGGTGGGAGAAGATTTTTAGGGTGCCTAGAATTTTGAGGCTGAGTGGGTTCGATATAGCCCCCCAGCAGATTGTCCCCTCTCTTCTTCCCTCCCCTCCTCCTCCTCCCTTCTCCTCCCCCTGGCTTTGTGTGCCCTGAGCCCACTCCTCCCCCTTTTGTCACCCGGGCATTCCGCTTTGGTTAGCACACACAATGGGCGCTCAGTGCTCACCCTCCTGACACTGCATTCTGCCTGTGCACTCGGGAGTGGGCACGGTAGGGGGAGGGAAAGGGTGCAGTGGGAGGGGGTGTCGGGGGGGCAAAGGATGACAGCAACTCACCCCATGTGACCAAAATGCCATCAAGTATCAACTACCCCCCACCCCAACACACACACTCTTCCCCTTTTTTCAAAGACCATCATCTAACTTTGCCCATCCTTGCAGATGGGCAGTAAAACTGCCGGCGGGCCTGGTTGGCACAGTGAAAAACAAAACCGCCACTTCACAAGCCAAACAAACGAACAGGTGTCTGTTATGGCTGACTGGCGATATGGAGCCCTGCCTCTACTGGCTCGCTTCTCGGTGTGCCCAGCAACATGTGTGTTCCCTTCATCTTTATGCTGCAGAGCACACATCCTAAACGGAATTTTAAGACCTGGCTTCAGAGCATTTTTGTGTGAAAAATAATCCCTCACATCGACAACGGTAAAAGTAAAACTGGCATAGTTACAAGTCCAGACTTAGTTGCTTTGACGTTTTCATCAAAGATTTGGAACTCTTCCTGGCTTCCAGCAGTTTGCTTCGCTGATATAATGTCTCCTTTTACTTTGACGTGTTATGGATTATGTTATTTTGTAAATAGCTGCGTTTACACAACTCAGAAACAGAGAATTTCACACATCCGAAGTGAGTTAGAGCATAAAAACAGAAGCACTGTAGTGGTTTTCTTTCTGATCCGTATGACACTCACAACAAATAGACAGCAATGATGTGTCACCCGAAAGTATCAAGGTTTGGAGTAAAGTCACAGAGCATTTAACTACCCACTGATCTGGAGTTTAATTCCGAAATGAGGTAGCAACCATTGGAGTGCAAGAAGATGATTGTATTTATGTGTGTGTGTGTGGCAGAAGCTCAGGCTGGTGGGGGGTTAGTTTGGGTTTCAAAGACCCTGCTTGTTCGCCCATATTTCACACCACAGTGACATCTTAAAGCCTAGACAGGCCTGGTTGCTTCACCCTCTCTTTCACTTTCAGAGAAAGAAGGGGAATTGGGATGTGAAGGAGGGGGCACTGAAATATATGCAAATGGTTCCCCAGAGGGGATACGAATTTTATGGGTTTAGAATTTAGTTCAGCCAACCTGAATAATCAAATGTGGGAACAAAAAAACAAGACCCCCCCCCCCCTCATCACAACCACAACTCCATATACTTCAAACTTCAGCCCCCCCACCCCCCCACCCCGCCCACCCCCCCACCCCCCCCCCCCACCCCCCCGCTTCCCACCTTAGGCCTCATCTCTGTTCCCTCCTGCTAGGTCTTCACATAAGAGGAGCTCAGTACGTCCAAACTCTTATTAGGATCTCCTTACGGGGCAGGGGAAGAGGAGAGAAATTACAGGAGGGGGTGAGTAGGAGGAGGAGGAGGGGCTGAGGAAACAAGAAGAAGGGCTAGTGTACCTGATCAGCCAGAACTGCCGGCTCCTGATTACGACACCATTTTCTCAGCGGGCTTCTGAGCCTCATCCTGCTCCTGTGAATATGGAGCATAGGGCCAGCCAATCCCCACAGCGCTCCCTCTCATCTAATGGCAGAATTAAGACCGTTTAGAGTGATTTCCTCTGCCTTCATGGTCGCTTTCTGAAAGAGCTGAATCTTTTTCCCTTTGCGCCGATTTACAATGTGGGGGGTCTGGCATGCAACTGGTGAGAGAAAAGTTCTACATGACTGAACATAACATTACAACAGGTGGGGAATTGAACAGAGACTGTAGAACACGGCTGAGAACAATTTTACCTTCAACTATACATTCAAAGCAAACTGAAATACCATTTAAGTTGCCAATTTTTTACTTTTGAAGCACTCCTACCACTGTGTGGGTTTGTGATTATACAATCAGCATCCTCATAGAACATCTGTCATAAAGAGTGGAACAGATACCAGTTACATGTACTTAATCCCATTCTATACCATGATACTTTTTTGTCTCTTACCTTCTCTGTGGATCTTTGTCTTCAAAATGAATTTCTTGGCACATGGTACACACGCATTGTGGGAAAAAAATTGTTGTACGTCATCCCTAATAGTTTCAGTTTGGGAAGGTGACAGCTATGAAATGTCTGAGAAAATGAATGAAAAAAAATGACACCATAGAAACCTAAAACATACATAACAGAGAACCTAAACAATACCTTTAATGGAAGCAGAACCAGCTGGCTGCAGTTACATCAGAGAGAGACAGATTCAAGAAAACAAAAGACTTACAGAGATTTACGATATCAGACCAAAACACTCTGCAGGTTTGTTCTTATAAGACACTTTACTTTGTTTTTACATTGCGAGGGCTGATTTTACATTTTGCAACTTTTTAGAAAAAAAAATCATGAATATCCAATTTGGAGTTTTTTTGATTAACCAGAGAATAAAGTCCCTCTACTTCTGAAGCCCAAAAAAAAATGAATGAATAAAATTGGAACAAAGCAAAAACAAGGTTCAGATCATGAAAGTTTGATATAGCTTTACAGCCTTTTTTTTTTTAACGGAAGCAATTTGCTCATTTTAAATTTGAGGCGCCTAAATGGCCAAGGATCATGAGTTATTATGATCAAACTGATTCATTATGACACTAACCCAAACAAGGTGTAAATCTGTACTCAAATCTGCTTAAACTTAGTCTTTCTATGTCAAACTGCATTACGTCAAGCCCATCACAATATGTCATGGCACCATATTAAACAACCACAGTTTGAACCTGTTGCTTTTGTGTTTCCCATGCTGTCTGATGACCCACCAACCCCCACCCCCCACCACCACTTTTCCTCAAACCTCCAGTAGACAAATCCTTCAGCTTTATTACCCAGACTCAAGGGCTGCAGGTGCACAGGCCACAAAAGGGGTGCAGGGGTGGAGGAGGGGATGGGATGGTAAAGAGAATGGTCAGTCGGAAGATAAGAGGGAAAGGAACAGAGCCCCCCTACCCTGGTTTAACCTCTACAGCCGCCCAGCCATCCCCTCACCCCTCTGCCTCCACCCCAGCTCCATCTCTACCCTGCAACACCTCTCTGTTTCGCTCGGCTGCCTTGCCACACGTGAGACGGGTGCAAACTGTGAGTGGTGCCGCCTGGTGCTGCCAGGCCTTGGCGGGTGTGTGAGGCTGGGGACCGGGGGCAGGCGTGGCAGACTGGCCATGTGGCAGGAGCAGCCCTTTTCTTCTGAATCAGTAGAGAAGCAGTAATGACTTTGCACTACAGCTGTGCCTACCGGAGCTTGCCTTACCTTGCCCTTCAGTGGCCCCTCTCATGCATCTGAACATATCGCCTTCTGCTTCCTGGCTTCTACTGCCATCAGTGGAGGTTATATATGTCGATGAGTTCACCACCACAGAAATTTTCAAGAACTAAAGCTATTTATCACGGGCTACGGGTAGATGAGATTATTATCAGACATAGACTTTGGCATAATGTGAAGTTTGGTCATGGTCATAAACAGACTATTGAGTTGAAATCATTATCTACTTTGAACAACTTGTCACTGATTTTCTAGAAGCGGTTATATTGAAATATCGAGAAGAGTTGGAGCAAGATATTTCCTGTGTGTAATGAAAAATGGTCTGTTGTCATGTGGTAAAAAGCAAATGACCAACTTATTGTCTTGTAAATAAGGTATTTAAACTTGTGAGAGATAACAATCCCTGCGTGCACTGATGTTTGGGAACATGATCTCGAGCGACCAGTAGATTTAATGCAATGCAAGAGGAGGACATACATTGTTTGTTCTATAAACGCGGTGGTTTAGAAATGAAGTGAAACAAAAATGAGGTGAAACTATTTGCAGTATGACACTTGATGAACACTATAACTGTGTCTTTTCAAATCCCTCCCTCAGTAGGATGCACTTTGAATTGCCTTGTGTACGAATTGTGCTCTACAAATAAAATTGCCTTGCCTTGCCTTGCCTAGGATATTATGACAATAGATTTATTTGCTTAATTAATCAAAGACCACCACATGCATACTTGAGATGATGGATTTATGTGTTGCATTAATTGATTAGTCTCAAGCCTGGTCAAACTGGTATAATGATCCTAATCCTGAGTCCAAACGTATTATTTTGGATGACATAACGGTCCCTTCTGCCTCAATTAGTGTCAACAGTTGTACAAGTGGATATGTTTTAAGTTCAATTAGATAGCTAAGAAAAAGGTCATGCCCTCTAAGTTCTTTCCTTTTTTTGTTTAAATCAGTTTAATATGTGGATACATAAGAATTTGAACCAGCGTGCACATCATTGTGCGTGTAGATTAATTCTTGAAACATTAGACAACTCAATGACAAAGCTGAAAACACAAAGAAACTTTCAAAGGACGACATTTTTACCTTTTATTTTCTTTGTTGTGGTGTTTTGTGAAAAGTGCGGGTTTTTTTGTTTGTCTTTTTTGTTTTGTTGTTCTGTTTGGTCATATAATGCTGTGTTTGCTGTTTTGTTGTGTTGTGTTTTGTGAGACATCCTTTTCTTTTCTTAAATTTTAGTGTTATTGCTCTGTTTTGTACAGTTTTTATCCTTTTTTATATATGAAAAAAAATCAATTTCACAGGCGCCTCTTTCAGACACACAGATCTTTCCATCAGCCTGGTGGCATCTGAAAGTGTCAGTGTGATGTATGAATTATCTTCCCGGTGCTTTTCCGTAACATCCTGCAACAGCAGTCTGACTAGGAAGGACCTGGGAACGTATCCCTTTCAGCATGCCATAACTCTGAACTGCAACCGTCACATTAGCAGACACACACAGCTGCAGTGGGTTGATTTGACGTGTGATCAGCTGTTCAGAAGAATCCAACAGATTGCATTTATTGGTAAATAGATAATACCTACAAAGATTAGCTGCATGCAGCTCTAAGCTATTTTTTTTTCCATCAGCATCTGAGACGAATGAATGAGAGTATACTAATTAAAAGCATTTAGGCAACAGCTGAAGCTTCTCCTCGCTAACTGTGTTCCTCTCGAAATATTTTTAACTGAGCCCATCCACTGCAATTATTATGTTTTTGTTGTTGTTTGTTAAGCATAACTGCAGCATGTTTGTTATCTTCATGTTGTTAAAAGAAAACCAAAACTCTATAAGGACCGGTGGTGTTGCTGTGGCTTTGCATCTGACAAACAGCAGTGATGTTGGAGAATGTGTCCGCTGGTAAAGTAAGTCAGAGTAGATGAAGTTACGTCATGTTGTGTTGCCTACTGGAACAGGAACGTCATCTTGTAAGGATTGCTCTCCTGTTTCCTCTACCTACTACTATAGTTGTCTGGTTAGTTTTTTGTTCTGTTGAGCTAAAAAAAACTGAAAAACTGGAGGGAGAAGAGAAGAAAATGAGACAGGAATAGAGAATGTCTGACCTTTCCAGGGGGCGACTGATTCGTGCTGCTAAATGAAAGACCTGCTAATTACCAAGCCAGTACTGTGCCAAAATCTGCCCCCCTCCCAAAATCTAACTCCTCTTTTTGTGGCCAAATTATTGGAGTACATGAATAATAATGTTTCCTAATTCATTCAATGATGTATTCATATCATAGAGTCATATAGGACTTTAGGTTATAGAAATCACTATATTGATCATAATGTTGAAGTCATTAAAATGGTGTTCTGTTTTTTTTTTCCATTATTTTACTTGCAGTGGATAGATATGTTTAGCATTTGGTTACCAGGAGTAAAAATGGACTGAGATATGAGATTCGAGGCTGATCCTACAGTTGGAGCGTAGAAACACAATCTTGAAAATAAATATCAGGGTCTGTGTGTACAAAAGAGCAAGTGGGAATACGATTCGGAGTCTACACAAACCGAACATGTGGCACCAACTTACTTCTCATTAAGCTTAAATAATATATCTGAGAGTGATATTTTCCGCTTCTTTCATCCACTGCTGCTATGTTTTACACAACACTTGCACTTTGCACCCTTCTATGCATTGTTATCGGGATAGGTGTGAGTAAACTGTAGCTCTTAAAAAAAAAAGATCATATTTTACCCCACTTTATGTACTGTCCAGTCTTCTGTGAATGGAGGATATTGTGTGAACGCCTCGTTTTTTACTTCAGAAATATCCAAATAAAGCGAAGAGCAACATAAACAGGAAAATATCCCATGTCTGAAAAGCGCTTAAATGACATTGAAAACCACTTTCAAACTTAGCATCTGTGCGTGCCTCAAGTTCAGCTCAACCTGTTGAGAAAGAGCTAGCAGTTTCCCCCTGCACACATAAAATGCCAGGCCGCATCCACTCCAGCTTGATCTCTATCGTACATATGTATAAACACTCAAAACTGCCAGTGTTCCCCGAGCTGTGGAGCTGGGAACACACCCTCAGGGACAGGAATAACAGGCCACTCCAGAGCATGAGGACAACTGAGACACAGTGGCACCATACTAGCATGATGACTCTTTAACGTCTCCTTTATCTCCTACCCTAAGCCTCGTCTGCTTCCCCAACAGCTAATGTTTACTTCAACCACAAGTCAAGAGTAAAAGCAGAAAATGGACTTTCTTAATTTTGAGTGGCTAAAGTCCTCTGGAAAGCCATAGAAGAAGGTCTCTTGTGTGGAAGGAGCCTCATATTGAATAAGGATTGAAATTTACATGACAAGTTAGGAAAAATGCTTTTTTATTACTCATTCATCCCTTAAATCACTCTGCTCCCCCCACTCCTTTCCTCTGCCTGAGCTATTAAATCACCATCTTGACCCTGCGACCTGGAGCCGCAACCATAAAGAGCCCCCTGTGGGTCAGAGGCCTGATTGTAACATTTGAATATGAAATAGACTTGGTTGGGCCTGGAAACAGCCCCATGCGCTGAGGCACAGGCTGACCCCCAGGAGAGAGGCCTGCCTCAGCAGCCCTGGGCCTCCAGGCTCCCTCTTCTCTCAGCGAGGATTTACTTGGACTTGAGAAGCGTAGAGAGAAGAGCTGAAGTCGGGGGTGGTGGAGGGGGAGATGGGTGAGGCAGGGTAGGGGTTGAGAGAGAGCGAGGGAGAGGAGAAAGAGAGAGGGCAGACATTTGAATAAGACAAGAAGCGAGTGGTGTTTGCATGACAAAGAAGCCCGCCATCTCCCCTGATTGGTGTCACAGTGCGGCACTAAAGCCATGCAGGCCCCCCCGGGGTGGGGTGATGTGTGGAGCACAGGCATGTTTATGCATCCAAGGTGTGATATCAGGGAGGGATAGTGGGGGCCCGTCGTCAAGTTTCAGGATTAAGAAGTTTGTGCGCATATTCTTAAAAGGAGAAGTTTGCATTATTTTGATTGTCGATTTAGAGTTCTGGTAGCAAACTGTCATTGAAACTAGTAAATATACTGCCAACTATATGCTTTAACAGAGGAAGAATGTAGGGATGTATTTAGTTCAATTTTCAACAATTTGGGGAGATATTTTATGACTGAATCATGCCAACAACAGTAATTGCAAAGATCTAGTTTAAATCAATCAATCCAACAGAGCCAGAAACAATAGCATGTTGCTGTTTTGCCAGATCAAATGTCCCTATTTCGAGGGCAAGTCACAAGCGTATGTACTCAAAATTACTGTAATAATTACACTCTGGTGAGAATTACTGGATGCATATCAAAAGATGAAAAATGAACCGCAAATTCAGGATGTTTGCAAAGGACAGCTCGGTTGTTAACTTTTACCAGGGGCATTTATGTGTTCTCTCCAAAGACGTTTAGGCAATCTGGGAGTGGTATGAACTTGCATGATTGCCTTGCATGTCTCCACGCTTCCTTATTTCAGTCATTAAGTTGGTAAATGCAGTCGCATTAATACTAACAAAGGAGACGTCCCAAAGTTCGAAGACTTGTTACCAAACAATTATGTTTTCCTTTCAAACTGGCCCATAACCAAAAACTTTTTTTTTTTAAACAAGAACTGAAATATTCGAGATGCATCCACATATGTCTGCTTCTTCATCTTTAACCACCCACTGACTGTCCCTACTTGTATGTTTCTACCTGTTTTCTACCTGCGGTTCTCAGTCTTGTAATTATTCCAGAAAGATGTTAAGTTCAGCACCATAATGTCTCCTACTGAGCTGTCACCAGAGTCGTCAGTTACTGCAGGTGGAGCTGTGGCACTTAAGTCCTGAGCATCCAGCTCCCTCCTGCAACCCCCTTCTTAAGCTTTGGAAGGAACAATGACAATACAAAAACAGAGATGAGAGGATCATATGAGTAGGAAAATCCAGGGACTATAAGGAGGATTTCACAGCTCAATAAGTTTGGACAATTTGTTTACAATCCCCATTAATGCAAGTCCCCCTGGGAGTACGTTTAAGCATAGATATTGATGCATTTCTTGGAACAATCATATTTTGTTAGTCTGCTTGGGAGAAGGATGCAAAAGTAAAGCGCAAGTAAAAGTGTCACCGGAGGGGTCAAAAGGAGGAGATGAAGGAAGCGTGAGTGAGAGTTTGTGAGGTCATAAGCTCTTACTCACGCACACACACACATACTAAACCCCCTGCAGACAAAGCCTCCACAGGCTCATCTGGGCAGCGCTGCTGGCCGGCGGGGACACACCTCCAAGAGGGATGGCCTGCCTAACTCTCCATGGCAACTAATCAATAAGTGACAGAGTCGGTCAGGACTGACCCGTAGTCGAGTGTGTTCCACCTCCCCCCATGTTCCCAGGGTTACACTCCCATAAACCCCACACGTGCACATGTATAAACTCAACAAAGTTTTCTCAAACAGGCCAACAAAACAAATCTTCACTCACACTTCAAGTCTGTTGGATTATATGACTGTTTCAACCCACTGAAGGCCTGTTTCTGTGTTTTTGGGGCGTACAGGTTGCTGAATGAACACAGCTTCTGACAACTGTGATATGATCAGACAGCCTCTGATGTGTCACAGCCACCACATGACCATTGTGTATCTGTCAATCTACACTGACTCTCACTGTCCTCAGCAAACACTGATCAATATCTAGCCTGGATGAGAGGCCTCATCTTCCCCTCGTCACCCCCGTAAATCTTTAACCTCCTGCCTCTGCATTGTCTTGAAGGGGTCCCGTACTCACTTCACTGTCCTTAGGCATAACACATACATCAGCTCAGAAACACTTGGCCCCATTTTCGCCAATCTTCCGGGACAGGTCACAAGTAAGGTCAGAATTCTACAGTTATATTTTCGGCATCGCTACATGCTCCACTGTTCATAAACAAAGCGATATGTTGTTACATGAAAAGAGGCCATCTGCGGCGGAGACACTTTTACACTGGAGTAACCTCGCTTGGTGTCTGAGCTTTTCACATTAGAACCAACTGTTTTTATGTATTTGTCAGTACAAGTTAGCCAGGAAGAAGCCTCTTAATCCTATTTCTTTTTCTGGTTGTGTTGTGCTTTTAAACGTGCGTGCGTGCGTGCGTGCGTGCGTGTGTGTGTGCACGTGTGGTTTTAAGACTTTACCTTCGATCACAGTTACAAGCAAAAACAAGTTCAAGTAAAGCTCAGTAGTCCTGTGCTGAAAAAAATGTCAAAAGGATCCTACAACGGGCAGCAAAAGACTAGATTCCCTCCGTTTCAGCTGTTCGTGTGATTTGTATTTGTTTTGTTTGGGACAAAAGCGTGAGTAATCCTGCCTCATATTTGACAAGTCTCATATTCACACACACCTGCTGGGACAAAGTAAACACACCTTCAGAGTCAAACACCTTAATGGATGACCCTTGCATTAAAACCTAAGCCAGGATAAACCCTAAAGCAGGCATGCTGACATGATATGGAGCGGAGACATGCCCATTCTGGATGTGATTGATGAGAGAAAGCCACATCAGAGGTAACTTGTGTACAGTCTTTTCAGTCTGTACATAGGTCAAAAAACATAATGGCCATGGTGCTTGGAGGTTTCGCTCATCCAAAACAACTCAACCGAAACAGATTCTTAGTTGATTCTTTGAAAAAATATAAAGAATTTGAGGGAAACAGTGAAAGTGCCTCCCTTGATCAATGCCAAAGCCTTATTCTGTAGTTTAAAAAAAAGCAATCCAGATATGTACCACAATTCAACGGGTTTTTCCTTTATTTATTTTCACTTGTTTCCCGCCATGTTTAATGAAATTTAGTCTGGTTGGTTTTACCTAATCTTACCATTTACTTAACTGCATTTAAAACATACCCTGGATGAATGATTAAAAATATCTCACTTACTCGTGAGTGACTCTTTCAACAAATCAGTCACGATAGATCTAAGTGGGTTCAGATATCTATGAACAAAATATGCATCAGAATTATTGTTTCATCACAACTGATTCTGCCCCTTTTTTGCAGACAAGAATTGCCACTCCTCCTAAAATGTAAGCAGATGTTTCAGAATATCCTCGTAAATGAATTCAAATGAACAAAGTTGTATGATCTGGGGTACTGCACAAATGAAAAAGCAATGGAAAGAAAACCGAATTGTTTTAAAAACTTTTACCTATTTACTAGCAGGTTCTGACTCTGTTCCATTTCTGTGAGTTTCAGCCTCTTTTAATTGAGCAGGATCTGTTTTTCGCAGTGGTGGATTTCTGCTCTTTTTAAACATCGTCAGTGGAGATTTAAATCAGAATTCAATGATGGCCGTTTTGAAAACTGTTCTCCTTTTGGATCTGATGTTGATTTGTGCTGTTGAATGCGCACAAGGTGACACATTAACTTTAATTTCAGGGGCGCACCGGTTTTGATATTCTGGACTGATACTGACTCGGATGTTAGAAATGATCATTTGAACAATGGAGACAATGGAGAGCAAATAAATTTGCATTATAAAAGAATAACTGAGCAGTTTTAAAGCGTTAGACCCTCGTCAGACTATCTTTGAATGAGCCCAAATTCATTCATACAAACGCATCTAAAAACACTTTTCATAACCTTTTTAAAACATTACATTGAGCTTGTCAAACCCTCACCAACTCAGTGGCTTCTCAGTGTATACATGACTTTACAATTCTTTTGTGACTAACTACATTTTTTTTGATGAGTGATCCTCCACCATGTATTACAGCGAGCAGGAGCTCTTTTTCTTATGGGCTGTAGTTCATCGCCCATAAAGAAATTCATGCACTGAATCCTCAAAATGCCTTTCTGTGGTTTCTTCTACACATGGAACAATGTCTTCAGCTGATTCAGTCAGAAGGTTTTTTTTTTTTGTGCCTTTCTTTTAAATAGCGGTGTCCTGCTTCATCATCGCCCAGACCGACTGGATTCTGCGTGTTTCGGGATGAAGCCGCCAATCAAGATCGCCAAAAGCCTAAATCATCTTTAGATGTCTTGTGTGTCCTTTTTTTTTCTCACTTTTTCTCAGTGAGATCTTTCTTCAGGATTGAAACATTTTAAAGACTTCCAGGCCCCTTGACAACATTACCAACTCTGGAAAACAGGGATTTCTAGATTCTTGATGGTTGTTTTGTGGCTTCTGGAAGTTATTTTATTTTATTTATTTATTTTTTTGTTATAATAGCATTGCTGCTGTTAAACAGTGTCCTTGTCTTAGGCATTGTGGGAAAATGAAGTGAAAACTGCCCCTTTCATCTCATAAAAACACCATTCACTGGTTTTGGATCATTCACCGACTGAAAATTAGACACTGGGGGTTTTGGTCTGTTTTATCAGTTTTTATAGACACATCTTTAAACATACCGTACCTCTTTGAAAGAGGTACGTTGGTGATCGATCTATTTGTGTTCTACCTGTTTTAATATGTACCTTCTGAGTATGTCTAACCCTTTACTCAGTTCTTGCTTTTAGATTATATTACTGCTATGAGCTAATCATTCTATAGTTGTTTTTATCTTTTAATCCTTAAATCATCCTTACGTTTTCTGTAAATGTGTACTGTGTTGAACTGTGCTGTCTAAATAAAGTCAAGCTGAGTTATTTTGTTTGAGAAGTTTCTTAAATTCATCAAAAGGGTGCTACTATCTGTTATGATATTCTAATGTTCCAACAATTGAAGGGTGACAGCAGTTGCGATTAATATTGCACACACTTTACTCTATGGCAGCTTGGGCGCCTGAAAGTCTATAACACCTTCATTCGACTAATTTACCTACCAGTGACATAAAGACAAGAAGCTCGCTGCTGGGTGGATGCAGTTTCTTTGAGCGGCGGCATGCTTGTCTTTGAAGCATTTCCCACTCAGCATTCCTTGTGGTTGTGTAAGGACACAGTGATCCAACCACAGTTATCATTAATGAGACATTAACATCACGCAGCAAGATGAGTCACTGCTCACATAAGTCCAGGCATGGGACTGAACTGTTTGGGATGTACTTCAAGAGGCATAAACACGGTCAAATGTGAT
Organism: Odontesthes bonariensis; assembly: GCF_027942865.1. Classification (NCBI taxonomy): domain Eukaryota; kingdom Metazoa; phylum Chordata; class Actinopteri; order Atheriniformes; family Atherinopsidae; genus Odontesthes; species Odontesthes bonariensis. The sequence goes on along the minus strand of NC_134518.1, from coordinate 23,205,825 downwards.
TTTCTAGAGCCTCTGGTGAGTGCTGTCAGTGAATGAGTGAGTGAGTGGGTGCATGAATGGAGAGGGATTCAGAGGACGGTGCGGTGGAGAAGGATGGCTCTCAGTGGGTCAGCCCAAAAGCCCTGACCCCAGGAGGATTTGATGCCATTTTCCCACGCAGGGAGTCGACCTGAGAGGAGCTCGTTAACAACATCTGCCCCAGTTCAGGGAGATTAACCCCCCATCCCCAACCCCCGCACCTCTACACACACACACACAAACCACTCTGCTGTCAATCTCAGAACCTCACACAGGTCCCTCCGCTCTGGACAGGCTTGCCCAAGCTGGACAAGCAACTGTAGCCCCCCTCCAGGCTCACATCAAAGGCCCCCTCTGAGGATCCCAGCCAAAGCAAATCAATACGGTCTGAATCTGTCATAGGTGCAGTCCTCAGTAGCGCTCATGCATTCATCTGTTACACCCAAACTATGTTGATGTCTGATCTGTGCATCAGACGAGGTTCCAGATTTGAGTTGGAGATTATATCAAGTGTGTGTGCGTGTGTGTGAAGGGTGTGCTCCTGCTGCAAGTTGCCCAGCCAGTTGAGCAGGAGAGTTGGTGATGTCACGAACGTCAGTCTGTCAGACCGATTTGTGTAATGAGTTTTCCACTCATCACACTGACGTAAAAAGAGACACCCCCAGCACACTTGTACTGCTTTTAGCACTTTTTTTTTCTCAGAATACTCCCACAAGATATGCAACTGGCAGGACATGTTGTGACATAATATCAGGACAGACGTGTAAAAAAACAGGACCGAGTGAAACATGGCCCATGGCGATGCTGCTGTTCACACAGATAAGTACACAGAGGTAGAATCCACTGGGAATCCGCTGAATCCATGTTCTACAGGGCTATAATTAGGTTAGTTTTTGGAGTGGGGGTTAAACAAACAGGGGCTGTGAGGTCATAGGCAGATGGAAGTGGGATATGCCTGCACTTGCTGAGTGGGCACAGAGCTCCGCATGACAGGGAAGAGAGGCCCTCCGGGCACTCAGCAGGGGGAGATTGAGGGATGGGGGGTGGTGGTTTGGAGCCAATCTCAGATGGTCTAACTGCCAGAATAATCAAACACAACTAATACATATGAACGGTCAAATCTCACACCTTTGCTGAACAGACTTTCAGTCATAAAACATCAGAAGGCATTGTATATTTCTTTAGAAGTCTCTGTCTCAGCTTTACCGAGCAAAATGTCACTGCACTGACATGTTTGAACTTTTACATCGGTTATTAAGAAAAAAAAAAACTCAACATCTTCTGTGAAAGTTAACCCATAACTCACTGTTGTTATGAAGCTATTCATCCTGAGCGCAGATAACTTTCTTCAGTTTGAGAATTGACCACTAATCTTTGCTCTGTCCGCACTACCGAAAACGCTTCTGTGGACCACTAAGAGAAAAGCTGCTTAATTGCAAAAAAATGAGTTGGAGAGTGTGATTAGGTGACGGGTGGCTGCTGGCACGCTAGAGTGACTTAAACCCTGTCAGTGAATGCAGGGAGGTCTGGATAATCTTTCCTTCCACAAAGGTGCGTGGGGCTAATCCAAGTTGCTGTGCTGAGCTGTGGATCCAGTCCTGCAGGGAGTGTGGGAAGGCCAATAGGGCCGCCACTGCTTTGGCACTCTTGGTGGCCAGAGCTTTTTTTTATCCTAGGATACACTGCAACAGCAGGCCAACCCTTTCTTCCAAACACCTTTGCATTGTATTGCAAGGTGCAGAAAGTGTGATTATGTTTAAAGATGCTGTGCAATTTCAGCGCAATTTGTTGAAAAATCAAATCACAGAAGAAAGTTCCCTCGAGTCATCACAGGACGGACAGCTCTCCGCAGTGTTTGTTAACGGACGTGTACAACTTCTGTGTACACATTACTGTATGATCGATTAAATGGTGAAAATACACTCTGAGTTACACTTGATATCAAATTTCTGAATGCGGTTTCTTAGGTCAAACTGATCATTAAATTTTTATATTCTTTGGCGCAAAAGGACTGAAATGCAATGTAAATTCACAAAAACATTTCCAAGACAAAGTTTCAGGTTGCTTTCTTGAGTTTTATACAGTATGCTTTTAAATTTTACAAGACATTACCTCACATGCAGGCAGTTTAAATAACCAATCTTTTTTTTTTTTTTGGACTATATATTTAGATCCTTTCATTTAAAGGAATGAATCAATCTAAGAACAATTCTGATATGAAATCTAAGAAATAAAGTGACACAGCAAAGTGATGCCAACCTGTGCAACAAAGCGCTGACGGTCGGATTTCCCCTTTTAGTAGAAACTCATAGTCTGAAAACTGGTTTAGTTTCAAGAAGCAAAAGTGGTCCTTGACCATTCAACACCAAGTACAGCTGTTCTGCATTTACCCGGGTTAGAATTCAGAAAGTGAACAAATATGTACCCTTTTCCTCCCTCAAATGAACTCAAAATTAAGAACCTCGTAAATTATTCTAAAAGAGAAACATAAATTACAGAAATATCAGATCCATTAGCCTAAGAATTAAGAAAAAATATGGTCTAAATATCAAATGAATGTTTAAAAGGATGTAAATGTCCAGGGATGGAAAGTAAGATTAGTTTAATATTTGTTTTGTTAACTCAGGTTTACTATAGTGAGACCACCTTGAAATGTAAGTTACATTTTTGTTGGTCTTTATAATATTTGGAAAAAGAGACATTTTAAATTAGCGTGTTTTAAGATCCGTTCAAATCCTCATCTTTACATTTGGTGCTGCCTCTGGGAAACGAGCCAGACCTCAGAGATTTCGAACGCATTTCCAAACCTCTTTTCTTTCTTTTTCGTTTTTTTTTTTCCAAACACACAAAACACGGAGTCACAGATTACGTTTCGTAGAAATTTATTCAGCATTTAAGAATAGAGGATGGTCTTAAAATATTTAGAAACGTCAGTTTAAATAAACCTTTTTCGTTCAGGATAATGAGTAAACGTGACACTGTCAAAAAACCATCACAGAACCAAACAATTTACAAAAAAAAAACAAATATGAACATTTTCACGTGACGACAAAAAAAAAAAAAAAAAATCGGGTTCACAAGCTATAAACAAACAGAAATCTTACTATAAATAAAACTTGCGTTTGCGACCCGCACAGTCTTAACATTTCATTTAACCTAGTTCATGAATGAAAAAAAAATGAAAAAAAACAAAGACTACAAAATTTGGACACAGTGGAGACGACTGACATTCTACAAATTAAGTGTAAACATTTATGAACAACTGTCCATCCAGCTTTTCTGAAATACACCAGCCCCTTCACGAGGCCACATGCCTTTTCATTGAGAGAAAATATGGCATCATTTAAAATATAGAAGTCCAATTCTTCTACATAAGTTGATTGCTTCTACTTGTGACAACAAGCCTCTCTGCGGTGCAGTTCACTCTGCAGGGCTCGACCTTCGGCTCCGATCCATTTAAAGTTCATCTTGAGATAAAGGTGTTCATGAACAAATCTGCTGTTTCTTTAGCAACCAAAAAGTTCAAGTATCCGAAGTACCTTTTTCAAAAAAAAAAAAAAAAAAAAAAAAGAAAGTTTGAAGTCTTTTTTTTCTCTCTGTCTCTCTCGCTCTCTGTGACTCAGATGTGGGTGAGAGGTAGAGTCCCATTGACGCCAGTCCCTGCGGTCTGATAGTGCGGATGGACGCTGTGTAACCGGCTGCTCTGCAGGGAGGAATGCTCTGCGCTGTCCCCGCCGGGAGGCAGGTACATGCTTATCATATCCCTCAGGTCCCCCAAACACGCCCTCTGAGAGTGGGACGTGATGGCCGGCGGCGGTGAGCTGGGCTCGGTCTTGCACACTGATGCCATGGAGCTCAGTCCCATGGCGTTGGTGGTCTGCTGCGTGTACGCTGGAGACATGCTGTAAGTGGAAGCCGCGTTCATGTAGGTCTGCGCCGAGGTCATCATCGGGTACTGGAGGCCCGCCATCTCGTACCGGTGCATCTGCTGGATCTGTGGGCTGTTCATGCTGTGGTGCTGAGGGTAGGCCAGTTGATCCTGCATGAGGGAGTACGCGCTGTTTGTCCAGCCGTTCATGTGCGCGTAACCATCCATCCGCTGCCCCACCGACACAGAGTTGTTGACGGAGTTGGATCCTGGCGCCAACAGCCCCCCGGGCAAAGAATACTTGTCTTTCTTGAGCAAGGTCTTGGTCTTCCTGCGGGGACGGTATTTATAATCCGGATGCTCCTTCATGTGCATAGCCCGTAGACGCTTGGCCTCGTCGATGAATGGTCTCTTCTCGGCGTCAGTCAGAAGTTTCCAGTCAGCGCCAAGCCGCTTGCTGATTTCAGAGTTGTGCATTTTGGGGTTTTCTTGCGCCATCTTCCTCCGCTGTCCCCGGGACCAGACCATGAAGGCGTTCATCGGCCGTTTCACTCGCTCCTGGTCGCTGGCATTGTTCTTTGCGCCCTGCGCCGAGCCAGAGTTAGACTGCGGGAGCGGGGTCTTGAGCTCGGTTTCCATCATGTTATACATTCAGGCGGCTTTTAGTGATCTCTCACACACACATGGAGGAAGAAAAAAAAAAGTTCACAAAAACAACGCCAAGAGTCAGAGAGGTAGAGGTAACCTACTGACCAGTCTCACGGGAAGAGAGGAAAAAGTTCTGCCTGAGGAGGCAAACGTGTCTGCAGGTGCTTCTGGTTTCTCTTCGCTCTGTGCTCCTTCCCTGTCGGCTCTGAAACAGAAGTCTGTAAACTTGTTGGCCAAGCTCATCTGTTAATAGGCCTAGAGGCCGGACCATGTGATGTGGATTGACAGCATGACAATGAGGAGCAGGCGGCCAATCAGCGCGCAGCTCCCACATCCAACCGGAGCGCACACCGCTGTGTTTTGGTCACAGGAGGAGGGAGAGGGGAAGTTTTAAAACCGCAGCGCAGTTTAATAACCTGAGCTCAGAGCGCTAGAGAATTACATTTACGATCTGAGGATGAAGATGAGAGGAAACATGTAATACTTTTTTTTTTTTTTTGTCATTCAAGTAATACATTTTTGGTCTTGGGTTGAGTTTTAGAACCCCCCCTCTTCTGATATCGACATTCTGGTGTTAAAATGATATGTAGAGATTACTTTAGTAAAGAGTAAAGTGAAGATGACGTCAGGATAAAAAAGTCTTGAGATTAGTGTCGATTCATTTGTTACAGAAGTGGTCCCCCACTGGCATTTACTGACAAGGAGAGAGAGCAAATAAAAATAGTGGGGTATTGTGAGAAAATGTGCAACTTGAGCAGGAAATCTACGTCTTACTTTCTTAATGTCTTCTGTGTGTTTTGCCAAATTAACAGTAAACCCTGGAGTATTTTGACACTGTCAAGGGATATTTTTTAAGATGATGCAAATACCTTTAGGGGCTTCCTGCTCAGAAGTCGTTTTTGCCTCTGCATTGGTGCTTTAGAAAAAAGTTCACGACACTTTACTGTTTATATATATATTGGGCAAAAAACTTTGAAATGATGGAAACTCATTTCAACGTGAAATGGAAGTCGGCCGGTGGCAAAACATTAAAGATACTTTGAATCTGACGCTTAAAAGAAATAAACATAACAGAAAAGAAAACGTGTTTCAGTCTAAATGAAATAAACGATGTGGTAACGCTGCGACTGGAGCCTTAAAGGCCCCTCTGTGGGAAATTTTTATACATCAACGACCTCTTGTGGAGGAGACAGGCCATATCTTTCGTCCCTGACAAAAAGTTGAGTTTGGAACTCAGACAGCCCGGCCGGTCGTGAGCTCCTCTTTAAAACCGCCTCGGCTGCGGTTTCCTGACATGTTTTCTCTCTGCAGCGTGAACGGTTTATCCAAACGATTAGCATGGAGTGGCCCCGATTTGCATGTGTGTCCTTACAAACGACTTTCTACACCGAAACCAAGCCGGACGGGAGAAACCTCACACCTGCTAATGACTGGGAGCGTATCGCCCATCGAAAACCGCCGTTAACACCTCAGTATCTACGCGAGGGTCGTTCGCGCAATGTGCATTTCACCTCCTGGAGCTTCACGAGATGAAATGCAGCTACTGCGGGCCCTCTGCAGCGCGGTGCGCGCCACAGCGGAGCGGCCGGTTTCCATGTCTAATCTGTCGCCGAGAGCAAACTTTGAACCAGAAAGAGGCAGATTTCATGGGAAACGTGGGTTTTGGCTGACTACGCAGAATTAAGCCCAGTTGTCTTCCTGATTTAGAGGTTAGAAAGGAGCTGCCTCTGATCGATTTTCAACCAACCGATCGAATCTGTGATCATTTCCCCGGTTTCCTCACAAAAAAATGAGAATGTTCAGAAAGTTAGAAGCAGCGTCACAATCAAGCGCAAGTTGACTGCAAGCTATCATGAAAAATATATTCGCAGTCTGGAAGTCACGCTGATGGGTTTTATCTCGCAAAATGGGACACAAATAAAAAGTTGGGAGTATTTATGACTTTTCAAATGAGACCACACATATTGGAGGCATAATAGCTTGAGGGGCAAAATGATCTAAATTTCGTCCGTGGCTGTGTGGCATGCCGCACAGTTGTCGTAAATCAGCTCAAAAAGAGACATCACTTCATGAATTTAATTTTCCCGTTCAATGGGGCGACACAAACAGGGCAGGAGCAATAAAACTAACGTCCAATTAGTCGTCATCTAATTCTCAGGGACCAGTTATTTGTTTATCTGAGCGAATCTCAATCCGCTTGTAATCTCCTTATGGAAATTGACCGGTAGCAGAGACACAGAAGGGGGGGGGGGGGGTAAAACCCCACCAGGAGTAACCAGGAGTTTGATAATGAGGGCCTCTGTGCAGCTAATTTCCTAATTAAGGAACGGAGGACCACCAGCACAGTCTGCTCCGATTCAGACTCAACAAGCCTGACAGCCCTCAGGGGCTCTCAGGGCGCGGCGGCCGCGAGATCCCTCTGTTGAATGTTGGGAAATATGCGGATGTCCTGATGAGAGGATGGAACCTGAATGCATCGTATCAGTCCAACATAATGTTTTGAATAAATGTGAGCGTGCGTAAAAAACGTTTTTATTTTTTTTTCTTTCTTTGAAATTGCGTGGAGATTTTTATATAGCATCACGATTCGTTTCTTCACCTCAGAAATGTGACATATTTTAGTCTATTAAAGCCCTTTGATTAAATGTGACTCTTTTTTTTTCCCTTTGCATGATTCGATATCAGGTAGAAATTTGGGAAAATAAAGCTTTCGGGTGAAGAATGGGAGTGGCCTTCAGGCCTAAAAGGTGAGACAGCATTTTTCTTTTTTTCTTTAAAAAAATAAAATAATGCTGGCTGCATTGGGGTTGATGAGAATCTAATCAGTTCGTCAAATTGACACAGAAGGAAAATAATCGCCTTTTTGAAATCTCTACCTTCACGTGTTCGCGCCTCCAGTTGGCGGTCAATTGAACTAAATTAAATATATATCAAAAAGCGCAGAACAGCCTTAAATTGAATATCGTCGGCTTTTCATCACCCCCCAGCAACATAATTATTACCAGTAAGTCACTGCCATGTTTTCATCGTTACAGCCTGCATTAGCAAGTTTTTAGTTTTCATTCTATTCTCGATCAACGCAGAAGTAAAACTTCCACCTCCAAGCCACAATAAACATTATTTGTAGCTATGTGTAGATTTGATCCCATCCACCACCACCGAACCCCAGAATCAGTAACTTTTTTTTTGTTTGTTTCAGCTCAGTGACCGCGGACAAGGCCTTTGAGGAACAGTAATTAACAAAGAATGGCTTTTCAATTACAGCCACAAAGGAGACTGTCTCATTAAGATTTGCATGATTTTTTTTCTCCCTTTTTTTTTTTTTTCTTTTTGCACCAGGAATGCAAATGAAGATGCAATTTACGCACGGTCTGCTGTTCCCTTTGTGTCGCGTGAATGGTTGCGTGCTCCCAGTTCAACACAGGTAAAATAATAATAATAATAATAAAAATAAAAATAACAATATTCACGGGTCATTTAGACGAATAAAAGTGTTGCTATCATCACCTCTTTGTTGCACAAAGCTGGGGAAGTATTCCTAATGACAATTTGACTTATTTGACCAGTGAGAGCTGTCCCTGATTAATACACTGGATTTTTCTGCCTGTGTGGTGGCAGGCGGAACATTTTGGGGACTGATGACACGTCTCATAATCGCCTCTTCGACCCATTTTCACAAATAATCTTCAATTGTGGTCCATTCATTCCCGAAGCTCCTCCGCAACACGTAGCTGTACTCCTAGATGCTGCTTTGGAAAATGCCGCCATCAGTGATATGATCAAGAATAGCAACAGGTAATTTGGGAGGATATGACATGAGATATAAGAATATTGATTGCACCGTGTTGCTCAACAGAAAACTTTTCAGTAATGGGAAACATGTTTGCTTCTTTATTGACTTAAACATAATAGTCTTGGTTTTATTTGAATGATATTATCGTGATTTACACGAATGTGCATTTGTTCCACATGGAAGATGTCAGAGAGGCTCGAAATGAAAATGATTATTTCATCTGCACATAGAAGAAGCACCACCAGAGGAAGTCCGGCTCTGGTCTCCTCTGGGCCGTCAGAGAACTGTCACACATGGAGTCGTTGCCATTGTGAGAAGAAAAAAGCAAAGCTCAGAGCAAACAAGTCCGAAGGTAGGGGACTTGGTGCCCCCCCTCCCAAGAAAAGAACAAATGTATCGACTGATAGGGAAATGAATGAGGAAATATAAAGAGGAATTAATGAAAGATTAAATGTGGAAATAATCAAATGTGAAACTACAAAGAGAAACATTTTTTAATATTCTTTCCATACATTGTGATTTCTGTATATAACAATGTTTTTCCTATTTTTTCACAACGTTTTTCCTTTTTCTATCTTTTTAACAGTTTCTTTTTTTTCCCATAGTTTTGCTGTTACAATTTCTGTTGCATTTGCCACTTTGCATCATTTTTTTTTTCAGCCCCTTTTACTTTTACTTTAGCCTATGTTTTTAGTCTAGATTTCAAACATTTTTTCCCCTTTACAAATTGCCCTTGTCTTTTCCCAACCTCGTGTCCTACTCTGAAAAATTAAAGAGGTGGGTGCAGATCCTAGTCTACAACCACAAACCTACAAGCCAGGTACCTTTAACATGCTCTGTGTGGATGTGCCTCCAGGCATAGCCTTGTGTTTAATTTCACTTTTGTAAGCTCCAGGTTGCAAGTTCAAGACCAGGAGGAGGCAACGGCGGCATTTGATTTTCCTGGGTACGCCACAGATTGAGGAAATAGCTAAAGTGATTCAGAGAAGGGACGAGCAAAAGTAATTGCCAAATGACGATGGGTTAAAGTAATAGCAAGTAAGAAATTAGTGACTGAGATGAAGCAAAAGCAAAGCCAACACAAAAGGGCAGACAAAACTCAGAAAAGGCTGAAGAAATAGCAACAGTTCACAAAGAATCAGTAAAAGTAATGTGGGGAAAAAAATAGCAAATCTAAAAATTCTATAAATTAAAAATCAATTCTGTTGTATAGGAATTAATGAGAAAAATACTTTTATTTATCTCATTTTTTCACTCACTCCGCTTCATATGTCCTCAGTTATTTTCTTACTCTTTTCACAGATTCATTCTTTTTGTGGCACTCCAATCATTCCATAGCTATCTCTGTTTTTTGGGCCCATGCAGTGCAGGGAAAGTTCGGCAATTAAGCCTTTTAAGAGAAGAGATTCAAACCTTCAAAAGAAGCAAAACACACTTAGAGGGCAGATGCATCGATTGTCAGGAGCTTTAGTGTTGCACATCTGTCGGGAGGACTCTGGGCTAATGGAGAACACTGCATTCTTCCCTCCACTGTAGGAGAGTGTTCTGTGCGTGTGTGTGTGTGTGTGTGTGTGTGTGTGTGTGTGTGTGTGTGTGTATTTTGAAGCCCAGAAGTGTCATCTATGCACTCAGAAAGTGTCCTTGCTCTGCTCTGAGGAATTTAACCATCTTACTAATCGACTTTTTCTTGTAAAACAACACACAAAAAGCTGTTAGCTGCTGGTGAAGGCTATTTCAAACTCGAGCCTCTTTTTTTTCTTTCTCTCTCTCCAGCAGGCCAAGCATGTCCTTCCTCATTATGTTCTTGTGTGAGCAAGGCCAAGGCTGCTGACACAGACCCAGTGTAATCTCTTTAACCCACCACTGTCATGAGCAGACAAGGCGTGACCACCCAACACTCTGCTCCGTTTCACTTAGCCCAGGGAATAGTTTTTCACCTAATCACCTTTGGCTTGTAGCTGCTTATCGTTTAGGGATGCACATTTCAAACATACTCGATCACCGATGTGCATACACACACACACACACACGCGCGCGCAAGGTTAATCACTGTTACGAGACCACTCTATATAATCATGTGCAGCAGGGTGAAAACTCATACTCACTGACCCTTGGAGCTCCCATAATTGACACGAGCATCTTTTTGCTGTGGTTATTGGCTAATGAAGCTAAAAGCAAATGAAATTATATCACAGGGGAGGACAACTGTGGAAACAATTTGAAATGTGTGATTAGTGGGAGTGTGATTATTAGCTACTTAATGTCATTTCTTAGACACAGACTCTTTGCTTTACAGATTAGGGGAAACATATTAAAGCATTTGGTATATGATGCGTTAAATGAAAAATAAAATACTAAATTACTGTGAATTATAAACTCACATCCATTAAAAGCTAATTTCAATTCAGGGTAAATTAAGTGGAAAATTTCAATAAATGTGCTTTTACTTCTAAGCCACTGTGTGAGGCTTTATTAAGCCATCTCGTGCACATCATGACTTCTCTGTTTGCTCGGGAACAAAGTCTCTGTCTGATCTTCCTCGGCTCCCACTTGAGCCTCTAATCTGTGCACTCTTCATTCATCATCAGTAGACATGCGTTAGGCGACATCGTCTTTGCTGCGTTTTGGAATTATAAGATGCTGTGTACATGCAACAAAAGAGAGGAGTTCAGCGGCACGGTCTCCGGATGCTTCTCTGCTCGAGCGTTGAAGCCGTGATGCCTGCTGCCTAAAACTGCCACATGTGAATGGCATTATCAAGCACCTCTATATGATGATCATTTTAAGTACCGCTATTGCCCGAATAGCTAATTACAGCGCTCATTATTTCCCATGTATCTGTTGAATCATTGCCATGTTCAGTGTTTCCAAAAACAATGGAAACTTTCTTCGTTTTTTTGTTTGGAGGAAAGTGCTGAATCGTCACGTTTTGCTTTGCACCATGCCCAAGCAAGCGGCCCTCTTTTGTTTTAGCCATAATTGAGATCCCCACTAATCTAGCCTCCTTTAAAAAAAAATGAAACAGTCTCTTTGTCAAGCCTTCATTAGTTTAAGATAATATTATGAGAATGCACAATTAATTTGCGGTGTAACTGTAATTAATTGAATACACCCAATTTTGTAATATGATTAATGTCGCCCAAGCTGTTATCTGTATTCTCCACCAAAATGAATATGTAACAGCGATACAGCACTGAGCATTAATTGCAGAAATTGGGGCTTTTAGAAAGCAAAAACTAGGTTAAGGTAATTACAAGTGGTAATTTATTAAATCTGAAAAAAGAAACAAACAAGCATAGATTGAAATATAAATCACAAGTTCCACAATGTGCAATCTGGCTGTGATTTGGGAGAAAATGACTAATCTCTATTGCATGCCAAGCACTTGATAAAGCCGATAGTGGTCATAAATTTAGTCCCAGTCAAGGTCTCATTAAGCGAGGCATAATTTAATTAAGAGTTAGCCATCGCCCTCTAAATATATTAATTACCTTGAGCATGACGAGATGAGTGTGGTGATTATTACGTATTTCATTAGAGTGAGTCTTCTGGGAGAAGCGCAAACTAAGGTGGGAAGCTGGCTGTGTTGACAAGATAATGGATGGGCTGGCCTGAGATGAAATTGGTCACCTTGCCTTGGGTTGAGGCTCAAAGAGGTGAGACGTAGGACAGCTCCTCGAAAAGCAGGGAGGTTTCAGCCTTTTTTTATTTGGATTCTAAAAGTCTGAGCATTAAGCCGAGATTACAAACATTTGATATTTTTCCTGAGTCTGAAATCACTCTTTCATAGATTGTTTTGTTTAAAGTAGGAAGCGAACATGACTAAATTGCATCCGAGGGCTTCTTTGAAAAGTGAGCATTAAAATTGACGTTTTCGCGTCTGAGCTGACAATGCAGGAGAAATAAAAGCCTCATTTCAAAAGTGTGCTTTCATCTCTTAGGTTGTTTTTTTTTTGTGAGGTTAAAACTCAGGGTGTTTTCTCCTTGTTGCATTAATCTGAGTTCAGAAGTACCAAATTTCTTTTTTTTTAAAGAAAATGTGCAAGTAAATAACATAATCATGCTTAAGCTCAAGTACAAAACAACTGAATGCCTTGTTTCTACGCAGCCAGAACGTAACTGTACACTGCTCTTATATTGACTTGTCTTTCACTGACGCGCCCAAGAGCTACCTTGTTGTGCCACTTATTCGCGCACACACACACATCCACAAATACAGACCAGCGGTATACTGAAGGGCGCAGCGGAGACGGCTCATTGCCCCACAGACTGATATGTCAATGAAACATACAAGATGTTGCCGCTGCATTGGAGAGATTTCCAGCCTCGCTCCTCTTCGGGCTGACAGCCGGACAAAGAGCCTAAGCTACTATTATCTGGTAGCAAGCTCTCATTCCTGCTTTCATCCTTTTCTTCACACATACAAACATGGATAGAGAGCTGTGCATAAAGTCACTGATGCATCCAGTACGGATATCGGACAGTAGGAGTGGAGGGAGTTTCTTTCAGAATGGTCATGGAGCATGTTTGTACGTAAAAGAAATGTAGCCTCTGTTTTTACACTGATAATTTTTATTTTTTTTTACCTCACTGTAAGAGAGTGGATCTTCTATGTTTTACATTTCAATAAAGTCAAAGGTGATGTCCTGATGGTTTTAGTTCTGTAGTGTCTGCTAAGAATGACACCAAGACCAACAAGTGACACGTCACATCCCAAAAAATACGTTATTACTGGAGGTTAAATCATAAATCGTCACCCCAAATTTAGTACATTTGAAACGAGCGCAACTCAGACGACACAAAGCTCCCGACACCATCTTCCCAAATGCCCCCTCCTTCTTCTCTCTTTACAACGAACCTCCTCCCACTCTGACCAGAAAACTGTGGACACTCACCAAGCTCTCACTGGTCCCAATGCTTCTGCTGTTTCCCAATCCCTCTGTTAGACACACCTTCAACAGCTGACTGTCAGCAGGCCCCAGAGGCAGCACTGTGGACTGAAAGATGGCCGGGACATCTGCAACCCACAGCTTAAGCCCAGACTCCAACCACAGCTCTTCAAAGAGCAGTACCTCCATCTCACTGCAGCAGAGAAATATGAAGCGTGAGAGAACTGGTCAGTTACTGGAATGGCAGTGCACGCTGCAGCTGAGCTCTCCCTGCTCTGGGACCCATCTCATTCAGCCAAGATTGCTTCATACAAAAGTTGACAATGCACCAGTGAAAGCCATTGTTGATATTCAACATTTTTTAAATAGCTGAGCAGAATAGACAACATGGCAGGCTGCAAAACTTGGCAAGGGAAACTGACCTGGAGCTTCCCATTTGAAAGGATTGCCACGCTGGGTGAGAGGAGAGGGGCTATTGTGTTACAAAGAGGCAAAGCTGGTGTGAAAGAGCCAAAAAAACAAAACATCTACCATCCCTGGAGAGAGCGGAGTATAATAATGCTCTCTGTGCAGCAGGAAGAGGACAATCACCTTACACAGTCACAAGCATATATGCATTACCGCATAGAGCAGAACAATGAAATCAGTGCAATCAGATCCATTTTTAAAACGGGATATTATATTTCTGACTCTGGAACGAAAAAGGGAGGCAACACACACTCACATAGATTGGCTAATGCATAACTAAGCATGCATGTGTCATCCCTAACTGGTTAGATATCCGTGCCAACACAACAGAACCAAAAGTTCCAACTATAAATCACCCACAGTGCACTGACTTGGCTAACATCCAGAGGAATGTCCTGCACAGAACCATCTGTTTCTCTAATGTCACACAGATGATGATACTTCCCGACGCTACTAATGGTGTTCTGTTTCTGTCATTGTCGAGCTGACAAGTTTGCAGATTGATATGGATATTTAAGAAGCCTTTAAGCGTCCATATATCAGGGCATCACAGTGCTGCTCGTGCCTCAGAAGATATCAATACATCTAATGTAGCTGTGTGTGGGTGAATGCATGCCTGGTGGCCCCGAGGCAGATCTCAGTGTTATGTTTCCTGCATCCTTGTGTCTTGTGGCAGTAGCAGGATGAGGGGGGGTAGATATGGATTTTAGACAACCCTTAGGAAAACAGCTGCAAATCCGTTCACTCGATTATCACTATTCTGAACAATATAAATTGTAATATATATCTTTTCTAAAAAGATGCAATACTGTTTAAACTTAACATTTACAAATTATTTACAAATCATTTCATCAATCATCACTAGAAATAGCACAAAGAAAACACATTAAATGTTATCGAATTGTTATCAACATATTCAATTTGATGTCAGCAACAACCTACAGAAACATGCACCTGGAATGCAGATTATTTTGCTGTAATATGTACAAAATATGGTTTCTGGCTGATAAAAGCAAAACCTTTCCTGAAAAGGACGACTGAAAGACAGCTTAGGTTGCTGCCATCCTTTATATATCATTCAGCATTAATGGCGCCCACATAGATGTGGGAAGTGACCCATGCCGATGCACCCCGAAAACATCATGAACGCTGGCTTTCCACTTTGTGATCACAGTGGAATCTCTCCTCTCTTTAGAAGATGACACACATTGTGTATGATTTCCAAAAGAAATCCAAAGTTAGGAACTGTCAGAGTAGAAGACGTCAATCCTAAATGAGCTGAGGTTCAAAATTCAAGATTCACAATTGAAAAGGGTTCTTGTCACTCCAGAAGTTACAGGAATGAGGAGTTACAGGAATAAAACTAAAAAAATATATATAAAATGATAAATACCAATGTGAAGGTGACAGTGTAGTGCAAGAGTATTGCACCTGACACTCTACAGTCTCTAATTTCTAAATTATTAACTAATTATATGTTTATCTATTTATTTATTCATCATACAAGAACTTCAGCTTAAATGTCTGGATATGGAGAGATGTTTCTGAGCCCATTAAGCGATTTCCACCTCATAAACTCGTGTCTTTAATGCAATGAGGATCGCTACAATTCAAAACGGTCTTTCAGTGTTGTTCTGTGTGTACAGATATTTCTCCAGCTTCACTGAATCTCTTAACCATATGCAGACTCTGAATATCCTAAATTCTTTTGAATTATTCTCCAACTGAACTTTTTGTTCTCACAATATTTCACTTCATCTTATTGTTCTTATGGACTCAAACTCTCCGGGGTGCTCTTTTAATATCCAGTCATGTCTCTGACCTGTTGCCAGGCAACCTAATCAAGTCTTTTTTTGTTAAAACTGTTACAGCTTTGTTTTTTTTTAAACAAGTTGCTGGCATCAAATTCAAAATGAGCATACTTATTCCAAAAGTTGTGTTTATAATTCAGCTTTGTTGTCTTTTTATTGATTTAACACAAATAAGAAATAATTGCATTTTACACACTGTTTTGGGGGCTAATTATGTTTGGTTTTTCCTCAGTTCCTCAATGCTTCCTGCATAAAGTACTGGCCCTTGGATTACAGAGCATGAGCATCCTCTGTATTTAATTCTTGTCAGAAGCCAAACCAAAGTAATGTGCCATTTTTTTGCAAAGCTCTACAGCAGGTCATCTGTTCGCACTCCTGTAGAAATCATTTTTGTCAACTTATAGCGTCATAAAATTAAAGTCCTGGATGTCAACACCAAAAAAGAATTTAATAGAGTTTTAGTTGTTTTTTTATGCTGTCTTTGTTTCTTAATGTGAGTTTTTGTACATTTAAGTGAGTGTGAGGAGAGAAACAGGACCTCTTTGGCCTTTTGACATAGGCTGGCTTGGCGTCGGAGATATATAATTACACTAAGGGCAAAATCACAGCTCTGAGAGAGGAGGCAGGGCCGGTGTAATCTTACAGGTGTGTCAGAAAGAGAGGCAGAGATGCAGGAAACCTGTGGCGTCTGTACTGGAAATCCACGTCAGCGCCACCCATCACACACTATTAGCCGCCATCAAAGCTCTAATTTTACTCTAGCATTACACCCCACTCCCTGCATCCCCCTCCCTCCCCTGCTGGTCTGGATGGCGAAGCCTGGTGGGAAAACGACATTCAATCCCCTGTCCGCCTCATTCAGGCCAAATTGGCAAATGACAGCTCTCCGCCTCTCAGATTGCTGGAAGAGAAAGGTACCTCTACCACCGTCCGCCCGACCCTCCAAGAGCTGTTGGGGAGGGTAGGGAGGAGAGGATGAGTGAGTACAGAAGAAGAGTGAGAACCAGTGAGGCCAAGGAGTGGACCGAGGTGGGTTAACAGCCTCCCTTGTCCTCCTCAGTGGTGACAGTGCAGGACAGAGAACACAGAGAAAAGACAGAGATGAATGCCTACTTTGCAGATCAAAAGAACTTCCCTGAGACCAACGGGAAAAGTTGACCTGAATCCACTAATCACCCACTTTACCACCGCAGGCCGAGTTGTGCGGGCAGATGAGAGAAGAACATTTGGCCTCATGGAGGTCAACAGCCGAGATTGGACAGAGTTAAAGCTTACAGAGGCAAGGACGGAGGCATGCTGACATGGGAGCACACGCCTTTGGTGTGCCCAGACCGCTTTTTTTTTCTCGCTCTCTTAGACGTATCAAGCAAAATTATTTAGACAGAAATAAGCCACGAAGTAAACAAGCTGTGGCAATTTTGCGCTGATGAGCTACATAAGAAGAGAAATCTATATGGAAGTAGAACTAACGCATGGACAAACAAGGGCTTTCGTCAATATTTTACCGGGACTCACAGGGAAAACACACAGAACATAGCATGTTAGACGCTAACTCGCTGCCCGACTGAATGGTACTCTCACCGCTAATTAAGTGCTAATGGCAGTTCCCCCTGCAGAGAATACTAATTAATGTTCCATTCTTCTGCGGGCTGAGCGCACACTCCACCACGGCCTAATGAGGGGAGGCAGGTACGTCTTCTCCCAGGCTGGGTTAATAAGCACAACACAGTGGGGTCTGAGTAGAGAGGGCCATACCAGGGGGGCTGCTTCCTGTTCCCTAATCTTAACAGACCCCCCTCAGAACACTCACAATGAGCCACGAAGGGTAATGAAAGGACAGGGCCCACAAATTCAGAAAATAGGCCAGCCTCTGTGTCTGTGTGGATGCTGCATTAAAAGTTTTGGTGTGTGTACTTGTGCAATTATATTACCATGGAGGAAGTTACATTTGAAATAGTAAAAATAGAGATAGTTATCTTTCAGACAGGCATTTGGTTAAATTTGTACATTCAACACCATATAACTTTGTATATTGTAATTTATTTATGTAAATACAGCAAAACTTTTCTTTAAAGAGGCCCTTGACACTGAGCACTGTTTCATATAAGGTGCGCTTTTCTGTGTGTGCTCCTACTATCTAGAAACTGCTGATGTCTATTGGAAAACAACTTCTATTTCATATAGTTTCCAACCAGCTGAGAGTGTGCGCCGCTGCGAAAATAAACACATTACCTGTTCGGATGCAGAAAGCTTGAGAATCAGATTCAAAGTGCTGAAGAATGAATGGATGTGCGAGCATGTGAGTGTGCGCACGAGCGTAAACATAGATGGAGGATGGTATTGGAATTACCTGAGTGAGATAATGGTGGTGCATTAGATTAACTTTCAGTCCTTAAATGCAACACATTTAGGCAATCTTGTCCCCCAAAAACATGTCAATGTCTGAAAGGCCTCCCGTTCGCTATCAGGAGCCTCTGGTCCCCAACACTGATGCAGCTGGCAAGGCGCTACCGTCGACTGTCAAAACGCAGCGCCAGATCTAGTTATAAAATAATTGAATTTTCATATCAGAGGGGACCAGAGTCCCAGCAGACAATAGGACTGCTGAGTCCTCTCTGATATTGGCTCAGGCCCTTTGCCATGCGCATGAAATCAGTATGTTAATGTTCCAGGGTTTTCTTTTTTTAAGGGCACTTGTGCACTCGCAATGTACTACCGATGCGGTTAAAAAAAAAAAAAAATTGCAACTATTGATAAGTAGGCAGCCAGCAACCCCCTCGACCCCTCCTCCCACCCAACAGGCCCACCCCCACCCCCCCCCGACCCACCAAGGCTCTAGACATTCTCGCACCCCCATCCTCCCCCATTATTAAAATTGTAATTTATTTTTCTAAATCAGAATGACAGCTTGCTTTCTTTTCTCTGCAGCAGGCAGTGAATCACCAAGCTTTAATTACTTTCGTAACTTCGCTGACCCTGTGAGCGCGCTGCTCTGCCAGAGAAAATGGGACCTCCAACAAAGGCCCTCCACAGCCTCAGCCGCCTACGCTTCATTCAAAACACGAAAATTTATCAAACTACAGATTTTATGAGATTTTTGTTAACATTTCACCTCCTATCTTTCTCACACTCCCTCAAAACAACCCCCCCCCCCCCCCCCCCCCCCACGAAGGAAACAGCTCTGCACTTCCAGTCTCATGACCCACCTCTTCGAGAAACTCACTGGATAACAGAACAACCTAATTCCAACTCTCCCTCTTCACTTCTCTCCCTCTCTCTGTGTGCGCTCGTGTTGACTCAACAAGGTCTCTCCGGGTCAAAACAGCCAGAGGTCACACTATTATCAGTAACCCCCTAATATCCAGGCCGTGGCCTCAGCAGCATAGCGACAGGCAGCACGAGGTCCTGAGGCTACAAAGCACAGATCAACGGGGATGAGCACTAAATTCGATCACTTCACAGATCTTTGGCCTGCGGACATTAAGGTCAGGCTTTATTTAGTAGGACTGTCGGAGTCTATTAGGCAGCAATCAAAGGTGTTTTCCAACCATAAGTCATGGTAGCAGATGAGTGGCTGCTGTGTTCAAATGTATGAAAACACTCTTGGATCACGGCCACGACACTCATGAGTGAGATGTGTGACTTTTAAGCTGAAGAAGGCTTCCCCTGCTTTGTTGTGACAAAGTTCAGGCATGCTTCTTGTTAACCACGGGATCTCTATTCGCGTCATATTATTCCTGGGGCCTGACTTATTAAAGTCACTAATATGTTGTAATCCCTGCTATCGCTCTCACCTTCCCACTGGCACACCTCTGTTTTGGGCTGTGCCACTGTGTGAACCCGGGCTGTGGAGGCACAGTTGGTCTTTTGCTGACTGCCTGATAATTGAATGAGCGATTATCCCTCCCATTAATAGACAATGATACAGAGAGCACTGCCATATGTACAGAATATTAATGAGTGGCTGCAGCGGCCTAGATAAGAGAAGCACCATGCAGTTGCTGTAATAGGGGTTAAAACAATTTGCCCCCTCACCACCCTATCCCTCCTTACACACATGGACACACATGTACACACACACACACACACACACACAAATCCAGCTCCCATGCTTTCTTACATGCTAATCCACCATCCTCTTACCAACTAAGCAGGCTGCCACCAACAATCCACCCCCCGCTCCCTGGACTTCTGCTTGGCGCTGACCAAACTGCTACCAAGGCCGACCCGTCATTGTGTTAGAAAGCAAGCGGGGTCACTTGACAACAAAATGACATGCTAATGATGGAAAGCAGCGGAGTTTATGGTATTTCTGTTGTGAGACATTTTGCAAGTGAGCCATTCAGAACAAAAATGTTCTCCCAAACCACTGCATTGTTTAGCAATTTTCTACCTTTATCTTACAGATTTTCACTCTACCCTGCAAACACAGAGCGTTCTTTGAATTAAAAAAAAGAACCATAAACTAACATTTGTCCAAGATTATGTAGGAGCAGAACATCTGTTAAACGTTTGGGGAACCAAAAAGCTCACTCACAACGCTCTCTTTTGTTGTGGGGTTGTATTTTGATCATTTCTGAAAACAACCATCAGAGAACTTTCCTGGAACAGAGCACAGAGCTGGAAAGGTCAAAGGTTTTGGAAAAGCGTGGTTACAGTTAAAACTGCTTCATTATTCAGATAGAAGATTCAACTTCTGTTAAATAAGTGTTCCGATTGCGCAGATTGTGATAAAAACATGATAATTTTCTAACATTTAAACAAGCCGAACCCTGATACCTCATTTTAACTTGTGTGTGCGCGAGTCTGTTATCCTGTCTCATATGGACTACAGCCCTGGAGTTATATTAACTTCACATTTAGTTTTATGGAATATGTGCACAGAATGACTACGACAGAAATTAGCACAGAATACAATACTTATAAACAAAGGTGACTGGTAAATTAAAAGAGGTTGATCTGTGATCATTTATTTAATGAAAGACGTTGTGTATGCACTCCATTTGTTAAACATCTTCCAAATGTTTCAGTACCACTGTTGGCTCAGTACAGCTGTGAATGCGCTCAAGAGGTAGCTAATGATCAGTTTGACTGTAGAGCTAGTAGTTTGTTAGCCTGATTGCTATTTTGTTTGGCAGACTTCCCGATCATACCATGTTGTTTCTTTCTCTGAAATTCATAGCGAGGGTAAAAATATTTCAACATACTCGAGGCAAAAAAACGGAAGGTTTTGCCCACAGGAATGAGTAGACTTTCCAAGGGTTGTTCACCGCGCAAGGGTTAGAGGACAACCAAAACACAAACATTCTGCAAAGCTTGCCCAGAGGCTCAAACGTTAAAGAGATTTGGGGAAAGTTGGGGGAACCAAAACACGCAAATAAAAAACGTTATATTCGTACCAGGAAAAACTTTAACCATAAAACACCTAAAAACAAACTTTCTGGGAACCAGAATTTGTCACTGGGTCATTTGTCTTCATCCTCTTTCTGTCACAATGAAAGTGTTTCTCTTGTGACTCTCTCAGGTGAGGATGAAACAGCAGCTGAAGCCAACAGAGCCACAAAAAAACCCACCCATCACATTTCCTCTGAGGCTGCAGAGGGTCAGGCAGGTGAAGCCGTTGAGGCACGCTTCCACATGAGTTGCCATGCCAATCAATATGTAACATCTATCAGCATTGGAAAGCAATATTTCCCCTTTTACCTTGCAATAATTGTGCTTAATGCTGTGAAGTACCTTATCATGGGTCTGGCTGCAAAAGAAAGGCTGGTTGCCGTGGCGACCATGAAAGCCATTGGTTTCCTTTTCAGCACAATAATGAACTTCTCTCCTCTGCGTGTCACTCTTCCACCCCACTCTGAGCCTCTTCGATTAAATTGAAGTCCACGCGTCCTTGAAATCCCCCATCTCTGCCTTATAATTTGACAAACTGGAGAACACAGGGAAAAAAACTGTTCGAGGCTCAACAAATACATCACTTTAGGTCGAGGCGTAAGTGTATCTCTGCTGTGTATTTTGAATATGCAGGATTAGACCCCTTAATTAAAAGTTGAAATAGAATCGGCTGTTATGATGTATTCTTTTCATGTAAAATGGTTCAAGATTATGCTTTCCTTGAGTTTCCCTTCAGGCTGAGATGCAGAGTGACATATTTGTGAGATTTATCTGAAATGACTCGCCTTCATCCTCTCAAACTATAGGCAAATCGGAAAAATTGATTTTGAATCCAATGCAATCAGTCACATTGCTTTTATTATTGCACAAACTGATTGGTGGTACTTTTGAATTTCAAAATGCCTCAGCCTTGCACTCTAAAATAAAACCTATCAACAGTGCTTTGTGTATTTGCTGCGGGAAGGTGAAAGATGATGGAAAGCTTGTGAACACTCTATTCAAGTCAAAACTACAGGACTAACTTCATAATGGAAGAAAACTTGGAGAACCGAGGCGTGCACAGATCTGAATAAAACCAGCAAATGAAGAGGCAAAGTAAAAGCAGTCAAATAGGCTAATTTAGCTGGCCTGGAGTTCAGAAATGACTTTGTCTGTTAAATTAAAACTCTTCTGTTGCCTGCTATATATTTACAAAGACATGTTATTGAGGCGCAAAAACTGCAGATTATAAAAAGATTTTCATTATTACATATATATGTATATACTTATATAGAATATACATATTTTAAGTAAGCTATTTTCTAAATGACATCTCAGATTTGCCTCGTTGATTTTTTCCTACAATAAAGCCGCAATTAATTGATCAATTATGATAGTATACTACCTAACTAACAAAACGACTTACACTAATTGATAAACTGCCTTCATAATTAATGCTGCGGTCGTAGACATGTCGACGCTTTATTTATATGTAACTGACAGATTTGATCGCTTGTTGTGGTTCTGTGTTGCAGATGTGGCTCTAATATCATGATTTATTTTCCAAAGTATCAATCACACGGGGGGGTGGCGGGGGCTACGCCGCCAACATTAACATGCATGTATAAACGTGCCTCTGGTCATGTTACAATTTCTGCAAGACAATACAGCAGCAAAAAAAAAAAAAAATGTTTAAAAGTTTAATGGTAGTCACTCTGCATCCGTCAGCTGCATTTGCGTATTTCCCAGCAGTAAATCACTGCGTTGCACTAATAGGTTTAAGAAATACATTGAGATTGTTCGGCTTAATAAAACAATACGATGCCCATCTTGAAATAATTGCTCCCAAACATTCATAGTAGCCACCACATCTTGTCAGCCTGACCGCAAACTTCCAAACGCTGAAATCAGTGAACTGCTTTGATTCATTAAATAGATCTTACCTCCCTGAGGGCGAGCAGATAGAAGGTGGTAGAGATAAAGCGATAAAGTCTAATCGGGCACATTTCTGATATGAAAACGAGGTCAGACTGGAATAAATCCTTCAACATTTTAGATCATTGTAAACTAAATAAGCAGCTTTTTTTTTTAAAAAAAAAAAAAAAAAAAAAAGACTGTGTGACTATGTGGATGGAATTTGTTGTGTGAGGAGAGAAAAAAAAGAAACTGCACTTAATCATTTGATGTCGCAATAAATGTTTCAAATAAGGAGAAATATGTGGAGAAGCAATATTGCCGTTTCCCTGGTTCAGCATCAAGGAGGGAGGGAGCAGGTCAGCAATCCAGGATGTAATTTACCCAGAATTCATCAATCATGTCCGGCTCACAAAGCGCCTGGAGGATCTCCTGGACAGTACTGTGAGTAAACAAATTATTTCAAACCACGCATTCTGTTTATTAATTAAATGCACCTCTTCGTTTTTTTTTTTTTTTGCACGTTGCTTTGCATTACATTCAGCTCCAGGCTGGCACCAACTCTGCGAGTGCAAACTTCCAAATCAAAGCTATGCACCTGCTTCTTATCCCATCACTGTCTTGACTGTCGAGGCGAAGCACATTCCTGCAAAATACCAACGTGGATATCAAAGCGAGCTCCGATTTTCTTCACGGAGGCTTCAGCCAACAGTGTGTGTCATAAACATTTTATATGTGAGGTATTTTAGTCGCGCTCCCGGATCCATCCTTCAGGTTGGGCACAGGGCCAAACACCATCAATAGAAATGTGGAGGGAAATTACAACGCAGAAACATGAGTTATATCAAAAACCAAACACGTTTTTGTATTTGACCTGCTTTAAGTGAGTAAAGAAAGAAAAATTAGGCTTCCCTGGCCTGCCACTGGAAAACAGCCTTTGGACTTAATTAGACCACGAGGAGGCGCGTGTGAGCTGATGTCACGGTATTAATTGAGCTGCATTACGGCTGAGTGAAACCTGCAGGCTCCTCCAGTTGATCGGCAGTTTGAAACGTCTTTGTGTTTCTGGCTATTAGGACATCTTCGTCAAAGTCACCTTTCTTTATTTAACATGCTAATGCCAAATTAAGATGAGGGCAATTCTTTCGTGTTTTTACACGCTGCTTGTGGGTCAGAGTTCATTTCTAAATGGGGAAATCTGGTAAATGTCACATTCCAAAGCCTTAAAAAAAAAAAAAAAAACATTTCCAATCTTCCATTTTTAAATTTCATATCAATAAAAGACAACAAGAGAGACGTAAAACGTCATATTTTTGCCAAACAAATAGTATTTTGTGTCTGTATGTAGCTTCCAGTGAATTTGAGGAACAAGCAGAGACAGTGATGAATTTGATTGTGTCTGGTTTGATTCAAATGACAACTTTGTGGGATGTTACGACGTGGGAATCAATAATATTTTGTTGGTTAATCTGGAGTTTAATTATTTACAGTTTTATTGTTTGGCAACCTAACTTATTGTACACGTTACATTATATTTGCATTGTTTTAATTCACGAACCAGGTAAAACATGTTTATTATGTTCATAATTCAGTGTCAGTAATGATCTGATTATTAATTGCAGCACATTATTGTAAGACATAACACCTACTTATTTCCAGCTCATTTTCTGAATGGGATTTTTGGTCCTCCTTGCTCTTATTTGGGGTGGGACAGAAGTCCGAGTGACATGTGCTGCTGTCAGTTGTAGGCGGTCCTGCCCTCTGGGTGTTACTAGAGACGTTTGCCAAAAAAAAAAAAAAAACTGGAGCTCATGTTTCACTCAGCCCAAAAGGAAACAACTATGTTGCCTAGAAGTTATGTTAAGGGTTATGATTTCAGTGGACACCTTTTTAAAACCTGTGTAACCTGTGTAAAATTCTTCCTCAAGATGAAGACCAAAATCAGTTGTTATATGAACGGCATCTTTTCTTTGTTCCTCATGTACAAATGCTTTTGCAGGTCTCTCTCACTGACACCACCTTCCAGGGAAAAATGTGACATTGATTGCACTCAATCTGCTTTCATTTCGCACACTGTTGTCATGTCTATTCATGTTGTTGATCTTTGTTACTGTTTGACTAAAGAGCAGTGGTTTGGTTTACAGACACGAACATTTCACCACATCACCCAATGAGAGCATGACCTCTTTAAACCTTAATTAGGCCATGCGCAAGATATATTCAGATAATAACACCACTGTTATCATGTGGTGACACTTTACGAGACAAATAAAATTCTGATTACAGGAACATCTTCGAAGATAGTGCTCCTGCTTTAAATCGTGAGACGTGTTACACAGTGCTTCATACACTGACATTAAAAGAGCTCCGTATCACTGAGTAAAACTTTCCAGCTATGATTTCAGCTCTTGCAAAAACAATCAAGGAGGTCAACCTAGATGACTGATAGAAAACCTTTGCATTGCATGAATGACTCCCAGAAGTAAAGGGGGAAATGGAAAAATCTAAAAACCCCCCGCCGCTTGAGGTGTGGGTGGTTTTAAAGGCAGAGAAACTGTCCAGAGCCATCTTGTCTGCTTTTCTGCAAGGTTGAGAAAAACAAAGCCGTGAACATTGAAGGACAAAAACAGCTGGTCTGGGATCCGGGGCTGCGCTGGTTGCAGCTACAGTTTCTGGGTAACACGAAAACACTGCTGATGAAACAGGAAGGACTGCCTCACTGGTGTCTCATCTCGAAGACAACAGCCAGATTGTCTGCCATATTTTGGCCACAAATATACATAAACAACACATGTGCAATCTAATCTAGTTTTATGTATCCATGACGACGGCAGATCACAGACCGAATATCCATCATTTACGTTAAGGCAGCTGTGACCTGCTGTGGCAAAGGTATTTAATCAATTATTTCACATTCTTCTGCATGGAGGACATTTTCTCAAGCATTCTGTCTGTGTAAATACTGTCTATTTACATGTGTAGTATATATATATATATATATATTTATATTTGTAATAATGCCCTCTGTGGTAGAACACTGCACACAGGTAAAAGGAATATACTCTTTGATAAAATTTAAAAGAAAACACTTGAACCTCATCTCACAGAGTAATATGAAAGCAGAGGAAAACTGAAGCATGGTCTTTAGACCTGTTGAAAAGCTGATATCACACACATCTATACTCAGTGTAAGTCATATTTATAGTATACTGATTATTGTTCCAGTATCCCATGAGAAATGTGTATCTTAACTGGGTACACTTTGGATTTCCCATTATTCATTTTCCTCCTTGTTGACTTTAAGTGCTGACTTCTTATAAACTAATGCTATGCTGCTGTTATTGTTTGGCTGACTTTGTGCCTGTTCTGGTGTTTGGCTGTTTGTTATGTATCTTCTTCCCATCACGGCAGACATCAGTTTGGAACGGTAGTGATCCCCAGCCAGAAAATACAGAATGGGATCAATGCAACTGTTGACACTCGCCAGAGGCCTGGTGATCTTGTATGTGAAGTTTACAATGTTGAGGAATTCGCAGTTCAGATCCAGCACTCGGGAAGTGTAATAGAGGGTCCGCGTGATGTGAAATGGGACGAAGCTCACTGCAAAAACCACCAGCACGACTACGATGAGCTTGATGGACTTCTGACGAGAGCTGGCACCCTGCTGGCTGGCAGATAATCCCTGTCTGGGCCGGCACAGAGCCCGCGCCATCAGGCAGTAACACACCACAATGACCATGAACGGAATGCCAAACAGCAGCACCATGACGACAGAACTATAGTCCACATACTCCTCGAAGGACTCCTGGTTAGTTGTGTCATGGCACAGGGTGTCATTGTCCCTCCTGGAGGTGGTTACGAAGATGAGATTGGGCACCAGGCACACAGTCACCATACCCCACACAGAGCCACACACTAGGTGGGCATGGCGAGACTTCACCATGGTCAGCGCCTTGATGGGGTGGCAGATACCAAGATAACGATGCACGCTGATGCAGGTGAGGAAGAGGATGCTGCAGTAGAGGTTGGCATAGAAGAGGAAGCGAACTGTTTTGCAGGCAGCCAAGCCAAAGGGCCAGTGACTGCGGTTGGCGTAGTAGTAGATGAGAGTGGGCAGGGAGAGTACATACAAGAAGTCTGAAAGGGCGAGGTGGAACATGTACACTGTACTGGGTTTCCATGGACGCATCTTTGAGAAAACCCATAGAGCTGTAGCATTGAGTATGAAGCCAACCACAAACACCAGACTGTAGGACACAGGAAGCAGAATGTATTTGAACTCCTCATCAAAGCGGCAGCTGGAGTTGAAGACTGAAGTTAACACTTCTGCCTGGCTGTGTCCACTGACATTTCTGATGAGCACTTCCATAATGCGACTTTACAGCCAGTAGATGAGAAAATCTAAAGAGGAAAAAGAAGGTTTCCACATTACTTGTAATGAAAATACACAGTCGGGCTAGTAAAAGATTTCAATTTAACAAGGATATCCATCCATCCATTTTCTTTACCCACTTAATTCATTAAAAAAATGCTCACGGGGGGGGGGGGGGGGGGGGCTGCAGCTGCCCAGCTGTCCTTGGGTAAGAGACGTGGTACACTTTGGACGGGTTGCAGTCCATCACAGGCCCACACAGACACAAACGAGACAAACAACCGTGCACACTCTCACACTTACTTTTAGGGTCAGTTTACAATCACCAATTACCCCAACATGCATGTTTTTGGATTGTGGGAGGGGATTAGAACCAGGTTTCCTCCTAATATGAGGCGACAGTGCTAACCACCACCCCTAGATATTCTATTCATTAATCAAATTACCTAAATTAACTAGCAGTGGCCACAAAAACAATCACTCATATAATTAATTTAACACACTATGTGATTAACAACATACCAGATACTGGAGAGTAGAACTTTTTTTTTGGTTGGTTTTTTTTTTATGGCAGAAATATATCTTCCACGGTGTTGCATCACCTGTAATCTCAACAATACCGTTGGCATTTGGAAACCGAGGAGACCAGTTACAGTAGTTTTGAAAACATATTTTCCCATTCTTGCTTGATATAGGATTTCACCTACTTAACAGGCCTTTGTAGTCTTTTTTGTTTTTGTTGTTCCATAATGCCATAAATGTTTTCTGTGGGCAACGGGTCAGGGCTGAAGTCACCGTTGTCATGTCTATTCATGTTGTTGATCTTTGTGACTGTTTGACTAAAGAGCAGTGGTTTGGTTTACAGACACGAACATTTCACCACATCACCCAATGAGAGCATGACCTCTTTAAACCTTAATTAGGCCATGCGCAAGATATATTCAGATAATAACACCACTGTTATCATGTGGTGACACTTTACGAGACAAATAAAATTCTGATTACAGGAACATCTTCGAAGATAGTGCTCCTGCTTTAAATCGTGAGACGTGTTACACAGTGCTTCATACACTGACATTAAAAGAGCTCCGTATCACTGAGTAAAACTCAGCTGCAGCTGCCCAGCTGTCCTTGGGTAAGAGACGTGGTACACTTTGGACGGGTTGCAGTCCATCACAGGCCCACACAGACACAAACGAGACAAACAACCGTGCACACTCTCACACTTACTTTTAAGGTCAGTTTACAATCACCAATTACCCCAACATGCATGTTTTTGGATTGTGGGAGGGGATTAGAACCAGGTTTCCTCCTAATATGAGGCGACAGTGCTAACTACCACCCCTAGATATTCTATTCATTAATCAAATTACCTAAATTAACTAGCAGTGGCCACAAAAACAATCACTCATATAATTAATTTAAGACACTATGTGATTAACAACATACCAGATACTGGAGAGTAGAACTTTTTTTTGGTTGGTTTTTTTTGATGGCAGAAATATATCTTCCACGGTGTTGCATCACCTGTAATCTCAACAATACTGTTGGCATTTGGAAACCGAGGAGACCAGTTACAGTAGTTTTGAAAACATATTTTCCCATTCTTGCTTGATATAGGATTTCACCTACTTAACAGGCCTTTGCAGTCTTTTTTGTTTTTGTTGTTCCATAATGCCATAAATGTTTTCTGTGGGCAACGGGTCAGGGCTGAAGTCAGGACACTTTAGCGGCAGGACTCCTTTATTACAGCCACATCTGTTGTAACACAACCGGAGTATGGTTTGGCCTGCCTTCAAAGATGGGGAAGTTACCCGTGTCATGTACACAGATGTGTACCATCGTGGATGCTGACCTTTAAGCTATGTGCTGAGGACGGATGGATGGGTCAGTCAAATAACTGTTCATTTTTATTTATTTATTTATTTCCCAGGCGAGGACGTCTGTGAATTTTGGTACAAAGAAAGGTTTCACAAATTCTAAAGTGTGTTTGATATCATTTATATCATGTGATCAATGATTAAACCCATATTTAATCATTTTTCATACAGGTTCTGGTTTTGGATGGTCCAAATGAAAAGAAGAAAGAAAGCTCAGAGGAACTTTTTGAATTTTCAATGACCAAATAAAGTTTTCACAAATAATAAAATGTGTTTTAAAGACTCTGTACCCTCTTTATAATAATTCCATCCAGATTTGAGCAGTCTAAGTAATGTAGTTTCCATACAGGACCCTGTTTAGTGTGATCAGAATACCAAAAAAGCAGTGAAATGGCCCTATTCTGCATTTTCACAAATCAGAGAAAGGTTTCACAAATCACAAACAAGGTTTTAATGAATCAACAGCCTCTTTAGAATAATTCCATCCAGATTTGAGCTGTCTAAGTAATGTAGTTTCCATACAGGACCCTGTTTAGGGTGAGCAGAATAACAAAAATGCAGTAAAATGGCCCTGTTCTGCAATTTCACAAATCAGAAAAAGGTTTCACAAATCACAAACAAGGTTTTAATGAATCTAAAACCTCTTTGGAATAATTCCATCCAGATTTGAGCTCTCTAAGTGATGTAGTTTCCTTACAGGACCCTGTTTAGGGTGAGCAGAATAACAAAAATGCAGTAAAATGGCCCTGTTCTGCAATTTCACAAATCAGAAAAAGGTTTCACAAATCACAAACAAGGTTTTAATGAATCTAAAACCTCTTTGGAATAATTCCATCCAGATTTGAGCTGTCCAAGTGATGTAGTTTCCTTACAGGACCCTGTTTAGGGTGAGCAGAATAACAAAAATGCAGTAAAATGGCCCTGTTCTGCAATTTCACAAATCAGAAAAAGGTTTCACGAATCACAAACAAGGTTTTAATTCATCTAAAACCTCTTTGGAATAATTCCATCCAGATTTGAGCTGTCTAAGTGATGTAGTTTCCATACAGGACCCTGTTTAGGGTGAGCAGAATACCAAAAATGCAGTAAAATGGCCCTGTTCTGCAATTTCACAAATCAGAAAAAGGTTTCACGAATCACAAACAAGGTTTTAATGAATCTAAAACCTCTTTGGAATAATTCCATCCAGATTTGAGCTGTCTAAGTGATGTAGTTTCCTTACAGGACCCTGTTTAGGGTGAGCAGAATAACAAAAATGCAGTAAAATGGCCCTGTTCTGCAATTTCACAAATCAGAAAAAGGTTTCACAAATCACAAAAAAGGTTTTAATGAATCTAAAACCTCTTTGGAATAATTCCATCCAGATTTGAGCTGTCTAAGTGATGTAGTTTCCTTACAGGACCCTGTTTAGGGTGAGCAGAATAACAAAAATGCAGTAAAATGGCCCTGTTCTGCAATTTCACAAATCAGAAAAAGGTTTCACGAATCACAAACAAGGTTTTAATGAATCTAAAACCTCTTTGGAATAATTCCATCCAGATTTGAGCTGTCTAAGTGATGTAGTTTCCATACAGGACCCTGTTTAGGGTGAGCAGAATACCAAAAATGCAGTAAAATGGCCCTGTTCTGCAATTTCACAAATCAGAAAAAGGTTTCACGAATCACAAACAAGGTTTTAATGAATCAACAGCCTCTTTAGAATAATTCCATCCAGATTTGAGCAGTCTATGTAATGTAGTTTCCATACAGGACCCTGTTTAGTGTGAGCAGAATAACAAACATGCAGTAAAATGGCCCTGTTCTGCAATTTCACAAATCAGAAAAAGGTTTCACAAATCACAAACAAGGTTTTAATGAATCTAAAACCTCTTTGGAATAATTCCATCCAGATTTGAGCTGTCTAAGTGATGTAGTTTCCTTACAGGACCCTGTTTAGGGTGAGCAGAATAACAAAAATGCAGTAAAATGGCCCTGTTCTGCAATTTCACAAATCAGAAAAAGGTTTCACGAATCACAAACAAGGTTTTAATTCATCTAAAACCTCTTTGGAATAATTCCATCCAGATTTGAGCTGTCTAAGTGATGTAGTTTCCATACAGGACCCTGTTTAGTGTGAGCAGAATAACAAACATGCAGTAAAATGGCCCTGTTCTGCAATTTCACAAATCAGAAAAAGGTTTCACAAATCACAAACAAGGTTTTAATTCATCTAAAACCTCTTTGGAATAATTCCATCCAGATTTGAGCTGTCTAAGTGATGTAGTTTCCATACAGGACCCTGTTTAGTGTGAGCAGAATACCAAAAATGCAGTAAAATGGCCCTGTTCTGCAATTTCACAAATCAGAAAAAGGTTTCACGAATCACAAACAAGGTTTTAATGAATCAACAGCCTCTTTAGAATAATTCCATCCAGATTTGAGCTGTCTAAGTAATGTAGTTTCCATACAGGACCCTGTTTAGTGTGAGCAGAATAACAAAAATGCAGTAAAATGGCCCTGTTCTGCAATTTCACAAATCAGAAAAAGGTTTCACAAATCACAAACAAGGTTTTAATTAATCTAAAACCTCTTTGGAATAATTCCATCCAGATTTGAGCTGTCTAAGTAATGTAGTTTCCATACAGGACCCTGTTTAGTGTGAGCAGAATACCAAAAATGCAGTAAAATGGCCCTGTTCTGCAATTTCACAAATCAGAAAAAGGTTTCACGAATCACAAACAAGGTTTTAATGAATCAACAGCCTCTTTAGAATAATTCCATCCAGATTTGAGCAGTCTATGTAATGTAGTTTCCATACAGGACCCTGTTTAGTGTGAGCAGAATAACAAACATGCAATAAAATGGCCCTGTTCTGCAATTTCACAAATCAGAGAAAGGTTTCACAAATCACAAACAAGGTTTTAATTCATCTAAAACCTCTTTGGAATAGTTCCATCCAGATTTGAGCAGTCTAAGTAATGTAGTTTCCATACAGGACCCTTTTTTGGGCGATCAAAATGCAAAAAATTAAGTGAAATGGCCCTTTATGCTGAATTGGATGCCAACTTCAGCGTCGTTACCTAAAGATACAAGTCCCTGCATGTTGAGCAGATAAGCAGCATTTTTTACTTTCACTTACATTATCCTATAGAGTAGGCCTACTACACTCCTGGATAATAATCATAGATGCATGTGAGCATTAATTAAAGTTTCAGGTGTCAACTTTGGTGCTATCTCAACTTTTTGACGCTCACTGATAACAACGTCAGCAACTACTAAGAACATGTGACGGATGTGGAGGAGTTTCACTCTTATCACCCAAATGGAATTTTAAGATAGATTATATGGTTTCCATTTAACATGTGCAATCATTCCACATCCACTTGGTTTTTACAAAGTTGTCAGTTAAGAGTGCGAGCAAGCTGAGCAGCAACACGCCTCTACTCACCCAAACAGGATCCCAACAGCGTTGCTGTCAGGCTGTTAATATCCAGAGAAAGTCGCCTACTTCTTCCGCCACTTTTGCTTTTCAGGCGAGATCTGAAAGCTGCTCCTCTCACCCCGTCCCTTTGTTGGCTGCCTTTAAAGTCCAAACGCCGCACTTAGTGGCTGCACTTGGATTTATTTACCGTACACAGTCACGTTTGAGTCCATATTGGCGCCTCCAGACACGGTGAACGGTGAACGCACAGAGGGCAGGAGACATGGGAGAGCGGGTGAGGAGGGAAATGGGAAGTCAGACGGCTGAGTGGACGAACAAGGCCGCCCAAAAAACCCTTCAATGAATCATTATCGATTATACTGAAACGCGTGAAAACTTCTCCCAGAGTTCACGCGCGCACTGATAAAACTTTGGGTTTTGTGGCCATGAAGGAAGGCACGCCATTAATAAGTCATTCCGTACATCTGAAAGTTACACCCCCTTTATTCAGGGCACGCGCAAGCACACACACACGCGCGCGCGCACACACTGCTGCCCATCTGTGCTGGTAGAGTCAAGCTACACGCGTTGCAATAAAGCGTTTGGTTGAATTAACAAAGGAGTGTGTGCGAATCTAATGGCAACTATAAAAGTTCCACAATGTGAATTACTTCTACTGTTAACTATGATCAATGTGTTTGGCACATGTCAACAGTTCTGTTTTTTTTTTTTTTATGTCATTGATCTAGATTAAAATACATGAATGCTCAGTCATCATAAAAGACATGTGATGTGGAATATCATTCATATCCCTCTCATTTATTGTGAGATAGCTGATATGATCGTTCCACTGATTACCCAATACCTAAGTTAGTTTGACTAATTTCATTAACCTTTTAACTCACATGTTAAAACCCTGCAACACCAAAGTTACAGATCTCTGCTGACATACAATGAACCCACACTTTAATAGTGGTTAACCAGGAGTACTTTTTCAGCACATTTTGCTGTGAATTTGGACAATTGCAGGACTTAATGTAATGTAATACCTTTACATTATGATACTGCTTATTTTTCATTCGTGAAAGACCTGAATAATACTTCCACCGTCAATTGTCTTGGGGATTAAACACATTCCAATGGCAACACATATGACACCTAAAAGTTAAAGATGCTCATAATTGCACTGTTGTACTGCAGTTTGTATCGCAGTGAAAGCATTTCCTCTCTGGAGCTTTGAGGGATTGGCTTGTTTGTCTTATCTGTGATTGTTATCATCTAGGCTTTCCCCGAAAAAACTCACAAGACAAGGCGCAGAATTATAAAGTCAGCTCATAAAGGAATAAAAGCAAGCAGGATGTGCAACTCCTCTGGAAACACACAATAAACTGAATTGAAATGAGGCATTACTTAATCATTTACGAAAGACTCAAGTTTGAACGATCCACTGTCAGAAAACAAGATCATATCAACACGTACAACCCACAGATTATGAACTCAACAGGTTTGATTTACCGTTTTATAGTCTGCGTAGACAATACAACAGAAAATACGACTCGGCCCGTGTGTGCAACGAGCACGTCTCCACGTTAATGATGTCTGACAGGAATGCTTACACTTGTACAGGTGATGAATGTAACTGACTATGTTTGTGATATGAGGAAATTATTGTTCATTTATTAAACATTTGCAAAACTGATGATATGAAATCTGATAAATCGATTTCAAGATCCGCCCTGCAGGCATATTCATTCTAATTTGTATTCAATACGTTTGTTCCATAGAAAAGGTCAGTCATCTCAAAAGAATCTCAGAAGTAACATCTTCTACCTTCTCCCTTGGACTCCTGAATAACATGAGGGCTTTGTACCTATGTAATGTGCATTTTTTTCAGGGTCATCTTTTATCATGTTTTCACCAGAGCTCAGCCAAAGTGTTATAGCTTATTACAATGATTGCAAAATGTCACAGCAGCTGAGAGTCCGCACTTCCATTAAGCCCAGTTATTTAGCTGCAATTAATAAAAGAGATGAAACCAGAAGGTAAGATGTAGCCAACAAGTCCTTCAATTGATATCATATTAAAGTTCCTTTGTTAATAACCTTTAATTTGACCCATATATTAAAGTACCGCACCTACAAACAGTAGGAGAGTAATATGAATCTTGAGTGAGTTTTTCAACATCAAAACAGACATCATTCTCAAGTGTTTCTTTTCAGAAGCCATAAAATCCTCAGAGGAGGAGGGCTTGGATGGCACATGTTGCACCATCCATTAAAGCCTCCATGACACCAGCTCAAGACCAACATAATGACAACAGCTTTTTCAGTTAATAACACAACAACACCTTAGCAAAACACTTTTGTCCCTTCCTGGTTGGGCTAAGGCAATAACATTAGTTGGTTAAGGTTGGAAGAAGATTGTGGGTGGGGCTAAAATATATGTTTCTAACAATGCCACCATCATGGACTTCATTGACACCATTTTGCCGGATGCGTTGGTAACATGTAAACATAAAACTTTGTCACTATAACTTGTCTTGGTTCGCATTAGTTGTTCAAGGGGATTTTATATTATATTATACTATGATATTCAGGATCCCATTGGCTTAAATACCCACAATCCTTTCAAGTATGCGCATTCAAGTGCACAGATATATATACAAACAAGAGAAGGCATGCTCCATTAGTTGTCTAACGTTAAAAAAGACTGTAACATCGGCAAGTGATGATAAATCAGAGCCAAGAAACAGAAATCAGAGAGGCTTCAGAGAGGAATATGACAAAGGAAAACAGCACTCCACTTTTTTTAAATTGGATTTTCTGTGAGCATATAGAACAGCCTTAGTTGGAAACTCTGCACATGCAATACATTATTCTGTACAGTGAAGTTCCAGCATTTAACAAAGGGAATAAGAAGAAAATGTATCGTTTTAGTGGAAAAACCTTTTTCGCACAACAATAGTGTACAACTGTTCTCTCACTTAACAAACTGACCCCTTCACCCCAATTACAGACACAGTGATGTTTTTGTGCGCGCAGTGATCCACTTTGTTTTAATGTGGATTTCGGTTGAATAGGTTATACTTTGATAGCACTATGACTTCTTATGCTTGTGTACTGTATTGGTTTCTGTTGTTCGGATATAAGGGAATATGAGTGGATCACGGAGCAAGAATGTTCTGCATCAGAAACATATTGAATGGTTTGCTCTTATATTGTACTTTTTTAACCTTGGTGACTCCACAAAGCGCTTCACAGTTTTTCTTCTTCACCCATTCATACACGCACTTACCTATGGTGGGCGAACAGCTTTGCGAGCCAACCAATTCAGCGTCTCGTCCAAGGACACTAACGCATTTGGAAAGGCCGGGGATCAAACTGCCGCGTGTGCGATTTGTGGCTTCGGCAAGGATGGAGCTTCAGCAGGCTTCTGGGTAGTTTTGACCGACTTCCTTTTACTGCGCCACAGCGAGCGAGCCCACTTAAACAAGCCGTTTATGTTGAAAACTTTTCTTTTTCAGCTTCCCTCTTTCAATCTTGCAAAAAAAAAAAAAAGGACCAAAACAGTAAAAATCTGTTTAAAATCCAAGGCTTTTTGGTCAAGATTTGGTCAAGAGAGTGAAAAAAAGGAAACTTCAGATGGTTGAATGCGATTTTAAAATAATTCTTAATTCTTTTAAAAGAGATTTTAAAATAATTTAACTGACCACCTTTATAAGAGAAATGAGCAGTCTAATTATTCTGTTGCTCTCAGAGAGAAATTTAATCTATGCCTTTCCTTTCTGGTTGCCGTTCCTTTACTAGAACATGCTGCTATGTAAATAGGTAGCATCCCTATTCAGCTAGTCCAGTTGGTTAATAAAACTTTGAATACGTTTTAAAGAATCTGCTTATCATTTATGCGGCCAAAACTTCCCAACCCTCGCACATGTGATGATATCACTGCAGTCAGTAAAGCAGTGACTTGGTGGTCACTGACACATACCAGCTGTCAACAGACATGTGTTTGGCCTTAATAAGTAACTGCCTGCAAGGACAAATCCCAAACACTCTGAGTAAGATGTATTTTCGGCTCGTATTTACAGTTGTAATTGTCTCATCTCTTTCTGCCGCAGTCTATCATTACGTGAGAGTGAGCTGACATACCACTCACGTGTTTTGAATGTTGCTATCATTTCAGGAATCCTGCAGGTAGTTGCTTATCAGAGTGAAAAAAAAAATTGCTTCTCTTCAGATATTTGTGCACGTTCAAAGAAAAGTTTCACATCTATTTGGGAACGTCAGCAAAAATGGATGTCGACACTGACTGAGGATTACAATGTTCGGCCGATCTAGCAGGTCATTTGGACTAAGCTTTCACTTGTATGACCTCTGTGGACCCCAAAAAGCTGTATTTGCTTTACCTTTGCAGGGTGGCCACATCAAACAACGTATGAGCAGGGTGGTGCGAGGACTGGACGAGTGCTCCGAAATGGATAAGAGAGACACACACACGAGATCTCTCTTTTTTTTTCTTTCCTCTTTTTGCCATTGCTTGACAGCATGAAGCGACACTTGTGATTGCCCGGTCACAGTCAAGTGTCGTTTTATGCTCTTTATAAACGTTGCATCATGGGTATAGCTACTGATTAAGTGACTTGATAGCAACCATATGAAACAGTAAACAGAATGGCATATAGCAGGTCTTTTTTAAACCTGCTTTCCTGACAATCTTCCAGTTGACAGGGATGTATTTTATGCTCTATCAGTTTATTATAGGGCTTTTAAAAGCTTGGGCTCTGGCTCAATAATAATAGCAGTATGCAATGATGGCACATAGTAGAAAAGTGGATGGTAAACACCAACCTTGAGTGAACACTGGAAAATGAAGGTCTATATTTTCATAGTAATTTATAATTCATTGAAAACAAAAATCAATTAGGCCTACATATCATAATCAATAGTTGTTAGGTGTCAGCAAATGGAGACAAATAGCAGAGTTTTCCATTCATATCACCCACCTCCTTCATCAGCTATTAAGATGGCAGATGAAAAAAATAAAAAATAATGTGCAATGAGTACTTCCTACATTGTATTCTCTTTTCTGTGTTTGAGCAAGAACGTGAAAAGATGTCAGCGATGTGGTCAAGTCCAGCTGATGGGACTGACAGTCAGGTCAGCCTCCCTTCAGCTCTCAAAGTTCTTCCAGTTTTAACTGAGCAGTTTACAAGGCTTTGTACCATCAATGCCTTTGTCTCTCTGTCAGTTCCAATTCCTGGGCAGGTTCTCCAAGATCCTGCGTCGGTGTGAAGGGTTTGTTACTCCTGCAGCACATAAATCCTCCTCAGTGATGCCACTGGTGGAGACAAATGGTGTTGAGAAGAAGTTTAGACATGAGTCAAACAATTTATTTACTGATTTATGACCGTTTGTAATCTGGTGAATCTTTGTAAACGCATGTCTCCTCTGTATTCCCATGCAGCTACAAAAGGGTATAAATGCATCGAAACTCTGGGAAGATACTGTATTGTTCCTTG
Organism: Odontesthes bonariensis; assembly: GCF_027942865.1. Lineage (NCBI taxonomy): Eukaryota > Metazoa > Chordata > Actinopteri > Atheriniformes > Atherinopsidae > Odontesthes > Odontesthes bonariensis. The sequence goes on along the minus strand of NC_134518.1, from coordinate 23,167,873 downwards.
AAGAAGTGGTTTCGCATTTTGGAGACAATCATAAAACGGTACAGAGAGCCTCTTTGCTGTGAGCATTCCTCCGTTCCTCCACTGAAGCTTTCATTCTATGTGAACAAAACTTTATCTGAAGTTACTTTGGGACTGTTGTGTCTGAGTTAATCATAATAAAAAGGTTTCTCTCGTAAGTATAGTGGCCCTGAAGTGCAAAAAAAAAAAACGATGGTTAAGAACAAATAAAACAGTAAGACCAAAAACATTTTCACCAAACACTGTTTTCAGAACGATCGTGTTTTTCTAAATGTGTTAAAATGTTTTTTCTGTTCACAAAATGTTTTGCTTTTTTATTATTTGAATGAAAATGTTTTGTTTTCTTGTCTTTTCTGTCATGGGACTATGTTTTTAGGTCATGTTTGGTTTTAGATCACGTTTTAGTCATGTCTTAGTTTAGTTCTTAGTTTTCCCATGTTTTAGTTTCCCTGCAATTAGTTTCATTCACGTTACCTGCACTCATTTCCATCAGCTGCACTCATCAGTTCCCCACAGTACTTAAGTTCCCTGTTTGCCTTCAGTTTTTGTGAGATCCTTGCACCATACTTATGCACCATCATGCACCATCATGCACCATCATGCACCATCATGCACCATCATGCACCATCATGCACCATCATGCACCATCATGCACCGTCATGCCACGTCAAGTGTTTCAAAGTTAAGTATTATGCCATGCCATGCCATGCCAAGTTGCTTTTTGTTCCTAGTCTTGTTAATGTTTCGTTTGATTCCACAGTTTAAGTTTCTGTGTTATCCGGCTCATTCGCGCCTTTTGTTTGTTACTTTGTTTTTGTAAAATAAATCTAGTTTGCTTTTTGAAGTCCCCATCCGTGTCCTTCTCACCCACCAACCCTGACATTTTCTGTAATCTCTTATTGTTTTTTTTCCCTGTTTTGTCGAGGTTTCTTCCCCTAACTGTATTGGATTTTTTGAGAGTTTTTTTTTTTGGGGGGGGATTTCTTGTATTTTGTCCAGGACTGTTGCATTTTTCACCTCAGTGCAGGAATAAATAAAAAAACACAGCCTCAGATAATAACACAGAGGGAGAATCTTGAAGTGACTCAGGTGATGTGTTTACTGTGTGTATATTTGCTTTAGCACTGATAACTCTAAAGTGGACAGTCCTGCTCATCTGCGTCACATGCACATGAGCAACTTGATTTCACTTTTAGCTGACTTTTGAAGCTGTTGAACACCTCATTTACCTAAACAAGTGAAAACACATTCAGGATCAAATAAGAGTGTGACTAATCTGAAAGTGCATTTGTCATCAAAAACCCAATTAAGTGCCAGTTCTTTCACTTTTGGTCATATGGAGAGATTGAGACACAACAAAACCCTGCGTCTGACAGATAACAGCAATCAAAATATTAATGTCTGTTTGTGAAGTGACAGACTCATTATGTTCAGCACACATTTAGAATGATATTACCTGAAATAATCCAGATCATCCCAGCCATTGAGGCTAAGTCCCAGGGTGTACTTTTGAAGACCCAGAGCACTGAGAAGCTCCCGCACAGTTTCTGGTGCTCCTTTGAGGACAGACACCTGCTTTGAGATAAGATAGAGAGAATATTTACAGATAACCGGGAGTGGCCGCCTTTCCCATTTGTCTTGGTGAGCAGGGTCATACCTCTTTCTCCCAGCTGTAGCTTCTGTCTCCATGCTTCGAAGGGCCATTTCTATAATTTGCCCTGTGGCTGAGGATTGTCGGGCCTCTCTGCTCTGAGGGGAAAAAGTCAACTTCACTGAGGGATTTAGCAATTTGCAAAGCAGTGAGGGAGTTGTCTCCTGTGGGCTGCTTATCGGTGTTCCAGGGAGCAGAGGCCTGACAGTTTGCCAGGTGAGTGGGAATGTAGGGGATAGCTGATGGCAACTTAGCTGCTTGGACAACATTGGTTCTTGTTGGAAGAAGCTGGTGTTGATCCCTTCTGGCTTTTTCCCTAAGGATTGCTGAGTGATTCATATACAAGCTCCTTACATTGTTTTCACACTGTATGGAGTCCTGAACAATGTTTTTTTTTCCTTGGTATTTTTCTCTGGATTGAGAAGAGCGTTCCTGGTACTGTGGGATGGCATTACATGAGGGTGGAGGTATAGGAGATGGGTTTTGGGCCGGAAAAAGCTGATAGGAGGAGTTGGTTTGGGATGTGTGAAAGTCACTCTGTGACTGAGGCAGGATGGCTGGAATTTCAATTTCTGTAAAGTCTGATCTGCGACAGGGTCCCCGATCAAAGCCTTGACGACCTGAGACTTTGGGGAGCTGCAAAGCTTCATTGCCAGACCAGATCACCTGAGGGTCTCTTCGCTGGGGGAGAGCCTCCTCCACCCTACGTGGCACTGATACACCTTCAAAGATGAAGTAGGCTGGGTTGGTGTAGCTGCTCGGTGCGATTTTAAGTGGAACTCCGGAGGACCTGCGGTGAAAATACAAGTTGTTGAGTTTTACCAGCTTAACTGCATGTAAATGTTATCAAAGTCGCACTTTGATACAAGCTAGTGCAACCTTGTGACTGTGCCATCAAATCAGAACCCACACAAAACAAAAAAAATCTATAAATGTATCAATGGATCTGTGACACCAAAACAACAGTAAAATGTAGGATACCGATAGTTTTTAACTCTTTCGGTGCCATTGACGTCTATAGACGTCAATTCGTTTTTTAACGGAGCGGGCTGGGGGACAATCTAGCGGAGTTCGTCACTAAATCTTAGGCTTGTAAACACTAAACAGAGAATATACTGGAAAAATTACCCGCAAGGTGGCAGCAGTGCCACTTTGCACAAAAAAAAAGAGCTCGTTTTCTCCATTTTTTTTTGGGGTCAAACAGCTGTTTTTGGTGAAACCAACCTATGTTCTACTGTCTATTACCAAAGGACTGAAAATGGTAGAAACAAACTTTTTTTTCCTGATCAAAGAAGAGAGTCTACTCTTTCGTTTGGTAATTTCGGTGTGTACATAGTCATAAGACACACTTTTCTGTGGGTCTTGGAAAATCAGTCAAAATACTGTAAAACACTTGGCAGTATGGCTCTCTCTGCACTGAAAATGGCTGGCAGCCAATGAGTTAATTTGCTACGTCAGCTTGTGCTGAAAGTTGATGATGACCAATTTTGAGAGAGAGGCAATCTATTGCTCCATGTCACGTTTAACCAGTCATTGTTAAGCCCAACACTTTTTCAGGCCCACAAATTTGGTATTCTTCCTCACTTATTACTCCTCTATGCATTTTTTCCAGCTTGTCTGCTGCAGTTGTCTCACAGTTGAAATTCTGAAAGTACGGCATTTGTATCATTTGCAAGGAAGTGAATCACAATAAACAACAGGACTCCATTAGTGTTTCTCATGCAGCTGCTGTTGCAGTAATGCTATCTACAGATTTTAAATGCAGCAGTTTGCTGTATATTCAGGGGTTCTTAGACTGTAAATGAAATGCATCCAACCAACAGAACATGTGAGCTCCTTCCAAAATGTTCCAGAGACTAAAAGGTGTGGGTGGAAAATAAGCTTTATATATCAATGATTTCAAAAGCTGACAAGACACCAGAACTGTGCACAGCAGTTTCTGTTAGCTTAAGGCAGGACTTTGCAATCACGATGATTCACGATATTTAAAGTACATTAAATCAAAATTTCAACAAATCAAGTAAAAATCAATGAATCACCCAAAGAAAATCTGTGGCTATAATTGCACATGTCTACATATAACTGACTAATCAGCTAAATTTGCTAATGATGTTGCACAGCTGAGTGCTACTTTACCCAGATTTAATCAACTTTGAAACACGTATTTTGCTTACAGGCAAAAATTCCAATGACTGTGAATTTCTAAATGCTGTGAAATTATTGTTTCACAGTAACTTAACTTACTTAAAGTAACTTTACATTTTTATTAAAATGTGTTATCAGTAGCATCGCAGTGTATTTTTACTTTTTTTGTAGTATAAGCAACACATACTGCAGCACATTTCCATCTAACTTTAAGAATTGTATGAAAAATGTTTCGTATTCACAACTAATCAAAAGACTGTTGTAAGACGAGGGCAGGGGAAATTGCTGAGCAGTGACAGAATTTTTCAATGAGCCTTTGAAAACCTTTCAGTGAAAACTTGAGGCTTTATGTTGTACGACGCTGATGCTCAAAAACAATAAGAGGTCCTCACCGAGTTATTGGGATCCTCGCTGGAGCAGGAGACACGTGCACCCTCCCAGGACCTTTGTCATCTTTCTCAAAACAGAACAACTCTGAAAAAGTCAAATTTCAGGAATTGAAAATCTCACTTTGTGACAAGCAAGACTTCTTCAAAGTCTGTGTGTTTGCATGCAGGCAAAAGGTGATTGCCGGTTTGCAATAACACAGCATGCTGGTGTTTGTGTGTGCTCGGCCTGACCTGGTGGCATAATACCCAACTGTCCTGTTTCAGTGTCTCAGGATGCATCTGGTGATGGTCAGTCAATCAGGAGCCAAAAGAGGAAGCGGTCGAAAGATATCAGCAAGTGTAAAGCCAAGCCAGGGATCATTGAGGAACCAAAAAGAGGAAGCAATGGCAGACTCATAGCAGAGTCAAAGAACGCAGTGACAGTGGAGAAGAAGGTTTTAGTGGGAAGTGATAGTGCAAGCAAGGCAGAGATTTGGAAATAAACACTTTGAGCCAACCCACCATAGATCTTCGGCCGTGTTGATCGCCTGTCCTTGGGTACATGGACTCTGACCCGTCCTCGTATGGAGCCCATCTCCTCGCCCCGGTGAGTCAAAAATGTCTCAAATTGCTCTGACGCACCAGTCAGTGAGCGTAGAGCCACACAACATTCACCTGTGGCAAAATTTCTATTTTAATTTCCCATGATGTGACTGGGGCCGTCCATCCAATGCAATTACTTGATGTATGTCACATTTACCAAAAACAATTAAAAACACAGTGAAACAACAATGGCTCAGCATGAATATGACATTGAAAGACGTACTCTGGCACTGTGCCATTAAAATATTTTCTTCTTTCTGCAGACTACTAATGGAAGAACCTTTGGTCCTCCATAAAACTCCACAAGTACGTGTATAATCTCTGAAGACATACTCGTTATTAAAGAGCTAAATGTCATCACTATGAGCGCCATAAATGGCAATACGTCTCTTGTCAATGTACTGGGGAAAGTGAATCCAAAATGAGCAAACATTAAGAAAACATAAGAGAACAATTTGCACTGGTAGTTGTGAAAAGGTTAAACTCTATAAATAGCTTTTGTAATGTATTTCTGGGTCTTTAAATGTACCGATTAGCAGCCTCAACAGAATTACATGAAATTCTAAGTTCAATAGTTGAAAAGACTAAATCATTTTTGTCCTGCTACTGACCGTATGACTCAAACCCATCACATGACTTGACAGACAACAGCAGGTGCTGGTCCTGAAGAAGCTCCATGTCAGACATAACTGGAAGGAGCTGAGAGACACAAACAAAACCCAAGTCAACAAAAGTCAGTTCTGCGCAAAAGTCTTATTCGGTCCCTAATTTCTTTATATTTTGCCAGACTTTCATGAAATCTTTCAAATGTGGTCTTGAGAAATAGTTTCTGAAGTTTTCTGAAGGGAAGTTTTTCCTGGAAATGAGAAAAAAAATGTCAAAGACATCGTAAATATAAAATAGTAATTTTTCCTTTTTCAGCATGTTGATTTCACCAACCAAGGAGCTGAAAACATCTTGGCACAGTGCATCCTTAAAAAAACTGAGGAAACAGGACAAGCAAAGGACAAAAGAGGAAGTGGTAGGCTTAAAATAAACTATCTACAGGCTCATAAACTGTATCTAAATGTAATGTTCTTCATATATAAGAAAAAATCCAACAAAGATCTGAAACAGGACCTGAGAGATGCATCTGGTCTTTCAGCTGATCTGTCTACTGTTGGCCAAAGCCTCATCAGAAGAGGTCTTTATGGAAGGGTGGCTGTCAAAAAGCCATTCTTAAGGAAGGCAAACGGGGAGAAAAGGCTGAGGGAAGCCAAACTAAACAAGAACTGGACTGAAAATAAGTAGCAACAGGTCTTATGTGGGGGAGTCCAGGCTCTGGGGAGTGATGAATCCTCCCCAGACCTCAACAGTACTGAGGCAGAGTGGGATCATCTTGACAGAGAACAGGGCAAAAGGCAGCCAATATCCAAAGAAGAGCTTTGAAATGTTCTTCAAGAAGCCTGGAGAACTATCCCTGAAGACATCTTAAAGAAATGACAAGAGAGCCTGTCTTAGAGGATTCAGGCTGAGTTAAAAAATAAAGGTGCTCATACCATATATTGACTTTCAAGCTTGTTCAAATCATACAAACTCTGTTTGTGAATTATACACTGAATCTCATTTAGTCATCCCATTTCCCATTTCCCTGGCAATGTCTTAAGAAATGAGGGTTGACAGGAGATTTCTGCACAGGACTGTCATCATTTCAACCATCTTAAAATGGGCTCAGCCGCTCACCTTCGGTAGCTGTTTAAAGGACCAGCCCAGTTTGAGAAACCCTGGGACATCACAGCTCTGCGAATCATTCTCGCTGGAGCGCCGCGTCTCTGCAAACAAAGATATGAATTCATTTCTGCTCCTGAGTTCCACTACATTGCTTTACAAGGTCTTTTTTTATATATATATATATATATGACCCCTTACCTTCAAGGCAAGAGGAATGAAACTCAATGAAGAACTTAGCCTTGCTTGCTGTCTTCACAATGGCCTCGATGCCTTCAAGCTCAATCCAAGCCCTCTCTGTGCTGGAATTTGAATCTGTTTGAAATTAAAAAGGCAATCTTGTTTATTCAACACGTGGATTCTGTCATATTCCAGCGGTTTACGGCCAAAGAGCCACAACAATAACAGCACCTGTTTTGGAGCAGCATTGTGACGTCACTCCCACTTGAAATGTGGCAAAAACAGGTGAGTGGTCACTCGTAAAGAGGTCATCTGTGCAACCTAGTAGGAAATAAACCATGAGATTGTTATCATTTTAGTGGCCAAAACAACCCTAAATGTCTGAAATATTCTTTGGCTGACATTGGGTGAGAGCACTGTAAGACACTTGAAGCGTCAGTATCATTTCAACAGAAAATGATTCCATGAAACCATCATGCTACAGCCCAGTATGTGGTCTGCTAGTTTGCTGAAGTTAATGAAAAACAGACAAGGGAGGAAATGACGCTGTGTCTTTACCGACCACAGACCAGGGGATGACTGTCATTCGTTGTCAGGGTTCAGAGCGGTACAAAGGAAAGCAAAACTGACCACAGAATCACAAGTGAAATCCTCCGTCTGTGTCGACACTGAACCGCAGCCCAGACTTCACTGGTCGTCATACACTTTTATAGTGAATGCCTTTCCGCATGTTTATTTTCCTAAGAAATTCTCCGGCTCTCACCATATGCGGTGCAGGTGATGTGTGTCTCTGGGTAGGACTTCCACAGAATCCTGTCACACCATGACGGAACATTGACTCGCACCTACAGAGAAGGAATTTGCCACAACATAAACACCAATGTAAGTGAAATTGCCGTATACCTACACACATACATATATATATATATATATATATATATATATATGTGTGTGTGTGTGTGTGGGTAGTTAACACTGAAGGGTGCCTTCATTCCTAATACACCAGACGTTCCTGTTTTAGACAGGAGGTTAACTCTTAACCTGCTATTTTTAGTGGTCAGAACAGCTGCTGTCAAAGTCACTTATCCCTACAGATTTCTGAAATAGGATTAAGTTACAAATGAATTATCTTAGGAAGTGTATACTTGGAATGAATCATAGAGGCTCAATGGTCTGGGTTATGGCTTAGTGGTTGGAGGGTCAGAGGATCAAGCCCTGACACTGGCAAGCTGCCACTGTTGGGCCATTGAGTGCGGCTTTTCACCCTTTCTGCTGGGGGAGGGAGTTACGTCATCCTGTCTACAGCTTCCTTATAAGTTGAAATATTTGGAGTTTTACTGTGCCTAATGTGTAAGAGACAAAAAAAAAGACTTCATCCTTTGTTTCCAGACCCTTTTCTTGGTAGTTGTACTCAGCCATGGAGCATGTCTTGACACTCAAATACAAAAGAAAAAAAAGTATCAAACAGAAAATGTCATTTAAAAAGGTGATGAAGGTACAAAGCAAAAGAAGAGGCAATTAAATGTGAAAGATACTAGATTTCAGACAATAGCAATTCAGCTTCAGACTAGAAAGGCAAAATTACACACCTTGTAATCCCCCAATTGGTCTAAAAAATGTTTGGCAGCAGCTCAGTTATAACCCTTTTTTATTATTGGCAATCATCCTCTGTCCTGTACCTGAAAGAACTGTTTGATCCATCATCTTGTTTCTGATGTGCTTTTGTGTTACAGCACAAGACTCACCCCTGATGTCTTGTATTTCTGCCACAGGTAGCAGTCTCGAGAGCCCCTTTCATACCGATAAGTGGGTGGAAAAGTGATCTTCTCTTCCTCTTAACCACGATAAATGAGGAGAGCAAAGTGAAAATAAGAACATGCTAAACTCAATCAAAAGGAAACATTAAAGTTGTTTATTTGCTGTTGATTCTAGAACTCACTGAAACTGAGAAAGGCTTTCCTCTTGTGCCTTTCTCTGGTTAGTTGGTCCGCACACATGAGATCTTCGAATTCTCTTTTGGACACGTGTTTCAGGATGTCCTGCAGTTGTCGGGAGCCAGGCAGATGCAGGGTATTACACATGCCCAACCAAGCCGCCAAAAAGAACAGAAATCCAATAATGAAAACTGTCAGTCTGACCTGTACGTCCAAGTCGAGCCGGTAGTTGAGGTCTCCACACCAGAAGAGATGGGTGAAGCGCAGGCTGATGTCAAATGCAACAAGCTGTTTGTCTCCCAGAGAGAGCAGTCTGAGGATGTCCACAAAGCTCTGGTTCCTCCTGGGCATTGAATACGTTGCAAGACAGAAATTCACTTTTAAAAACCGAACAAAGTGCACGTTTCTCACACAGAAAACACAACGCACCTTATTACTTTCTCACTCCCAGACGTCAGGTGGCAGTTAACAAACCCAAAGGATGTTCCACTGAATTGGAGGGAGACCCCAACAGCTCCCTTGTTTCCTGAAATAACAGAAGCAGTCAGCCTCGAAGGTTAATAAAACATGCTTTGATTTTTGTTAAACATGAACTGATATTTTGGGCTGTCATCCAAGATAATGCACATCTTCCCTGTTTGGTTTGTGTACATCTGTGATTGTGAGATCGTGCAGACAGGCCTACCCAGTGTGTTCCCCAAGCCAGTCTTCACGCTGGCTGTGTTCACATGGCTGATGCGACTCTCATGCTCAGGCTTTACAAACACAGCCAGCTTCATGTTCCAGAGGGACTGCACTGCCACCTACAAGACATTGTGTCACATTGCAATACATTAGTTTCAGATGACCCACAATCACTGACTTCTTAGTAGATTTGACTCAATTCCAAGGCTCTCCACTCAAATGTATTCCCATGTAATCTGAAATGATTTAAGATTTAAGAGCATAATGTAGTCAAAACATGTTCTTTTTCAGTTAAACATACGAGTTACTTAAAACTTAATATATTTAGCCAAATGTGTATTTTAGTATTAAGTCGAAGGATGTTATTTTTTAATGTTGAAAAAAAAAAAAACGGTGTAACTGTAGAGGAGAGAAAATGTATAAACTGTATGCTTCATGCTTTACATGTGTGTTAAGAGACCATGTCCACCGAAACCAGACCATACATTTAAAAGCGGATAATTCTCAAGATAAGTTTCAGAAGTTTATGGACAAGCTTCAGGTCCAAGGCACCTGTTTTCAAACAATTCATGGGTATAAAAACAACTTTCTCAACTTCTCCAACAAATTACATAATTACGATTGTTCCAAAAAATCTGTTTGTTTTCCGTCAGATGTGAGAGCTTAAAGAGACGGTCATCCGTTTAAGATTAGTGAATAAGAGAACAGCAACATTAGACCACATGATATCACTGTATATGATGTAAAGACAACCGCTAAATAACTGTTTAAAGAGCCTGAACGCAAACTGTTTTTTCTTGGTTTTGGTAGAATGCGTCAGTGAACTGCAGAAAAACTGTATGTTGACATTTTAAACCTGTTTTTAATTTGTATATTCATCACGCAAAAAATACTAAATCGGTAAATTGATAACAGTGTCAGAAAATTTGTTTATAAATAACTAGTTATAAATAACCAAATTTTGATGTTCGGGAACAAATATCAAATAGCTGATTTTAAAATGAATTTCTCAGATCATACAATGTAGCATCTATCAGAAATCAGCTCTCGATGAGCAGAATCAAAAAGCACTTTGGTGAATTAACATCAGATTCCTGTCAGAACACTGTCAGAGACTCTGTAAAGCTTATGAAAGGACTGCAATCTTTACATTTGTTGGAGTAATGTCCCCCACATCTGAACAGATCTTTGAAATATGAGTAAAGGCCCCTTTCAGACCAAAAAAGAATTAATCCACAGATAAAGTTGAAATTTCAATAAGAAAGGCGGATTACTTGTTTAAACTCGATCTGAGTATAGCTGCGAAGGACTGCTTTGATATGTTCGGTCCATTCTCTCTCGCCCTGAGGGTTTTCCTGAGTCCCGAAGGCGTAGATGTCATGAGGGAGCAAAGCCGTCGACTCATCGGGGGTGTGTCCCAATCCGCAGCAGGTCACCCATGACTGCAGACTTCGAGGAGGAGGGGAGCCCCCTTAGTGCGCAAAATAAAATGCAGTAAACCAGTCAATCAAAATATTCCCCACGCGCTAATTCAGCACATTAGTGAGTTTTCTGTTGCCAGACAGTGAAAATGAGTGTCAGCATCTAAATGAATTACCCATATTCCAGGTGCCAACAAACACAGAGACCGCGTCAGGTTCGCTCCGCTGAGAGTGCCTTGACTTCATCAACTGGAGGAGTTGAAGGAAGGAGTCACATTTCTGAAAGAGATGAAAGTGAGTTATGGTGGGGGGAAATAGAGGATTTCACTTAAAAGCAGATCTCAGTGTCTTGCCTTACCCGCGCACTCTCAAATGTCATCTCCTGCGGTGTGTTGTGATGGCTGTCAACCACCATTCGTACCTTGGCTGGACTGCTCTGAAACTTGACGACCTGAAGAACTGATACGTGGGAATTACTAGACATATTGCATATACAGTAATGGTGTCACTCAAAGCATCTGCAAGCAATGGGAATGTTTTAGTTAATTGTTTTCTTACTTCTTTCATGTGCAATCCTCTCTATACCAAATGAGCCAAACTTCCTATCAAAAAGCAGCACTCCTGCGTCCACATCCACAGAAACTGTTTGTCTGCCATACCTCACTACCCTCACCTGCACATGCAAAAAAAATAACCATCAACACACTCACAGTGTCAGAGAACAGCTGATTTGTATTGGTTTGTGTCATCTGTTTCGAAAAAAAGAAAATGCATCTGAAAGCAGTCATTACAGTAGAACTCAGCTGATTATGAGCTCATCCTGTTTACCTGAAAAGAGTGGACAGGCAGTGGTCTGGCGTTCTTCACAGGTGTTACACTGGTGGGTGTCGGTTCAGGAGGAGGTGGGCTAGGCTGCACTGCCAGATTGTGATTGGTCACCGCATCCTGTAACGCTTTCAGTACCTTAACGGGCAGAAAAGATGGCACTCAAAAAAACGTTGAGTGTAACGAGCAAGATTTCTATCCCCATTTCCCCTTTGTGAAGTCTTCATTATCAGTTTAAACACCACTCTCATTAAAGGTAAAGTGAGAATTTACCAGTACGCTAATAGTGGCTGACTCAGTAGTTCTTCCCTTTTTTTTCCATGCGAGAGCCACTAAGTTTTGCTTCACTAGCAACAAACTTGTACTCATGTCTAGACTTAAAGTCGTGTTCTTACCTGAACTTATTTTGTATAGTTTTTAGACTTTTCTCTTCTCTAATTGTTTGAGCTTCTTAGTTTTATTTAGTCCCCCCTAGAAACAAGTGTTGCAAATTAGCATCTGTGATGTTTTCAGCATATCTGTCTACTTGAGTGTCTGTTCCTATCACATACATTTTAAATAATTCATCAAGAAAGCCATTATTCCATGTGTGATTTTTCAATGGTTGAGTCTATTGACTCATCGTCATGAACACACCTTTTTCTCCAGCGAGGAAAGGAGGCTGACCAAAGCTGAGATTTTACACAGCAAGCTGTCAATCTCCATCTCTGGACCCTTGTTCCCAAAAAAACAAGACAAAAGTCTCAATTAGGTTGCATATATGACATCATGAAATTATTAAATTTATCCAGTACCGCACTGGGTCACTAACTACAGTTTGTTAATGTTTTTATACAAGCATAACGCCTCGTTTTATATTCATACCTGCGACTTGATGGGTGTTAAGGAGCAGCTAGGATGGTCGAAAACCTTGGCCAAAGTTTCCAGGCTTGAAAGAGTCTGATCAACCTCACTGTAGAACCAATAGATACAAAGCTTTTAACTGTAACAAATTTATACAGAAGATTATGTCATAACTGCTGTTGGAAAATGTTATCTGCTATGAATCTCTTACTTAGCACATACATTGCACCATATTTCAAAAACAGAATAATATTATGTGATATAAGTTCAAAGCAAAGTGGTTCATATATTTCAAACTATGACTATTAGTTACTGTTAACATCAAGAGCAGAGTGGCTCTAACCTGTTCAAGCCTTGGCACGCTGCTCCCAGAGTACGCTTAAGATGGCATAAAGTTGTTGCCCCTTTATGCACATTTTCAATGTCAAGAGGGAGCTCACTGAAGAGGTAGTCACTGAGCAGGCAAATGACTTCACCCGCAGCGCTGCGAACAAACAAAACATCAAATTCAGACTACAGCACAGAATCATACAAGTTAAAGCTGTTATCGGGATATTACTGCGGCCAGGATTTAGGTTTAAATGTCACACAACAGGAAGAAAAACTGTGAGACCTGTCAGGAAACTGAGGAGATTGAGAGCAGTAGCCAAGCACACAGCAGATACTATAGCAACGCTGTTTATTAATAGGACAAAAAAATAAAAAGCCACACACACAGTTTCACAAGTAGTTGCTGTGATTCATTGCCAGCAGGTGCATATGTCTATGAGCACTGAATGTAGTGAAGACATTGATGTGACACCACAAATCATTTTGCCTTTCCAACATACTGTCACATGTAAAAATGGATGCAATACTGCAAAAGATGCAGACTTAAGGTAGAATAGATATGTGAAGTGAAGTCATTTGTGTACATATACAAGGAAAAAGACCAACGTTAGTAGTTATGGCAACTCTGATCAAGTCTAGTAAAATCGAAGGCAAATTATTATACTTGGATGTATTCAACTCTTGCAACTTCTCCAGGAATAAGGCATGAGGGGCTGGTTTGGTTGGTGCTGCAGGGAAAGACGTCGTGTTGACAGAGGCTTGAACAGCAGGTGGCTTCTCATCATCTGTCCATGCAAAAAACAATAAAGTTCAACATTAGGAATTCACAATGAATATTGCTGTTGAAAGAGGAGGATCTTTAAGTTTTTATTACAATTTCAAAAGGACACATTTCACTACCCGATGGTGTTTCATAATGTATTGACAACACGTACAGTATGTGCGTCTGCATTACAGCTTTGTTTTTGTTGAATAAATCATGACCGTACCAGATCATTTTTATCTTATGTCCTGTCCTGATACTTAAAACCTTTGAACTAAAAGGGGATGTACTTTCTTTTTCACACGACTCGAACATAAAAGCTGGCGACCCACCTGAGCTCTCATCCCCCGTGTCTGTATCACGGGGAACAGGGTAGAGAAGAGGAGTGACCAGGCCTTTGTGGGGGTGTTGGTACCCCAACACCAAGTCCTCCAGTGTCCGAAAACAATTCACCTGCACCCCCTGGGTTGTCTGAGACACACAAACACAACAGCAGCACATTCAGTGCATGTCCTGCACAAACCGCGCTAATCCGAAACTGGAAAAGCCACAGAGACTTTGAACAAGTGTAACGCAGAAGGTAAGAGATGCTGCATAATAGAGAATGTTTTGGTTGAACGTTTATGCACATAGAAAAAACAACAAATGCATAGCAAAGAGGTTCTGGGTATTTCTAACTGTAAACTATTTATCATGGATATTCATTTAGACTTTAAATTAACTAACCAACTAATTTGTATACTCTGTCTAGCTGTCAGTGAACGTTTCACACAGGATCCACATCCGTCTTCTGAATTCTTGCTTTGTTGAGAAAAGCAGAAGTATTTATTTGCATGACAAAAAGAGCACATCAAGATGATCTGCTGTGATAAAAGGCAACCCAGACGGATTTAGAAAGCTCTGCCCCAGAGGAAAGGTGTCATCGCTGACAGCTACTTCCTGACTATAGAAGCACTTGCCTGTCTTGATTCACTGAGGTCCAACATTCCCAGTTGCTTCTCATAAAGCAAATGCCATTTTGAAAAGACCCTTTAACATTGAAGCCAGAAGCGCACGCAAGCCTGCTCTCAAACTTCACAACTGCACTTCAAACGTCATGCAGAAATTCAGATTACATACTCACAGAGCAGCCATTCACATGAACCAGTTCAATATGGTGCACATTAGACCACAATGCTGAGCGAGTTCTTTTCCTGTGCTCTCTTTTTAGACGTTTTTGTTTTCATTTTGCGGTGAGAGAGACCGTTTTTTTGGCATGGGCTACCTGTCTGTTTTGCCAGGAACTCTTCAAATAGTATTTTTTAAAACCACAAAGATCTCTTGGAAAAGCAATTTAAAAGAAATGAAAAGGAATAAGAGACAGTGCACGACAAAACTGGCCCCAAAATATCTCCATGGCCCTCTTGGAAAAGCAAAAAGGCAAGCATGCGACTAGTGAGTTAGTGGAGCAAATCCAATGGGGGAAAACACATACTGGAGGTTTATATCGATGGCGGTGGAAAAACAACTGAAATAGCAACTAAGTTTAATGTCTTCATTGGAAAGCAGAGAATTTATCCAAGTCAAAGGTTTAAAAGCAACTGCCAGACTATTGGTATTAAACTTGACATTGGGCTTTAATATGTAGCAAAATTGTTCTTTAGAAAAAAGTTTTATTTCTCTCTCTCACCACTGTTTTGGGATTGCAGATTTTGTGCTTGTGTGGGTTTTTTAAGGGTCTAATAATTAGGTCATCTGCTAACTAAATACCCCCCTGTTCAGATAATCTAAAACAGACATGTACCATCTCTGGCTCAAACTCTACCACATCCAACAGACTCATTATGTCTAATACAAACACTCTCATACATACACATAACAAATAAGCCCACTTTGGTCAATGACATAGTGTGTGGGTTGAGTAGGAATCTCTAAGACATAAAAAACAATTTCTCCTCTGTGCTGCTGAGCTCATGCAGCAAGCATGCAGCCACATGGCAGAGATGCCATTCAAACAACAAAGTGACTGCAGCCGTAACAGTCTGTTCAGAGAGCAAACACAAACATGCTTCTGTTCTACTTGCAACATGGAATAACAGACCATTTTTTCATCCCTCTGATCGGCTGGGTTTCTTACTGGCTGTACAGTTTGGGCCAAGGTTTCAGACGTCTGTGCTGTTTTTCTTTAGCAGAGCATTCAGTGTCGGGTGGCGAATAATACTCACCTGGACTGCAAGAAGACCGTCTGCATCTGGAAGAATACGATACGTGTGAACATGACGCTGGAACCTTTGGAAACCAAAGACAACTGTTATTAAGGGCATTACAGACTCCAACAAAGCAAAGATTCAAAGGGAAAACTGCTTTGTTTAAAAAAAATTTTTTAAAGAGTTATAATTTAAGACACCAAATCTCTTAACAAGGTGCTAGCTGTTTTGCACATCATCACTGATGTGGCTTATTTTAGTCAATGCAGAGTCTGAAAGAAACTTAGACCATCACATCATCAGTCATCATCATCAGCACACAAAGATGAACAGCAGCCGCTGCACATAACAAGAAAAAGGTAGAATTAGAAAACAGAGGGACTAAATACAAATCACATCTGTGGGTGAATTAAAGACACCCAAAAAGAGAATGATATACTGAGAAAAGAATGAAGGGAAAGAGGGAGCTCTGTGAGCAGCCAGGCTCAGCTCTCAGGAATGTATCTGGCTTCGGCCGGCAAGTAGTCAGCGTAGTGCGGTCGCTGGGGTTCCCGCCCACTTTCAGGGGCCCAAGGGATGAAAGAGGGGTAAGTGGGGAAACAGAGAGCCATAAGTTAGGATTTGGCTGGCTGAAATTGACTTTTTTTGGACAGAGCAGTGTAGCTGATTAATAGTGTCTTTGCAGCCTGCTGGCAGACGGTGGTGCAGGTGATGGATGAGACGGGGTGAGTGAGGCTGCTGAAACAATTTACAAATGGGGAAATTTCACGAAAGCTCACCAATTCTATAGGTCAAATCTAAGTGTTTCACAAGTTAGATAATCGAGCACTGTTTTACCCAAAACAGAAGCTTTTAATGTGTCCTCTTACACACGGCAGGACAAGATTTACTACTTCTCCGAAGGAGGTGAAACTCGTCAAATCACACATCGCACACAAAAGGATTTTTTAAAAAGAATTGGTTTATTTTGTGTGCAGAGCTTCACTTTTCACATGTCTCGAGAAATGCCAACAGATTGTCTTAAAAAAATGAACCGTCAAAGATATGAAGAAGAAAAACTTGTACAGGTGAATGTGTTTCACTGTGACAGGGCAAATAAAGCACACAGCTAATAGATAGTTGAATTCGTGTGTGTGTGTGTGTGTGTGTGTGTGTGTGTGTGTGTGTGTGTGTGTGTGTGTGTGTGTGTGTGTGTGAATACTCACAGCAGGCACAATGCATAGGCTCCTGGCACAGATTCACTGTCTCTTACTAGGTAGCTGCCATCCCTCCCCGCCCGTGCCAACAAGTCCTCCGCGTGCACACGGCTGATGTCACGATGATACCATGATGCCGAAGTCATGGTAGTTGATATGAAGAGATATGTTCATAAGAATAATCCACATGAGGTGATGGACTTTACACAGCATACAAGTTTACTGTGTCAGACTTGCACAGATGGCATTGTGCTGGAGGCCTGTCCCTCAAGTCATCAGCATCAGAGTGTGCTGAGTGGTCTGAGAGTTTAAAACTGTCATGACCAAAATGTCAAACCCTATCAGCTACCACTTCCTGGGTCCCCGCTGGCTGCTTCTGGGTCACCCATTCTGTTGCACGGAAGGAAGAAAGAAGCAACATCCAGCTGATTTTAAGGTTATTCCACTCCAACGCTCCTTTACAGTCTTCAGCAGAGACTCAAGTCCACCATTCTGATAATATCCTTGTCTAGAAAGGCACAGTCTCTGTTTTAAGTTGCAAGTTGCTGCACCCAGGTGGGTGTGTTGATCCAACAAACACAGACCAACAGAAGAGAATGAAGCAGCCACCCCTGAGGCAATGACGCTGCCTCTAACTTAACCACAAACACGAGCCCTCCTCTTGTCCCAAAACAAAAGCCCTACATGCAAACAACAGGAAAAGAAGAACCAAGAATGGCAAAACAAACAAATCGAGCCACACACACGGTACCCACACACTCACACACGCACAGAGCAAAGACAGAAACATACCAGATGGAACTCAGTCAGCACTAAAACCAGACAGGCATGCAACAGAAACCAGACTAATTCAAATGATTTCCCAGCTCTGGTACCATATAAGGGAAAAGAAACACCCTCCAATAAGTTCAGCCGATGACTGCAGTTGTCTTTGCTTTTTCCAAACCCAGATTCCATTTAGAGTGTGTCTGGATGAAAGCAGGCTGCCCCAGGGGTCTTACTTTCACGCTGGATGTCTGTAAGCCAGCGTGTGTGTCTTGTCAGAAGGGTCCCATTTGCACTGGCGTGATCTCCAGCGGTTCTTCAGAGAGCTGTCAGAGCAGAGGGAGGGAGCAGAGAGGCAGAGGACAACCCCGTTAGAGCGCAGGGCAGACAGAGGAAGTGACTCGACATTCCAGATGGCGGACATAGCCAGGAGAATTCTTGTGAGGGGCTCAACTACACCACCAGTGTGTGAAACAGCAGACTACTTCCTTTTCCTCCCTCTCTTCTCCTGTCTATTTTTCTTCTTCCTGCTTCTGCCTCTTTCTTGGCTCTTTCATCAAGTTACAAACTGAAAACATTGCTTTCAACTCACAGACGAGCCTTTTGGCTAATCCTCAGTTTGTCCTTATTTTCAAACATTTTTATCTTCAGACAATAAATCTTCTCGAAGGCATATTTACTTTGACTCTTTCTCCAGTCTTAGCCCTTTTCTTTTTGTCAGCCTCCCTTCACTTCCCTTCCGCTCTGGCTCACTCCTTCCCTCTCAGCAAAACACAGTGTGCATATGGTTATGATCATCCCTCAGTTTCTTATTTTTGCACTCCTAGTACATCGCCCAATATTCACCCCTCCTACGTCCCTCCCACTCCATTAGCTGGAGCATAAAACTCTGTGGGAAGCTGTTCAGTCCCACATTTACTGCTCTGCCTCTCTCTACTCAGCAGAAATGTGCCAACCACCAACCACATACCCCATAAAACAAACAGACGCAAGTCTATCCCAATCTGATGAGGCATCTTTTTAACCCTCAATCTATAATCACTTCTTTCTGTTATGTGATTTGCACATACGATTAGGATTGAGAAATTTAAGAGTAATTACACTGAAGCTGTACAGCAGTACTTGGTAATTTAGCAGAGATTACTGTACTCTAATTACACTGTAATTAATCATAACTGGCTGATGGGAACGTCATTAGTTTTGCTAGACAAAAAAGGGGATTACCAAAATTTTATAATTCATACTGAGTGCAAGTTGTACATACAATTTCTTATTGTTACTATTTAACTGTTGATCTGCTGGTGGTACTTAAATGGACGATCTGATTTCAGAACACAGTGTGGATGAGCTCAATCCAGCTCCTTCAAATGTTGCAGTAAAGGTTCAATGACAGTGTGAGGTGTGTGCTTGGCTGTAGGGGGAGAAGTGAGGCAGTGGTTCAGGGAGCAGTGGCAGATCAGGTGGTTTGGTGCAGCTGAACCTGTTGGTAATCACCTTCTGTCTTTATATGCAGTGGTGTGCTGAGGCTCCCCAGGACACACTTCATAACTGGAGCAGCAGCAGTGGCACTGAGTGTGTCAAAACCATTGTGCTAAGCTTGTGTGACGGCGGTTTGTGTGTGGGACCAGAAGAAGGCTGCATGGTGGAGAAGTGCTACACAAACAAACACTTATAGGAAGGAAGGAAAGTTGGGTGGGCACATTTGTCCCCCACTAAGTAACAAAGCTGATTTCAATTAAACAGAGAACGTCCTCATGGATCGTTTGTTTATTCAAGCAGAAACAACCTAAAATGATGTTGTAAGAATATGTATTTAGTGGATGTTTTTCAATCCTAACAAGTGATATTAGGAAGTGGCTAAGTTTTAGCTTAATGTGTTGTTATGGTCACATGTAACCAAGGAAATCAGCAAAAGGGTGTTTGTGTTGGTAACGGTCCCATTGTAAGAAGAATGTATTTTTTTTTTAAAGTCAATTTTTGTCATGTTTATTATACCTTAATTCAAAAGTTATATGTTGGTTTCGATTGATCTCTGGTTGCAGGTGGGACCTTAACAGTTATGTTTCCAAATAACAGCGTAATAAAATTCCTTTACAGTTACAGCATCAGCTGACTTGAGTTAGAAGGCAGAAACTCCACTGAAACTACAGCCGCTTTCACATGAAAGTTGCAGAACACATTATTGTTCATACCCTGTTTGGGTTTCAATCCACTTCAGCTAATAATTCAGCTATGTGAAGAATAGATAAAGTACATCAAGAAATCTTTATCAAAGCTTACACAGACAACACTGGAGACTTTCCACCATCCGTTAAAGGATTCGCTAGTTGGCTCCACATTAGTCGTAACAGAGTTTCTGTTAACAGCAAACACCGCATCGCTGCCTCAATTTAGCTACACACGGAAGACCGTGTTGTTAAGAAGTGGTAATACCACGAGGCTCTAATGTACTCGGACAAGACAGCAGTCCCTTTGAGAGACAATGCTGGATGTCTATATAAAGCTTGTGCCTAAAGTGGCACCAGATTAACTGTAAGGGGCTTATGTGACTGTATGTTGCCTCACACAGCCGAAACTAGTCAAATAAAACTCACGAGAGACAGTTAATGATAAAGAAATCCCTAGGCTCTTTAATAAGTTACTTTTTCCTGGTTAGTAATAAGCGATATACAAAGCGCAATCAAACTCTTACAGTATAGTAGAAGCTGTTACTGTATCTCAACAGCTAAATCTTGAAAATCTTACAACCCCTTAGAAACACCCAGAAGACCCAGCTTTTCAGATTAGCCGAGATTTAGCTGTGTTATGTTAGGAAATGGCAGTTAACAAATAATGGTGTAGGTCACGTTAAGGTCTAAGGTCATTTGCAGAGAAAACTGCTCTTAGAATTAATTGAAAGACAAATAAAAATGCTGCTTTACTGCTAATGACTCTAAATGATTTAGCTGTCTGGAGTGGTAGTGCACTGTTCTGTTGTTTATCTTCACCTGAGGAAATATGACCTTCGTGGAAGCGTCATGGGTGGACACTCTTTCCCTGTCCATCAAATTCAGGATAGGAAGTTTGCAAATCTGTCTCAAGAAGTTGGATTTATCTGTGGACCTAAAGGAATGAATAGATTGCAATAAATACCAAGTAAACTCTGGAGGCTAACATCACACTGTCCGTAAAAAAGTTATGATTTCTGCCAACGGTGGTGCTATCAAGTGCTGACCATGTAGGGTGCCAAAACTTTAGTCTTAATCCTGTTGTTATTGTTGTAATACCACTTTAGAAATTATATAGATAAAAAGCAATCTTGTTTAAAATGTTAAAGAAATGTTAGTTCTCTCATTCTATGCCAATGGGAAATCAAGCAACCTTGCACACTCTTTCCTACCATTAGAAACAGAAATTTTGGCCATGGGTAGGAAAAACTGCAAGGTTTATGCTGGAGCACTATTGTGTACTGATCTAGATGACTTTAACCTTCAGAGATTATACTCCTGACTGATGATCCGGCGGGCTAATTCAAACCAGTGCTGTCCGGGCAGCTTTAAGAGGATCTCAAACCATATCCCCATTTGACACTTAAAGTGAGGACAGCACAGACATGCACTAGTCTGATTCATTATCTTCAACTGCAAAGGTGTGACAATCCATCCAAAATACCTATCATCCAACACCCTCATTAATTAATCAATTATTCTTAGCTGAGGAAACCAGAGGATCCTGCATCAATCCCTACTATGGATTTACCAACAGCTGTGTACCAGTTCAGAAACTGGAGCTTTTAAAGGTCACGACGAATAAACGTGGTTTCTTTGACGAACCTTGAAAGCCTGCTCAAATCTACATCTCCTTCTCAAACTGAGTCTAGTAACAAAGAGACCAAATTAACATATTTAGGTAGTCCTGATATCGAAACCTTATCGGGAAGATGTTTATAATGAATGCGGAGTCAAACTGGGAAACAGAGCGGTGGATATATAACTTTTTCCTGAAATACACAATATATTACTGCTTACGTAGTTTATGTTATAACTATGGTTTCAGTTTTGTTTTTATAATCCCAATAAGAGCAAGAAATTGTCACAACTTGGGGACATGTTAAGCCAGCCACCTGATTTAAACCTACCACAAGGCCACAAGTGTCCTGAGCAGTGAATTATGGTGCATTTCAACGGCACTAAAAACTTGAATGCCTCGGGGCTTTTTCAAAGGAGACGAATCATTATTTAAGCCCTTGGTCTTTTACATTTCCACTAGAGTAGAAGGTCTAAGGTAGATTAGGTGAATTAAATCTGTTGAAGTGTGACGCTCCAATCGGAAAATCCTTGCCTGGGACTGCAGTGCAGGACAAACAGCAGCTTACAGAGCAAACCAGGAGGTCTGCTTCGTCTTTATCAACTCCAAATGTGTTCTCTACGGTTTGTGGGTGTTGTTACTTGTGCCTCAGAATCTAACTGTTTTTTATAAGAGATCATATTTTCTTGCTTCACTCCTTTCTTGACATGAATGTTGCTTTCTGTTTTTCATGTAAGTCACACATGGACTTTTACTAATCAGCCACAACATTAAAACTGCTAACAGTTAATGTGAGTAACACTGCTTATCTTGTTACAATGCGATGTTCTGGTGGGAAAACCTGCATCCTGGCATTGATGTGAATGTTAATTCCCCTTTTGCAGACAAGTCACACATCCAATATGGAAACAACACTCCCCTAAAGTAGCAGCCTCTACGAGTAGGACAACAGTGAGCCCTACAAAAACTGCTCAGGAAAGGCTCAAAGATCACAGCCTCCAAAGTCCCCAGATACTAATCTGATGGGATCTGATGGCATCTGTGGGAATCAAGTCCAATAGTCAAATCGCCACAACCCACAGGCCCCAAATGATAATTTGCCAAATCCCCATTACCACACACTCCTGGACAGCCAAAGATGAGGCTTGAAGCTAGATGGGTGGCCATAGTGATGCAGCTGATCAGTGTACAGTAAATAAAGAAATGCTGATCGAAGAGGACGTGACGATCTGATTTCCATTGTTGTGTTTAAAGACTGTAAGACCTATTCCTGTTGTAAAACTTACAGTTAACAGATTTTACAAGTTCTTGTTGATATCAAGGCCAGGTCCCCACAGGCAGATATTTAGCACACAAAATTTGTTCTACTGCATTGTTTGCACCTCCAATCCACATGGAATCAGCGTTTTTAGTCAGGAAAAACTGACAAATACAGATCTAGAAAACACTTGGGAGAAAACTTAAAAACTATATACAAAGTATATCTGTTAGTGCACAAGGTTTTGAGCATCTAAACCTATTTGCTGCATGCCAACTGTTGCTTTGTGTAATGAGTATTCGCAGGAAACAATCCCAACAAGGCAAGGCAAGGCAAGGCAAGGCAAGGCAATTTTATTTATAGAGCACAATTCATACACAGGGCAATTCAAAGTGCTTTACAGCTACATAAAATCACAAGAAGGCAATAAAATCATTAAAAAGGAATAAAAAAAACTAAAAGAAAGAAATTAAAAAAGAAAGAAATTTAAGACCCATTAAAATAATCATTAATTAATTAAAAAGTGAAGAGTGCAGATAAAATACTTTCAGGTGTCATATGCACAGCTAAATAGAACTGTTTTCAGCCTGGATTTAAACATTGTCAGAGTTGAGGCCTGTCTCACATCTTCTGGAAGACTGTTCCAGATTTTAGGGGCATAAAACTGAAACGCAGCCTCACCTTGTTTAGTCCTGACTCTGGGCACCAGCAGGAGACCCCTCCCTGAGGTTCTCAGAGCCCGAGTTGGTTCATATGTCAACAGTGCCTACACACAGGTTTTGGTGCCTGTGTACTGTAACATCACACTGTACCACTGTAACATCGAATTCATCACCTGTCCATACAAAGGAACAGTATTTGTCTTTTGATTTCATCACTGCACAACCACTGTTTTGGTCCTGAGGTTTTCATGTTTTCAAAGAGGAATCAGTTCAGTGGGCATGCTCAGTTTCTCCGTCTGTGTTTTGGTGTTACGATAACAAAGACAATAATCCAATGTAATTATTTCAGTGTTGATGAGAATTTCAGTATGTTATTTTTAAAAATTGATTTAAACATCCAGAGTAGTGCAGAATACTAAACCTGACTGGCTATTGGGCTACTTGACATATCAGAAGTGTCCCAATTTTCTGGCCCAACCCTGACAGGTCTGGCTAATCTCAAAAGTACTATGTCCATACCAGTACTGTTTGTGAGGGTAAAATATCTCATCCAGAACTCTGTTCAGATTCTGGTTCCTGCAGTGGAAATCAGGGGAATCTATAAGAAAGAACCACCAAAGGACTCTGGTTAATAGAAAAGGTTTCCGTGGTTCAAAGCTTTTGATTACTTGATTTTTTATTCAACATTGATGCCGTTGTTGGAAATCCTTGTTACTTGGACAACAGTAAGTCAGCAGGTTACTTAGATTTCTGTAAACCGTCCATGAGCACAGATTACATCAGGCTTGGTAGAGCAACCATCTGTTCTCCTGGCTACCACAACTAAAATCCAACTAATACCACTCTGTTCCAATCTAAGCTTTCAGATGAGCACAAGCAAGCCCTTGACGTCAATTCACGAGACAATCTTTTAACTTAATCTAATGGCATGTTAAAATTATTAAGACGTGATATGAATCATTTGTTGCTGTATACTGCAGTCAAACTACCTGAATCAATATTTCAAACAGGATTTTACATGAACAGATTTTTTTTTTTAAAAAATCAAAAGCCACTGTAAGGTTTAGCATGTTCCTCACCGTTATTCATGAAATAAGCTTTTGAACATTTATTCACAGTAATATATTAATCATTATTGAGCCATCTAAACACAAGCTAAAATATTCATACACTTCGAGACTGTTTCCATTCATATCTATGTTCATCCACCAGATTTCCCTTTAGGAAATATGAAGGCAGGTGAGTGGAAAGTGCACAATATAATTACAAAATGCAGCGAAGTGGTTGTTACAGTTTTCTATTTGGCTGTGTGCGTTTGATATTCAAATATGTGATCCTGAGGGGACCTGCTATAGAGGGAACTATTTCAAAGTGGTACAAATTACATTGGCATGTGCTTGCCTGTCTGTCCATCTTCCTGTCTGTTGATTTGTTTGTTTGTCTGGGAACTAATTTTGTCTCTGCAATAACGTCACAGCATGCAGTCCCAAAAGTTACAGGTTCAATGTTTACACCAAGTTAAGAGATCGATATGGTCCAAACCGTGATTACCAAGAAGGCATGGAGCAACAGTCAGTACTGCAAGATAATATATATATATGTGTGTGCACATCTTCAGTAGAAAATCTGAGATTAATACATTAAAATGAAAAATTCACCAGCTCGGTTTGATTGCGCCACTTGTTTTTGACGTCAGTATCTGTTCCCACTCCAAGACTTCTTAAAGCTCTTGGGTTAGTCTTTTCAAGTCGCAAACGCAACATTATTTTTAACCCCGCAGTGGACCAAAACAGTAGTGTTATAATGAATTAATCAGATTTTCTCCAAAAGAGTCGTCCTTCTGGCTGCCTAAGCTGAAGGGAGGGCTCCAAGGTTGGGAGGGGTAGGAACACCGTATAAAAGCAAAACGGTAGGCAGTGATTGGCACTCGCTCTGCATCAACAGTGGAACAGGCAACAGAGATAACCCACTAAACGAGCTGAGGGCACGGTAAGAGAGCTGTTTTTTATATTCACCCACAACTTATTAAATATAGATTAGTTGGTCAACAACTTAAAATCATAATACAATGACTGCACAGCAGAAAAATCCAGTTGAACTGGTTGTTATGGCACAGGAATGAACTTAACAGTAAACTCAAGAGGATACTCACAGAAAACCGCAACTGTCCTGGACTGCAAACGTCTTGTGTTACTGATAAATTATTATTTGATTATTTGCAACAGCACAAAAAACTGTGGATGTGATAAGTCACCAATTTCATGTTTTCTCTATTTTCAGACTGAATCTACAACTGCCATCATCATGTCAAAGTATGTATAACTGCTTTTATCTTATCTCAATAATCAGCAACCATCCTGATAGAACAGCTGGTTTAGATTATAGATGTTAAAATCAATCACTCTGGCCGTGGAAGCCAATCCGATAAAGGAAAAGGAAATGAGTTAAACCTGTTTGACACCACTGTAATAAAGATCCTTTTACACTGTCTTAAAAACAATTCCTCAACAGTGATGATGATCTTACAACGCTAAATTTACTTTGCTTTTTAATGACTTGCTGCTTCACGATTGCTTTGATGCAGGAAGAATCACCACATGCAGAGATTAAAGGGTTAACTCGATAAAAGAGCAGAGCAGCTTAAAGGCAACATTCTGACCTCTTTGTCGCTCCTGCAACACTTTCATTATTTTACACTTTTCAATCATTTATCCAGGATATAGATAAACCCTTATTATGGTGGATTGTGTGGATTTAATCTTGCAAGACAGATTTACAAGACAAAAGGAAAGGATTAAAAAGGATTACTTGGCAAACACCTGAAAGAGGCAAACACCACCACGGATTACGTGTTTGTTTATGGCACATACACAGATCGAGGGGATTCCGCCTCCTACGTAACACTCTTGGGTATGCATATCGATGCAAAACTTGGCATAATGATAATTACCCCTGATGTCATACACAAAGTTTTGCCACACTATGTCACTGCCTTATGTCATGTTGTTCCATGTTACTTATATAGGTTAAACGACACAGATTGCCTTCCCGAAACAAATTGCTAAAGTAACATAATTAGTGAATTGTGTGTATGGATTTACCAAAGTAAGCACTAATCCGTCCTCACAGGAGAGGAGTGAGAGGGTGGGTGCAGAGCGCAGGGGTGTTTTTTCTCTAATGAGAGATGACAACCACATTACTCTGTAGGCATAGGTGTGTGTGAAAACTTTGAAAACAGACAAAAGAAATCATTGCATTATAATTCACCCGCAAATTTAGATTGCGGCGAGGCCCGTTTGAAATGTCTCATGTCTCATATATTCAGAAAGCTTGGGTTGTTGAAAGTTTGTATGTCTAATTCATGGTCTCTATTCCTTTTTCCTCTATTTTTAGAGTATTCAAGAAGACCAGCGGGAATGGATCTGTAAGTGGCCTCTATATAATGTAGTCATTACAGGGCAGCCCTTGGGCACAGGGAGGAGTGTGAATTGTATGTTGCTTTTCCAATACCCAGAAATAGCTTTTGCAACCTAGTTGGAGGAATAACCACAATTCTCTATTTCTCTTAGATTGCCCTGTACTTGGGGAAGAGAGACTTTGTGGACAATGTGGACAATGTGGAAATCGTCGGTGCGTAGACGTAAACTGTATACACATACATGAAAATTAAAATTCCAATGGCGTGACATTAAGTTAACCGATTCCTCTTCTTGTAGATGGAGTAGTTAAAGTGGACCCTTCT
This sequence comes from Odontesthes bonariensis, assembly GCF_027942865.1. Taxonomy (NCBI): domain Eukaryota; kingdom Metazoa; phylum Chordata; class Actinopteri; order Atheriniformes; family Atherinopsidae; genus Odontesthes; species Odontesthes bonariensis. Next base: position 23,140,806 of record NC_134518.1, on the reverse strand, counting down.
GGTCTTGATGGGAGAAAAGGTACTCTTATTTTGTGCCCGATTAGAACAAGTTTTAAGCTCAAAATGTAAGCAACAGAAACTAATACGCAAGTGTATCATTTTCCTTTGCAGTGTATGTCTACCTTGCGTGTGCCTTCCGCTATGGGTCTGATGACTTGGATGTCATTGGACTTTCATTCAGGAGAGACATCTGGATACAGCGAGTTCAGGTGTATCCAGCAACAAATGAGACTGTACCTAAATCGCCGATGCTGGATTGCCTCATGAAAAAAGTTGGAGAGCAAGGATGTCCCTTCAGCTTCCAGGTAGCATAATCTCCTTACGCAGCATCAAATCCGTTTTTGCTCTTCAGTCGAGCATTATTTGCCACAGATAATTTTTTCAACTGTTTTTGTTTAATCGGTTTTAGATGCCAACCAATCTCCCATGCTCGGTCGCCCTGCAGCCTGCGCCAAATGATTCAGGCAAGGTACAAAAAGGGTCTATTTTATCATTTATTCTTATTTATTCCTCTACATTATGTTCATGTTTGATCCGTTCATTCATGCTGGCCGCATACTGTTGTAGGCTTGTGGCGTGGACTTTGAGGTAAAAGCATACATTGCCAATGCACCTAACGATGGAGATGAAGTCATTGAGAAAAAGTAAGTCTGCTTTCATTAAAGTGCAGCAGCATAAAGAGGAGTCAGAGGCCAATGTCTGACGTTTTTTTCATGCCTTCTCTCTGTTCTCAGGGACACTTGCCGTCTGATCATTCGTAAAATACAGTTTGCTTCAGTTAACAACAAGGACGGACCCAAAGCTGACCTTTCTAAGCAGTTTATGATGAGTGACAAACCAATTCACGTGGAGGCCGCCCTTGAAAAAGAGGTACACTGAAGTCTTCTGTTTTGGGGGGGCGGGCATATTCAGAAATTCATGCTGCTGCTGAATTACTAAAACACAATGTTTTTTTCTCTTTCTTAGACTTACTACCATGGCGACCCTGTCACTGTCAAAGTAAAGATTAACAATGAAACCAGCAAGACTGTGAAGAAAATCAAAGTTTCAGGTATGCAGGACGAGGATTTAAGCTGGATGTAATCAAGTGTTTTTCTGGCGTAATTTAAAGAGAAGGAAGAGAAGCACGTAAATACACAAACCAAATCCTAAAGCAAAACTTTTTTTTTCTTTTTAGTTGAGCAGTTAACAAGTGTCGTGCTCTACTCATCTGACACCTACGCCAAGGAGGTCTGCTCTCAGGAGTTTGGGTATGTAATTCTCTATATCAAGTAAGCTTACGAACAGCATCTGAGTCTTTTCGAAAAGAACTTATTCACAATGTGAATTATCTAACACATGAAATCCCAACATACAAAAAGATCTTCACATCCCAATATCTCTTCCATACGCTACACAGCTATAAATAAGAAAAACACGTGTGTGTTATTACGTTTCGCCGCAAATTCAAGTTTGCATTAAGGGGTTGGAAATGAACAAACATACTGTGAATTGTAATTCAGTTTTTTTCCCTGCAACACACAGAGAGACGGTAGCTGCCAACGCTACATTGGACAAATCCTTCCAAATTACACCCCTGCTCGCCAGCAACAAAGAGAAGCGAGGTATTGCAGTCGATGGACGGCTAAAGGATGAGGACACCAACTTGGCATCCACAACACTGTAAGACAATCTACTTTCTCTCCAACCAAAGAGCTTACAGTGAGGCCGGGACAGGTTTTCATCCTCTTAATGAGGGGCAGCCATGCAGCTATATTGTGACATCCACTTACAGTGTCTTAAACCAAATCCTCAAGCTCTGAAAAGTAAACTATTCGTGTCTCCTCGCAGGAGTCAGGGGGATAACGAGGTGCAAGGAATAATCATATCCTACAAAGTCAAGGTTGCTGTAAATGTGTCTGGCGGAGGGTAAGGCTTCTAATAACTGCAAATAAATATCAATAACACTTTTGCATTTGGCAAAAAAACCTTGCAGCTGTAGCCCTTGTACTGTTGCTTACCTGCTTTCTCTGTCTCTCCCTGGCCAAAGCCTACTTGGTGGCCTGACAGGAAGGTAAGCATTTGTGCTATGTTTGTGAACAACACATAATTCACAATGGAATATCTTTTTTTAAAAAAGACAAAAAACTTTATCATTTCAGTGATGTCGTTGTGGAGCTTCCTTTGATTCTGATGTCCCCAAAACCTGCAGGTTAGTGTCATGTTTTGTATATAATTTCCATTTAAATGTTTCTTGACATAATCCTCTGAGAAATACGATTTCCTGTGACAAATCTGATCATCGCTTTTCCCTTTTGTCAATTTACTGCATGCCATTGATGTATATCGAGCAGAAGTGTAAGTATAAGTTAAAAAAAAAATTTTTTTTTGATTCTTGGTCTCCCCGCAAAGACTTATCTGTGTGTGTGTTAATGGTGACATGCTGCTGATATCTTTCTCATTTGTAATTGTGTGTTTTATGAACCACAGCACATTGGAATAAAAGTCCCTTTAGTTAAGGTGAGGTCAACTCAGATTCATTACATTCTCAGGTGTTCACTTCCTCAAGGATTTATTTATCCTTCCACCCTTTGATGACAAAAAAAGAAAAAGCATCAATGATATTATTAAATGTTGTAAAACACATCTTCTTGATGTGATGACCCCCCCGAGTCAGTGCTCTTCTTCCACCTTGTTGTTCATTCATGTGAAATGTTACATGTTAACCACCTGCCCCCCTCTCCGAGATGATCATTTGTAGGATCCTCCTTTAGTACTTATAGCAGCATGTATGCTGATTTGGGAACTGCCCAAATTAAGCATTTGCATAAAAGAAGTAGTATGCATTTATTTTTAAAAAAATGCACGCTGTTCAAATGTTCTATTCGTTGCTGTATACAAAATTAGACAAAAAGAAAAAAAGTGCTCCGTACGTTACCATGTATGAGTGTGGTCTCTTTTTCATTCACAGAACGGACATCACAGTTGAGGGATAGAAGAAGGAAAATCCTCTCACTGATGGAGAACACAGAGGAACTCAGCACCTACAAAGAAAAGCACCGAGTGTCATACAACTACTACAATGTTCTTATTCCCCCTGTACATATAAATTTTTATTGTAAATCACTATGGGAGTTCTATCACTGAAAAACTGTTTGTGGCATTTGTTGGAAGGCCATCATGGCATTACTTAGAACTATGTACGTACTGCGCATTTGTCAGAGGAAATGTCCCATCGTTTAGGGTAGACCTTTCTGCACATTTGAAAATCCGAACTTGCAGACTTTAATTAACCCTTAATACCTGTTGTTTTGTCATTAGATTAATTAAAAACTGAAGAATGAACCTGCAGATGTGGGATGAATATGCTGAAAATACTTGTCACGACCAATGAAATAAACTGTCCTCCTCACTACTCATGAGTCTGTTCATTTGCTCGGGATCTTTGTCTGACATTCTTAGTTTGCACTCAACAATGAGAACATCATACTGTTAATGCTTTAAAAGGTTTTGAGCCACACCTCATTTCTTTATATTGTGCTTACAAGGAGCCAGACTTTCTTGTCTTATTCCCAAGTGTTGAACCAGGGATGAACCAGTGCTGTGTCAACCCATAACAGACAAGTCAGCAAAGAGTCTATCTTACTGTGCCTTTATGCACTTTGTTACTTGTAGCCTGTCGCAAAGACACACAAATTGCTCCTTTTTCTTTAACTCCATCTATGGAAATGCCAAAGATAACAAAGTTTGACAGACATGAAATCGAATTTTTGCAACAAAAAGCTATTAGCCAAAAAAAACTGGCACATCTCGGCACGGTGCGCAGATTGTTATTGTCCTTTGAAGAAACTGTAAGGAGTGGCAGGCCAAAAATACTATCTACAGTGGAAGAAGAAATATGGAAGTGTCCAGAAAAGATCTGACAAAGGACCTCAGAGATGCATCTGGGCCTTCAGTTGATCCAGGAGCCTCATCAACAACGGTCTTCATTGAAGGGTGACTGTCACGAAGCCACTAAAGAGAAAGAGGGAGGCAAGGCTGAGTGGCAGCTAGTCTTATGGAGCGATGAATCCTAACCAGAGCATAACCTCATCATTACTGAAACAATGTGGGATCATCTTAACAGACAGACAATCTTTGGAATGTCCCTCAAGAAGCCTGGAGAACTATTTCTGAAGACTATTTAAAGAAATTACAGTCTTGAAGAATATAGAAATTAGAGTTGTACATTAGAATTGTACAACTATGTTTTTTCATTGTGTTGAAACAACTGAGCCTATTTCTTGTTTTCCTGAAAAAATATAGAAATAAATACGGAATGCTCCAAGACTTCAGCCATCACCTTTCAGTGAGTCAGATTTACCAGAACATGTGTTTTTCATTGTTGTTCCACTATACATAGTTAACTTTTTTGTTCTTACTCATCTCCCAAGCAAACGAAGCCCGCTCAGATTAAAGTAAAACCTCACTTGGAAGCTCTTTTATTCCATGATCACTCTTCCTGTAAACAAAATATGTGAAACTGTACCTTTTCTGGCCTGGGAAAAAATATATATATATAGAATGGAAATACGGAAAAACAACCCCTTAGCTGTTGTTTTTCAGGGACTGCCTCTTGGTTGCGCTATTTCACTACAGTCTGTTTAAGAAAACAAAAGCTCTGGCTAGTGCACTGTAAAGATAGTCGGCTTGGTCCTCTCCGGTATAGACGTCACATCATTAGCCAAGTCAGCTAGTTTAGCTAGATATTTTTAACAAAATGTCAACCACGACCGGCGGTGGAGAGTTTGGCAATCCTCTACGGAAGTTCAAGCTCGTGTTTCTGGGTGAACAGAGTGGTAAGCTGTGCATGGTCTTGTTCAAACAAACGTTGGCGTACTCGGATGTATGGAAATGTTAAAAGAAGTGTCAAGATTAGCGAACTAGCTTCTCGCGTTAGCTCACTATTGGCCAGCAGGATGCAGTTATCAAGTGGACTGTGATGACTAGCAGTGATATAAGACAAAACTTTAATATATTCTTTGGTGTGGAAATAGAGTATTAGATAAAGAAGGATTAAAAAAAGACTACGGACCTACCCATTTTTTTTTTACTCTAGTGATGATGTCATCGGTAGCTACCGTTAGCTGACTGTAGCTTGCTAAACTAGTTAAACACCCTGCTGTTCATACGAACAATTGCTTGAAAAAGATCCGAAATTAATTTGTTGTGTCAGCCATGTTAATTATTAATATCCAGGTTGTTTTTCTGTCAACTTAAAGCAGTGAACGACGTTATTCAGGCTCCAAGTTGATGATGCATCAGCAGCATCCCACTAGCGTAATTCCTAGCTAAACGTATCTCCCACCTAGCAGTCAACCACTTGAGCCAGAAGCATACGCGCATATGTTGACGTCCACTGCCCACATGAGACCTTGAATGAGGTTGCCAATAGGCTAACAAATCGCATGATTTATCTCTAATGGGGAGGCTCCACATACGTTAAGGGATTTAAGCGATACTATCTTCATTTGTCATTGTAGCATGTAGCTAACGATTAGCTGGCAGCATCTTGCAGAGCCACGTCGGCCACTGAGTCCGGAGCAGTCGGCCTTTTTCCTCACTTAGTATCTTCAGCCTCAGAGGCTGAAACCGTCAAACCCGACTGTGTTTTGTGATGTTTTATGTGGTGTGATAGTTGCAGTCTTGCACCATAGATCAAATGTCAGAAGTCTTATCGTTTAAATTTTCCAAAATTCTGAGGCTCCACCCTTATTGCCAGCTCAGCGTGTGGGTTCAGCAGTCCATCCTGCATCAGTGATAATAGCAGGTTACTCACCATGCGATGTCACTGAACATTGTTTTTTTTTTTTTTTTTATTATCTTCTTTTAATGTAAGATTAGGATTTTTATAGCCGGATATTTGGATATTTAATTTCACCATTGGCGCTTTTGGCTATGGTCTTTGATTGTCTGGATGAAATGTGGTGTCTCTAGATGTTCTTACTTCAACTAAACTGCTGTGTTTGTCTGCGCAGTTGGGAAGACCTCACTCATCACCAGGTTTATGTATGACAGCTTCGACAACACTTACCAGGTAAAAAGTTAATTACTATGATGAGTTAGACTCCTGGAATGCACTCTGTCATCTGAATCGGACACATTGAGCACTTTAACACAAATGTAATCAGTAACCTTACTTAATATCAAGTTACAGCTCTTTCAAAGTTTGGACAGCAAAAAGTTCATCCAGTTTTTGCTCATTTGATTCGAACTACATCCGGGAGTGTTTGAGTTTGTTTTTCCTCATTCATTTTATACAGATGTGTCTCAAGGCAGCTACACAATGTGTGATTTATTCATTTATTTATTTTTAAGCCCTCTTTAAGGTGCACTGCGTGCCACACTGTGCGACGGGCATCTAATAAACTTAGCTATGACCTCATGTTTGCGTGCAAAAAAAAAAAAAAAAGTTGGTTTTCTGAATTTACAGTCTGAAAAATAATCACCCTTTTTACTGTGGTCTACATTGATATGTTGGCTGGTTTGCTGCTCACCTACAAGTTATAATTCAAACACTATTTCCCCGCTCAGTGCGTCTTTCTTTGAGCCGTCCTAGTTTGAGCTGGACGACATGTTCTACTGAGAAGACTTCTGCTGCCACATCTCAATCGGATTTGATTCTTAGTTTGAATACCACAGGTTGCGTTTTGTTCATTTGGCTTCCATCTCCACTGTTCAACTTTGTTTTTTTGCCCAACGCCACCAGCGTAGCTTTGATCAACACGTCACTCTTCTGCTTTGTTACTGCGGATTGGTTTGGAGACGCAAGTCATAGCAGCAGACACACAGCAGGATGACCATCCTGTATTTTTTTTGGTCGGAAGACAGTTGTCTTTTGACTTCTCTCGCCGTCTGATGCAGGGCTACCGTTCAGCGCTGCTTTTGCTTGTACCTTTGTTGTTACCCGCAGCAAACGATGCCAGTGAGGAAACTCAAATTTGATCTGGTCACATCCACATCAAAATAACTGTCCACATGATCTGTCCTAAAGACCTGAATCGAGCAGCAAATCTGATTTTCCTTTAGTTTGAATTTTTTTTTATCCTTTTTATCCTGGGGAATTGTTAAACGTAGCAGTATTATTTAGACTTTACATGCACATCAGAGGCACAGTTTTGAGTCTCTCTTCCTGCCTCAGATCATAATGATGATATGATGTTTACATGGAACATGATAAATCTGGTTATTAATGTCCTTCTGTGTATTATTGTTACAGTATCAAGGTTCCTGATGGTGTTAAACAATGTTTCAAAAGCACGATGAGATGCTAAAACGTGGGATGCTTTTCCACATGTAATCGCACTGATTTTTAATTTTGAGTTCTACCTATGAATCTTCTGTGATGCTGTGTTTATTACTTAAGGTGGTCTAATGCTTTTCCAGAATCCTGTACAGCATATATGGAAAAACTACATGCTGATCAGAATACCTAACTACACAATGCTTGTCTTAACAGGCGACAATTGGCATTGACTTTTTGTCAAAAACCATGTACCTAGAAGACCGCACGGTAAGCCCTGTGCACTTTGTTGTGTTCACATCATTCCCATTGAAGTTGTAAAACTGCTAGAAAAGCATGCATCTGCTCTCTGTGTAGTTGCCACCACTTATTTCCCTCTCACCATTTCATATTGTGTTGTTACATTGTCCAAGATATTATTCATATGATCGACATATGATCGTGTTTTTTTTTAGTTCCCATCATTATTTTTCAAAACTTTGTTTTCCTTCCATCCCCTGGCTGGATCACGAAATGCCCCAACCCACCCGTCCCCCCTCCCTTTTCCCACATTTGTATCATGGCTGGCCACAGATTCGGCTGCAGCTCTGGGATACGGCCGGACAGGAGCGTTTCCGCAGCCTCATCCCCAGTTACATCCGCGACTCAGCCGCCGCTGTGGTGGTTTATGACATAGCCAGTAGGTATCATGGCCTTGCCTCTCCTCCTTGTCCTTCACTTATTATGTGGAAGGGCAAAAAAAAACAAAACACCGTTTTACCAGTGTGACAAACCCTGTTAGACAGCATGATAAGACTGTTTGCTGCTGCTGTGGTGATTACAAAGCTTTGCTCCAGCAGTATCCACAAGGGGTCTGCGCTTTCTAAATGCTGTCACATATGAGGCTGATAGACAGAATGACTGTCTATCAATGTCACTTCATGGGCTGAGACTCTCAAACTGTCTAAACAATAATCCAGCAGGGTCTCCTTTCACATGTCTTGTATGCATAACACTTGTCATCTTTAAGCTTTCTGTATTCGAATGATTCTCCCAATCCTCCATTAAAGTCCATATTCACCTTTGCTGCTTGGCTTGCAGATCTTTTATGTTTGTCCTGTTCTTCACCTTGCCGTTCCCTCCTTGCTGCCCTTTATCTCTTCCATTTTTGTCCTTCTCTTCTCCTACATTCCAATCCTTAGGTCCGGCTCCAGCTTTGGGATACTGCTGGACAGGAGCGTTTTCGTAGCCTAATTCCAAGCTACATCCGTGACTCTACCATTGCTGTGGTTGTTTATGACATCACCAGTGAGTCAGGGCTGTACTCTAATATTCTAATAGGCGCTTAGAGCAATTGAAAAGAAACTGTCTTAATTTCTGCTGATTACTATTAGAAGTTCCGTTGGAAATTTTCCTTTTTAATACTTCTCTTCTGGATGCTTCTTCTTACTTTCACATGACTCCCGAGCTTAAATAAGATGCTCTACCTTTGTCACGAAGTGTAATACCAGCCTGTGCATACTTTTACTGAAGCTAACATAATGCATGTTTGATGCCTTTTTGAGGCCAATGTGCACAATAAATTTGTGTTGATGTTTTTTTCCCATTTGCAGATCTCAATTCATTCCAGCAAACCTCAAAATGGATCGATGATGTAAGAACAGAGAGGGGAAGTGATGTCATTATCATGCTTGTTGGGAACAAAACAGACTTGGCAGATAAAAGGTACATGGTTGCGTGCTAAGTGCCGGTGGCCTGTGATGATGGTTTTATTATTGTGTTGACAAAGACTGATAAATGCGTTGTAATGGTCTGATTCTTCTACAAATAAGAAAATGGGTAGCATGAACTATTGCGCTTTATAAAAACTCTGCCAAAGCCTGGAATCCCACTGTTCTTCCCTTCAGAGCATCTCACCCAACTTTGATTTTTTTTTTTTTTTTTTTTTTTTTTTTGTCATTCCTTGATATGTTGCATACTCCAGCCTCTTTATAATTGATTTAAGTACCTTTATTTCTTATAATTTCAACACATTTTCTTTGCCTTACTTTTTTTTTGTTCTCCTGCCTGGTACGTTGTCTCCATGTCATTTTGAATTTATTTTTGTGTTTCCTTCTATCCTAAACTCCACCCCATTCACTCCCACCCCCTTCCTCTCCCGGGACCATGGCAGGCAAGTTTCTGTTGAGGCGGCAGAGAGGAAAGCTCGTGAGCTCAATGTGATGTACATAGAGACCAGTGCCAAGGCTGGCTATAACGTCAAACAGGTTGGTGTTAAGCAGCAGCGGGTGTCGTTCTCACAACTTATCCTGCTTCCAGCACAGGTTTTAATATCCAGTAGGGTCAAGCAGGCCCGCCTGTGACGTCTTGGATGCCGAACCCTTCATGTGTTCACTCAGTTTATGGATTATAGTGTGACCGTTGTGTGAATGAGTGACCCATGGAGTCGATTACCTGCTCTGTCGTCTTCACTCAGCACAGCTGCCTCTCTCCCTTTGGTCTACTTCCTGTTTGTCTGAGTTACAAACTAACCTCTCTTTTTCAACCAAAAGTAAGACTCTGTGTTGAGCTCTCTTTGTTTTTCTCTGTCTCCATTTCCTCCCTCTCCTTTTGGCTTCTCCTCTCTGCGACGCTTCTTTCCGTATCTGTCTCTTCGTCCTTCTCCCCACCCTCCGCTTGTACCGGAGCAGACAGATCACCACGGAGGAGGGCGAGCAGAGAGCTAAGGAACTGAATGTCATGTTCATTGAAACCAGCGCAAAGACTGGCTACAATGTCAAACAGGTAGCGATTCTGTTTTCTAAGGGCAGTTAAGCTAATCCTTCCCTCAGAATCTCCACTTCCCTTTTCCCTTTCATGGCTCACCGTGACTTGCCTTTCTCGTGTTAAACGTGTGATTCTTGTTGCGCACTGTTTCGTCTTTTCACCCCCACAGGCTTTGCTTGTAGATGTGACACTATGGTTTTCACTTGCTCTGCACCGGTTTACTGCCATGGCTTTTGTTTCTGCATTTTGTTTGATTCAGCAGAACATATTAACCAGCTTTAGAAATAGTTCTGCGACTATAAAATCCCAATCGCCAAATAAGTTGGAAGGCTGTGCACATTTGAAATACAAACCGAATGCAATGATTGGCTACTCGCATAAACCCAATGTGGAATTTGAAATGGTACCCAGATAATGTGTCTAATCTTGAGACGGAGATTATTCCTTTTCAAAAAATACATGCCCTGTTTGAAAATGTTTTTTTTTTTAAGAAAAACTAACTTTTTTCATCACTATTTCTTCTGACAACACTCCGTTTGTGTTTGTGAACACTGCATCCGTGATTTCCAACAAACCGTATTCACCGCGGGGGCTTTCAGAAGGCTTACTGAGCCCATTGAGTGATTTCTACAACAGAAATGTTTCTGTTTGATGCAGTGCTGCCTGTCGATCCTGCCGGACGATTACAGCAGAAAGGCTATTGATTTCCAGCCTCGTCCCTTAAAGAGCAATCTTTGGATTCCAGAGCAGATGCAACAGATGTTTACATTTACCTTTCAGACCAGGAGTGATATTCCAGCGTAACACTGGGCTTGTCCAGGCCAGTCTAACTTCTGAGATGTTGTTTCTTTTTTTTTTCATTTCTAATCCATAGTTACTTAATGGCCTTGAAAACAAAGGTCTTTTTCTCAACGATTCTTTCAGAATATCCTCTGGTTTTAAGGGTCTGTTTTCAAAGAATTCTTAGGACTCTATGACACTTTGTACTGTATATGATGAAATCCTTTACATACATACATTTAATCAAACCTTTAATTGCTGAACTTTTTCCCCCACATTGTGTTTATTCCCTCCCTGTCTTTTTCTTCTTTAACGCTATACGGGGTTTAAATGATTTACATTCAACACAGCCTCCCAACGTTTTTGGAAACGTAATACAGTCGATCAATAGAGGAGAATAGCATTGCATTTTGTATCGATGCTGCTTCTGTTTTCTATTGTTCAATGAAATGTGGTCAAAGTTCAAACTTGATTACCGGCCGTCTATACAAATATTTCATTTTATTATATATATTTTTGAAATATTTCGAAAAACAATATTGATATATTTAGAAATTCTACCCCGTTGAAGATGAAACAGTGTTCATGCATGAAAAGTGTGTCTTTCACTGTTTTTGTTGTGTTGAAGAAGTAGCAACCAGAGTTTTCTGGAAAATGTATCTAAAACGAAGCCCACACCTTAAACTTTTCTCCTATGCGGTTTGACCCTGTTTTCAGTCCCTCACTTTGAGCACTCTCCAGTTTGAATCTGGTTTTAAGTAACTCTTCCACTAATGTGAAGCAGCCCAGTCAGTCTCAGTCCATCGATATTTGGGTTGCAGATTTTCCAATAGTGTTGGAAGAAAGACTGTTCCTCAGCTCCAGCCCTCTGCCACTAGTGCCCCGCATGTTTGAGATGTTTCCCTACTTCAGCAAACGTGGCTCAAAATGAAGGCTCGTTGACAGGCTTGAGCAGAACCTGCGGACAAGCCGAATCTGATGTGTTGGATCAGGGAAACGTCTGAAACAGTCCAGTAGGCCGTGATGAGTGGCGCTGAGGAGCACTGGTGATACGATGATATCCTGTTAGAGAAAACAGTCCGACTATTGTTCATAGGTTTCTTTTTTCATTCCATTACCTCAGTTTTGGAGGATTGCAGTGGCAGTTTTATTAGTTGAATTTCCAGGAAATAAGAATACTGTTTTGTTATGAATATGATAACATTTTATTTATAGTAACTGGAGATTATAAGCATATCCAACACGCCTGCTTGACATCATATCGTTTTTACGTCCCACTGTAGTAAGACCAAGTTCTACTGCGCTATCTAACTCTTCTTGCTTTTGTTCTGTAGCTGTTCCGGCGCGTCGCTGCTGCACTGCCTGGGATGGACAGCACACCAGAGAAAAGCAAAGAGGATAGTATCCTTTTCCAGTTACTTTCAGCAGAAATTCTTTTCATGTAAAGTTGTTGTTGTTGCCATTGCTTTAATACTTCTAATATATATAAAAAAAAATGGTAATGAGGGGCCACTTATGGTGCTTTCCAGACCAGACGGTTCCACAGACGGCCTGAAGATAAACCACTCGGAAGCAAATGTGTTCATTTTCATTCACACTTTCAGTAGAAGCTCTGCAGTGACATAATAGAAGACATGTGATTGGTTAATGAGTTCCAACGAGCGCTTTCTAAACTGAGAGGCAGACCTCCACATGGGGGCTCTATATGGTTTCAGAGCAGAAATAATATATTCGTGATTGAATTACTTGTCAAAGGGAGATAAAATAGGATGGGCTAAAGGTTAAAGGCTAAAGAGACAATTCATGGATGAATTAGCTTTGGTGGAATTTTTCCTGTTTTTCCCAAAGAGACACAAAACAACCACGAACGGTCTAAGCAACCACCAAGAACCTCAAAACAAGACCAAACATACGAAATATTACCACAAAACAACAACAAAGAGACTACGCAACCACAAAGGTGCACAAAAACGACCACAAGTGAAGACTGAGCAGCCATGAAGACAAACTCAATTAAACACGAATTAAAACAAAGAACTCTAAACAGCCACAGAGATGCATAAGGGCATTTGAGGAGTTGAGGAAGGGTACTTCCTCTAGAAACATTATATATGAGCAAGAACTGTGGTCTGAAAGCACATTAAGTGTACCGGGGAAAGATGGAATGAAAGCTCTCATGTTGAGGCGATAGTCAGTTAGCGCTGCCGGGAAAATGTTGAAGTGAAAACTCGCAATTCATCGAAGATATTGCTTAACCCTCTCTGTCTCAGTGATCGACATCAAACTGGAGAAACAGCCAGAGATGACTGTAACCGAGAGCAGCTGCTCATGCTAGTGCTCCTCGGCCCCCACCCAGCTCGTCTCCTCTCCCACCAACAGCTTGTCTCTCAGCGGTCACTCTCCGCCCGCCGCCGGAAACGAGGACCTTTTTCTTTTCTTTTCTTTTTTTTCTTCTCCCCTTCTTCTTCTTCTTCTTCTTCTTCTCATCCCTCCTTTTCAACTCAGTGACTTTTCAAAGTAACCGTGTGGATGTGCATTACATGTATTGAATCAGATTATCTTGCGGGGGGGAGAGAAAAAAAAAGAAGCAAACATTTAAAACCAGGAATAAGTTGAATATGTTCAGATTTTCCTCCAGTTGCATGGCATTATATAGGATTGCAGACTGACATCGCTAACCGCTCTTGAGTTCTCGCAAAGTTCAGAATCTTAGTGCTGTTACTCTCGTCGTTGTAAAGTTAACCTGCTTGGGATGACGTAAATGACTGCAAGGTTTAATTCTCTGCCCGTTGTACTGTATTTTTATTTCAAATGGAGAATTCGCCCGAAACCGTTCCCTGCATCTGCGTCTCTGACAGCTCAGTAGTTCTCGTCTCATTTTGAGGAAGTAGACACAGGATCTTACCAGTGAGTTTGCATCATTTCAAAACATCATGTTACCACATTTTGAGTCGAGTTAACCCTTTCCGTTGAAGAGGATCGGTGGAATCGTTCTTTCTGTGCCAGTTCATACGCATCTGTGGGTTTAAGCTGCCAAATACGACATTGTGTTAGCACGCCAAATTGACAGAATGTCGATCCATATTAGGAACTAAACAACAAGGGAATAGATATCCATTATCATCAAAGGGAAAGCCATCACAAATTCATTAGACTGGCTGCTAACCTTAAACATTGTTTGCATTAAGATTACAGCAACCGTCTTTTCGATGTTGTTACATTAGCTGCACGTGTACTAATACAACTGAGGGGGAGTTTTCAGTTATTGGATGAGGAAAAAAAAAAAAGAAAGAAAGAAAAGCCAGTGTTTAGTTTTTTTTTTTCCCACCCTGATGGAGACCACCGTCTCATTGACAGTTTGTGTTTGCGTCGATAACACTATCGCGAGAACATGCAGCATGCTCACCATGCAGGATTTATATGGATAAGAACACAGATGCCTTGCTTGTTTGTTCACCATGTTGTGCACTGAATCAAGCCACAAATATTGTAAAATATCAAAGAAGCCTGCTGACTGGTTCATGGCTTCACTCGATGTTTTGTAGAGCTGGTAGATTAACGTCCTCAGATGCAAGCTAGTGCTTACTAACACCCTTGCTGTAAAAAAAATAATAAGAAGAAGAAAAAGGAAAAAAAAAAAAGTGCAGAGAAGTTAGTCGCAGTATCTTTTGCTGTATCGCTATTTCCTGTGTAGGACTGTTGGTTTTATGCATTTATTTATTTTTAATTTTGGACATACAGATGACATTGTACGCTTAACCAAAAGTACAGACGCTGACACGCATTTTGAAAGTTTTATTTTATTTATTGTTTGCGTGTCTGCTAAGGCTCCACATAAAGGTGACATTTATGCCTGGTGATGTTTTCTCTTGTGTAGTCGGTAGCTTGGTTTACAGTGACGGGTAAAGGCTGCAGCATCTCCAAACACACACACACACACATAGTGCAACACAATCCAAATAACTAGCCATAGCACAACAAATAACACCGGTCATTTGCTGTTGCTTGTTTTGAAATGTCGGCCTTTCGAGGTGGATTTGAAGGTTTAAGTATTTAATGACGTCACGAACAAATATTTATCATGTGCAGCTCTTCTCTTATTTGTCACTGACTAAAATACTCAGCTTTGTGCTCTTCTGAATTGTGTCTGTCTATTTGAAATATGACGTCTACTCGTGTTTAGCAGCGTTTTGTGTGGATAATGTACTATTATTATCTTGTGTATAAAAAGGAGAGTCAATGAAACACAAGTGTAGGCCTGTCACATGGAATAAAATAAAGATATTTCACCAAAACGCAACAGGTTGTAATTCCTTTCTTTCGGAAGCACTGCTGGTGAAGGAATAAAGACCTCCATTAGCTGGGATGGGGTCGTATGGTTGGTTCATTCATTCATTCATTCATTCATTCCTTCATTCCTCTCTGAATTCTGTTAGTGCAGTTAATAGCATGTGAGCTGAAGGTGAAAAACCTGTCTCGTAGGTGTGTGACACGTCATCAAACCCTGAAACTACACATTGGGCAACACATCGCTGACATGAGACGTTACAACACAAAGGTGCGGTAAAATACACGAACAAAGAGTGTGTGACTACAAACCAAATTATTTGCTACATTGGAGTTAACAGAGATTCCTGTTTGGTGTGTTTGGCGTACAGAAACCTACAGCCCTCTGTAAGAGGCCCTTTGACAGCAGGGATAATCTCTCCATTCCTCACTTTGTGGCACCACTTCAAGACTTGGTTTGTAGTTTAACAAAATAAAAGAAAGCGGACCGATTTCAGTTTGAAACAAGCTCAGTAAATAGTTAATTATTGTGAGGTCATGTTGGTCGGACAGCGCGGGGGGGGGGGCTAATAATGTTAATCAGCTGGCCATTAAAGCAACACTTTTAAGCCCTCAACGTGGACAGATTAGCTTTCCTATCGGGATCCTACGGGGATCAACAAGATCCCCGTCCTGGAAAATCGGCTGAAGTGATTAGTCCCGCTGTTGTCTACCTCTGAAAGCCTTCCCCATTCCTTTTTCCATAAAAGCACTCTTACCAACCAAAGAGGACAGTGTGTGGAATCATTTTGGGTGACGACAGCAAATAATAGTTGCACGCTGAGACATATTGCGTAAGCAATAAGTACAGTTTACCTGCTGAGGACATTTTTGTTTGAGAGTCTGGTCCAACTGGCTTCTGTAGACATAACTTGGTCACACACTTGACAGTTGACTTAACAAAAGAGTCTTAAAAATAACAAACTTCATAGACATACACAGTGATAATAAGTCAACCTACAGGTAAAAGCAGAAAAGTAACCTAATCTAGAACTTTCAAGAGCTGTCGGCAATGATCAGTAAAAGTGATTTTAAAATGATAACTGCAGTAAAGCACAACAATCGTTTAGCAATAAAAAAATAAAAAGGTCTGTTCCCATCCCATCTGCTCTGAATGATCCACTCATAATCTCAACAGACTTAAAGGCAAGGCATCTTTATTTATATAGCGCATTTCATACCACAGGCAACTCAATGCTTTACATAAAGACAAGGCATTTAAAAGAACAGCATAAAGCAGCATAAAAACAAGGAGTTTAAAGAGAATAAAAAATAGAATAAAAATTCAAACAGTTAAAAGCAATCAAAGAAGAAGGGAAAAAAAGAAAAATATAAACAATTAAGAGGATTTATAGCATTATGCTTTAAAATTATTTAAAGGAACTCAACCATAAGCACAGGTTTACAAAGGGTAAAAGCTAAACAAACAAAAAAAGACAATGTACTTTTTCTATGATAAAGGCTGCCTGGTCATAATCAGCCTTGGTCATGTAGGATATCAAGACTTCTGATCCTTTGCTTCAGTCAGTTCCCTGGTGGTCTTCGGACTTCTTGTTCAAAGCATCGAAAAACCTGAACAAAATGAAGACTCGACAACATTTAGACAGAGTCTGTGGCTCAGTGAAGGATGTGCCCTGAATTTCAGAAACCTACAGCCTTTAGATCCTGTTTCATTTGCAGAGGATATGGCCTGATTTAAGTTCATTTAAGTTATGTCTGTAACAAGTATGAAGACACTAGAATTTACTTTAATGGCTGGACAATAAAAAGCGTTATTCTGTGTGAGACGATTGCATGTTGAGTCCTTGGGTGTCTGGTGCCTGGACGTGGCAGTATGTTCTTTGGGTCTCATGGATTGTGGGGTGAGGTCTCTGGATTGGGCTTGCTTCTCACACATCCCATCACACTGATATGTGGGGAGTGCTGAGGCCAGCCAGGTGCTTTGAGCCATTCTTAAGCAGTGTTTGCCCGGCTCACTGCTGTCGTGCCAAGTGAGGCTGCTGCTGCTGCTGTTGCTGTTGTAGTGATGTAGGGTAGTGATGTTGGCACGTGATCAAGAAAGGCAGCAGAGCATTGCACTGAAACAAGATGAGCAGTTTCACTGGGTTTTAATGTTATGGCCGACGCAACAGAGATGCTTGGGAGAAATGAAACATTCCCACGGGTATCAAATATTCCTTTTTGTCTGTAGCTGCCTCTTGGTTATCTTCGCTTGGATTGTATTTTGTTATGCATCTGTAGATACCCAAGTAGCTGCGATACTTACCAATATTACAGCCGCCTTCTGATAAGTTTGATGTTATCGGAACTTATTTAAGAGTCCATGTGAGACTATAGGTCAGGTGTGGACGAGAATAAATTCAGATTTACTATGATTATAAGAAACATTGCGACAGAGTAATTCTCACCCACCCTAAGCCTCCCACAGTCTTCATCCTTCTACTCCCCCCCCCCCCCCCTGGTTTCAGTCACGACCAGCGGAGGTGAAACAACAGTGACTTGACCATTTTGGTCCCTTGTAACAGGGCGGGGCCAATTTATTTTTATTTTTTTTCTCACCTGCACTCACACCTGGATGCCGGAAGGGCTGATACGTCAGCGGGAGAGGCGTTTGTTTGAAGGAATGGCTCAGGAATCCAACGCAAAAAAATCCTGCTCGACTTGATTGGTGATCTCCGCGCTTATATTTGTCTCTCCGGTGGTGCACATCCACAGAAGCCCTGAATCTCACCGACGCGGAGGTTCCACCTGGAAAATAATCTAAACAAATAAATAAAAACACCAGCTGGACAGAACTCAGACATGTCACAGCGGGCGAGTATTTTACCGGGCGAGGCGGCCTTTGCAGACTTCAGAAGGCAGTGTTTAGCGACGGAGAACTGGCAAAACAAATATGACAGAAGCGACATGCAAGTTTGGGTCGAGGTTCAAACGGCAAACAAGGGGAATTATGCGCCTAAAATCCACAAAATCAAGGTAAGCTCATTCCAACTTTAACTCCACGTTGCTGTCCAGAAAACTATTAACTTTTGAAGGTTGTCACGCTTAACTGTGGGTTGTCCTCCTGTTTGGGTAACCCTTTGCCCGCGTGCGTGTTTGTGCGTTTCAGTGCAGAATGACAATCAAAGATGTGTCAGCTGCTACCATGTACGACGTCATCCACGACGGCCAGTACAGGAAGAGATGGGACCCCACCATGTTGGAGAGCTTTGACATTGCCCGGCTCTCTGACAATGCTGATGTGGGCTACTACTCATGTGAGTTACGCTCCTTCACATGTTCCTTCTGCGGGTTTGGGGCCCGTCAGAAGCCCTGCTGCTCCGGTGTAGGCCTGGCTCTGATAGACCTTTAATTCAGCAACGTCAGCATTATATTCTTCATCATCAAGCTATTCTTTCTGCAATCACTCCCTTAAACCGTTTTCTTTCTCCTGAGTGAATCTTTGTATTGTAACCTCTGAGCTCTTGAGTCTGCCTCTCTTGACTGATGCAGCCCTCAGGGATGTAGAGTGGCCTCTGTGCATTTATTGTCATAACATTAAAAAAGCAGAACTGATGGAGATTGTTGTGTTTTTTTTTTTTTTTGTCCTGCAGGGTTATGTCCTAAGCCAATAAAGAACAGAGACGTTGTGACTCTGCGCTCGTGGCAGGTGGCGGATGATGAGTACAGTATCATAAACTTCTCGGTCAAACACCCGGTACGCCCGCCTCATCCGAACACTTGGCTGCACATGGCAGCCGCTGACTCTGTTAAACTGTATTTTTAGGGTTTTTTTTCTCTAATTGTTCTGCATCTGTTGGCTCCATAACAGAAATACCCTGCACACAGCCATCTTGTGAGAGCTATTTCCATCCTGACTGGCTACTTCATCAAGTCCACAGGACCAAACAGCTGCACTTTCACCTACCTCTCACAAGCCGACCCCAAAGGTGAGAGCACACACGACCCGACATTTTCCTTCTGTTGACTTCTTTTAATTCAGAATTCTTACTTGAAACATTTGGAAAAGTTTTTAAAAGTGTTCTCTTCCTTTAGGCTCTCTTCCGAAGTGGGTGGTGAACAAATCATCGCAGGTTCTCGCTCCTCGGGTATGTATGTTTGAACCAACTCTGTTCATTGACTGTGTATTTGGCTCCTGTGCACAGCAGAGGGGAAAGTGGTCAGGTTAATTATGCATAAGAACTAGAGTGTCGGCGTCTCGGAATTTAAAATGTGTACAGCAGGTGTGTTCATATGAGAGGGGAGAGGGGAGAGGGGGGTTTCATGTGTCTGAAAGGACAATGGTGGCCATAGAAACGCATCTAAAGGGCCTGCCCAGGTAAGTGCTGCTGCTGACAAAGGAGAATCTCAGCTTGAGCTGTTGGTGGTTCTCCTGGCAGAACTCGTTCCCCAGGTTTCATATCTTGCATAAATTGAAACTATTTCGTTTATTTGTGTGTGAGAAACTGCCATTCGGTTACTAATGCCTTGAACTAAACACTGCGCTTCCTTGCTAGTAAAAACAGTGACTCATAGACAATGGTCTTTAAAAAAGAACCAAAAGTTTGGTATAAAAGACAGGAATATATATATATATATATATATATATGAATGAATAGGATACTATTTCCACCATGCTGCTGTGCTTATTATAAAGGTTATCTATGATCATTTTAGTAACTCAGAATCTTTAAGTAAAGCAGATTTGTAGGGCGTTTACAGGTCTGCTTCCTCTAATTTGTGTTCGGTTGCCTCTGACCTTTCTGTCCATTAAGCTGTTTTAATCATCTCTAATCCACTAATTTGATGGCTTCTTTGTTGCCTTTTCAACATGCCAAAAAATTCCCGCGTATGGTAGTACGTGTGCAGGGCTCGGGTGGAAACAAGTTTTTCTTTGATAGTTGAATGATAACAATTGATCAATGGTCATTGGTTATTGGCTGCTCATTTTTAACTACATAAATCCCAGTTTGTGCATCTGGATGAAAACAATTGGAGATCCTTTTGAATGTTGCAGCCACAAGGAATAGTGGGATAGAATTATCTACTTTTTTTTCTCCCACAATTTATGGCCCAGAGTTTCCTGTTGTAACGGAGATGATAAAAGACTTACTTAAGCTGTGGCAAGATTACTCGGAGTATTGTGTTTATCTTCCAGGTATACAGGGTCAGAGAGCTCTTTTTTTTCTCACAGTCAGTGTAGCTCATGAATACTTTCCATTCAGTCTAATCTGTCGGCATTTTGTCACTCTATTTTTATCTTCAGCTTTGTTGACTGATAGCGAAGGCGTGTTCTAATCCTCAATGCCAGCTCTCTGATAATCGTCCCTTGTCTTTCCAGGTAATGAAGAGTGTCCACAAGGCGGGACAGAACTATCCGGAGTGGAAACGGCAGAACGCTCCCAGCCACAAGCCCTGGCTCTACCCAGAGCAGAACACCCTGCCCATGATGGACCCCACCGAACTGTCAATACAGAGAGCGGACTCGCTCGAAAACTTGGACGAAAGCTCCAAGTTGGACGTTCAGGACAGCGAGGACAGCAGCTAAACCGCTTAGAAGGGATGGGAGGAAAGGTGGCCAAAGGGGGCTGTATACATATTAAAAAAACAAACAAAAAAAACCCCAAAAAACTACAGACTCTGAAAAGACTTTGAGACTTCCGGCTCTCTGTGATTTCCACCTAATCCTCACATTTTCCCAAACCGGTGTGCCTTCTTGGATGAGCAAGAGCATGAAGTGTTTACGGCTGTCTTAACGGGACAGAAATGAGCACAGAAGATGCCATTCACCTCAGTCCATCTTAAACTAAGCTTTTGTGCAGGGTTAGAGGTGGCGGGGTTTTAATGCGACACTGTTGAAGCATTACACTCATAATGGATCGAGCACGGGGGGATTTTTAGTCACGGCTGCGTAAAACACACATTCACAGAGCCAAAAGTCGAAGGAGATTAAGCCAAGCTGTCCACTAGTGGTTTACCTTAAGTGTCTGTGGAGGGAAAATGACTAAGCATTGAAATCCTGTTCAACTCTTACTTTTGAAAACATATCTGAAGCTGCTGAAACTCAGACACTTAAAATAATTCCTGTTTTTGTTCATTCGTTTCTATTGTCAGTTACGCTGTTAAACACTTTTTGGGTTTTTTTGAGCTTTAATCTTGAAACAAGTTTCCAATATATTATATTGTGTAAGGAGAAGTTAATTTGTTACTCATATGAAGAGATGAACGTTGCTGTATCTCTGCTTTCAACGTTTAAATCAGAGGACTGTTTGAAGGTTTTGCCGCATTAACGTAGAAGTTGTTCAACCGAAGTAAATGTAAAGCTACTAAAGTGCTAGATTCTAATTGGCTCACAAGGAGGGGAATCAATGTGACCATCTCAGTAGGTTGTATTAACATGTATGATGTACATAGCAAGACTGTGTTTTGTCGAGTATCACCTGACCTTGAACGATTGGAATGGCCATAAAAGGTAGATTTCATTGTATTTATTTATTACTATAAGCTGATGAAGTTATGACAAACAGGCGCTGGAATGAAGCCCTGCAGGCTGACTTTTTTTTTTTTTTTTGAAGATATTGCCCAGTTTTGAACTTTTTCAAATAAACCCCATGAGGTGAACATGCTTTAGGAATCGCTGTCCCACGACTGCATTCTTCTGTGACATTCGGCCTCAGTAGAAACCAACCGTAACTCAGGGGAACGAGTTGGACGGCTTATACCAGAGCAAACCAGTCGCCGTCCGGCTCCTGTGCAGGTTCCATCAATACACAAAGATAACTAGAGTTCAAGCTCTTACTTTGGAATTCTTGTCTTTTCAGTGTCGTGCTGCGCTTATGAAAAATGTTGCAGATCACTGAAAGAAAACTTCCACACATAACAAACCATAAAACACAGAGCCTAAGCGCCACTCACTGACATGAAATCGCATTGAACGTGGACATGGCAAACGCGCTTCAGCTACAACCCCTCATAGACATTTATCTATATATCCCATTTGTAAAGCCTTGATTTTGATCATTTTGGCCTAGGATGGGTTCCGGTTTTGGTTATTTTAAGCTCGTTCGTCCCGTCTACGATAACCGTGGAAACAAGAGAGAGCTAACCGAATGAAACACCAGGGAACCCTTTCTTTCTTACACTTTATTTGCAGGTGTTAAACATACACGAGTGCACTTTAAATCAGCAGAAAAACAGTGGCATCCAAAAGTAAAAAAAACATTTTTTTATTCATTTTCTTTGCAAATGTTCCTGCGTAAGCAGACGAAGGTCGAAACGCTGAAAGCACCGAACCAGAGGAAATACTGCATCAGTTCTGCAAATTAGAACCTAAACATGGTTGAAAAGCTCAAGACACATCAGCTCCGTCATATAAATGACAGCCCATTTATAGATGGTGGTCTGGATATGAGAGTATAGCAACATGTGGTTATCTTCGCTCATCTGCTTATGTGAATGGGAGAAAACGGCGTGATCATGCAGGAATTCAGGCTAAACTAAGCAAATAGTTTGCATGAGCGTGGTGGGTGTTTTCTTTTTTCCACCCAAACTTTTTCAGAGGAGAGGCACACTTTGCAAACCTCGAAGTCTCTGCTGCACACCGATGAAACGCCTCATTATAACCTTCGCCACTCTATGATTTGTGCGGTGCACTTGAACGGCACGCTGCACGTCATACCTCTTCACCGTTTGGCACCTCAAACAACAGGTTTAAAGCAGCGACAGAAGCATCGTGTGAAGAACAGCACGTACAAAACAAAATGTACCGGACAACCTTGAATCTTTGAGAGCAATCTCTGAAATGAATATTTACACAATTCATCAGTTCGTGCACAATTACAAATGTTTGTTAAATAGTTAAAAATTCATGTACAACAGTAATATTTAAAAAAGAAAATTGCCAGAAGTCCTGCACCATTATTTGTTCTTACAGTATATGAGACAACAATGTCTTTGTACTCAATGTGTCAGTGTGTAGTAAAATATTAATCTACTTTAGTATCAGTGTCAAATGTGCAAAACGCACGAGTTCTAATCAGAAGTCCACAGCGGACACAAGCGATCAAAGGTTATTGTTAAGTGTGTTTACAAAATGTCTCGAGTCGAGGCTCTGCTCACACATTTTTAAAAATGCAAAGAAGCTACAAAACTAACTAAAACCAGAAGTGTAGAGCAGAGTACATTTCTTGTCCTCACTGGGAGGACTTTGAATGAGGGCGTTAGTCATACATCTGTCATCTTGAAGCTGAGACAGAATGAAAGCCAGAGTCTGTGGGAGGAAGGTAATGACGTCCAGTGAAGAGTCTGTTCGGATATCTTTGCCTCTCTTCTGCCACCTAGTGTACAGTTCTCTCCTTTTGCCTTTGGTAGTCTGTCAGAGGAACCGAGAACACCCGTTATTGTAAAGAAAATAGATATCACATCAAATGTTGAAAGCCAGACAGTTTAATGTTTCAAGTAAATATTAGCCTCATCTCTCATTTGATGGCTGCAAAATGTCTCATCAAATTTTTGGACTTGGGGCCATGTTTCCCCCGCTGTGTAGCATCCCCTCTTCTGTTAACAAGAGTCTGTAAACCTCTGCGAACTGAAGAGATTTGCTCGAGAGACGTCGTCCCATTCTCTGCTGATATAAGATTTCAGGTCTTCTTTGTCGTATTTTATATTTCATGATGTTTTCAGGTGGTGAAAGATTAGGTTAGCAGGTGGACTTTTTTTTTACTGCTGAGCTATGCTGTTGTAGTACACTACAAAACTACTGTCAAAGCTTTTTAATCTGTGATAATAGTATTTTTTTTTTAAAGTTCCAGTACAGGTACCTTTTTAGAAAGCAGTATAAGTAAAGAAGAACCTTAAAATTTGACTCAATATTGCAAATTCTGTATCAAAACAAGGCAATATTGACTTCTCTAGTTGTCAAAAGTACCGACTCTGTACGCAAAATCCAAAGACTCCTGAAACGATTTAGTAAACCGAGACTTACTGTAAGGAAAGAAGCGAACCCTCATCAGGATTTCTCGAGCCGTCTTCAGAATCTCTACGGCCTGGAGAGGAAGACAAGCGTCTTAGTTGCACCGCCACAACACACAGCTGCACAACTGAGCAACATTTATCGATATGAATGGAAATCTAAAATCCTTAAACATAACAACTCATTTTACACCAAAGTCTGCAAGTATGGCTGATATAAAACTGTCTGACAACAGGCCAGAATGATTACATACAGTTGCATGTGGAAATACTGGAAAATGTTTGTTACTTTAGTTTCACCAAAACAATATTGAAGTTACAGTTGCGCAATTAAGAAGATAAAGAAGATTCTCCGCTTGAGTTAAAAAAGGTTTTCACGTCCCAGTTGAAGGAGGTGTTCAGAAATTCGAGCTATTAGGCGAAACCGTCTTCCTCCTGGGCTCCAGAGTAAACTGGACGAATGACTTAAAAGCTGCTTTGTGGATGGGTGTGTGGGATCCAATCCTTTGTAATCTCTTTACTGTTTAAGCAGCTATAAGGTGTGGAGTCCAAGTGTGATATTTGCGTTTAAAAGCAGAAACGTGAATCTTCAACATGCGGTCGAAGGAGATCTCAACTGACGCAGGTCACCTCTGGGCTGCCAAAGCAAAATTAATCCATCGGCTTGCAGGTGCACATTATTCACTATGAGACGCAAAGCATTCAGAAGAAAACAAACATCTTTAAAAGGCAAAAGCAGCTCTGAAACATATTTCCTGAGAAAGATGAAACTAAGATCGACTAAGCTGGACGAGAACGCCAGAACACATAGATTTTCTGTAAAACAAATGGAGGCAGCGAAACGGCATGGGCCAAAACATGGCCAGCAGTGACCCTTGATGACCGGCTTTTACAACAGAAGCAACCGGATGAGTTCTGAAGTGTGAGGGAACGTGCTGTCTGCTCAGATTCAAAAGATTGGACGAAGTGGACCCAAAGTCCACTGGAAAGCAACCCAGGAGCTTTTCTCAGGTAGAGAAGAGCTTCCGCTTGCTTGGGGACAAAACTACAGGCAGAGAGACCCACAAACAATCAAACAACTGTAGAAATCTCCTGCGAAGGCCGGGCAAAGATTAACAGGCAACCCATCCTTCGGTGGAGTCCTCGGATTCCAGACTTCAGCGGGTTTAACCCTCCAAAAAGACTTTTGAGAGAGTATACCAGCATCTTAACATTTGTGTTGATGCGAAAGCTGATGCAGAAATATCCTTTTTCTTAAATGTGTAAACATTTATTTTGCCTTTTTTTTTTTTTTTTTTTTTTTTTTTTAAATTGGAAATAAGAAAAGAGGAAACCTAAATTTGTCCCTTCTGGGAAACCCGAAGTAGTGTCTTTTATAATGTATTCTAATTAGCAAGTTCTGTGCCATCTGTACAAGACGTATCCCAAAACACACGCACTGCATGCGATGAAACAGGTAACGAGACTGAATTTGTACTTGAACTACAATAATGCTGTCAGTGTCACACGGCCCGCGACACTGTGGCTGTGTTCGAAACCGCATACTTCTCCTACTACTCCTACTACCTTTTTGAGTTAGTATGCGAGTTTGAGTAAGCGAGAAGTTCCCGGATGCATACTAGATTCGCCGAAATGTTGGGTATGCATCATGAGGTTACTACTCATACTCAAACTACCCAAGATGCAACGTAACGTGACGTCGCAGATCATCATTTCCTGTTCAAAACAAAAGCACCAATTGTATCTTAATGGCTTTCCCTATGATAAAAGACAAAGGGTATTTGCGTTGCTCACTACGGCTAGCTTTAGTAGCGCCGAATTTGTCGGAACAAAATTGGAAATAGCCGGTATTTTGTCAGATTTTCAACACGTTGGTGATCTAAACAACTACTTTCTCGCCTGTAAAGTTTACAGAGTTTAGAGCTTAAGCGAAATCAGCTTCAGGCCGGCTGATTTTGGCTCGGGCAGGAGCGAAATGCATTATGGGTAAATGCTCTGCATACTGTCTGATCGATGAGTATGCAGTATGCAGTATGGAAGTATGCAGTTTGCAAGTATGTAGTATGTAGTTTCGAGCACAGCCTGTGTTGAATAAACACTTTTGGGACCTCAGCCTGAGGGTACTCCTCCGACTTACTCTCGAGTGCTCGATGTCTTGAAAATCCACGTCGTTTACAGAGAGAACCTGGTCTCCCTCCTGCAGCCCTGCTCTGTGGGCAT
Organism: Odontesthes bonariensis; assembly: GCF_027942865.1. Lineage (NCBI taxonomy): Eukaryota > Metazoa > Chordata > Actinopteri > Atheriniformes > Atherinopsidae > Odontesthes > Odontesthes bonariensis. The sequence goes on along the minus strand of NC_134518.1, from coordinate 23,114,525 downwards.
CTGAATCGGGTACCACCTGCAGGCACAGCGCACACATGCACAAGTGAAGAACAAATGTAGAAAAACAGACAGACAAAACACCAGTGCCACATGCACACCTTGGATATGAAGATTCCCAACTGTGACGCCTTGCCCCCACGGATGTTGAAGCCCAGCTGGGCTCCTGGAGGTTTCTTCAACACAATGGCACGAGGCAGGAACTGGGTGAGCTCGTTGTTGTAGTCAGGGTGATGAACGCGCTAAAAATGAACAACGAAAAGATGAACAGCTAATAACGTACAACCAGAGCTGTGGGACAGCTTGTATAAGATTCCATCTAACAAGAGCAAGCAATCTTAGAAGGCACATCATCACATATCTGAGGACTGGAAACATATTCAGACCCATGTATTTAGTAAAAAATTGAGCCTAAAAGTTAATTCCGTTTTTGTGTGCGTGTGTTTCTCTGGTGTTGATAAACTCCTTGACCAGATGAGAAATAGTCTACACTGAGATATCCACACAAATTATAAAGATGGGGCTGGGCGTGTGTGGTATGTGGGATAATGATAACATATTATCCTCCATCAACTACCTTGAGGATGAAGCTGGAGGCCCTTTTCAATTCAAATCTCTCACAATAAAAGTCAATCTTTTAGTTTCCAAGGCTTCTTCAACTTAACGGTGATTGGCATTCGTTTCCAGCCCTCCTCAGCCGCTTCACATCTGTGTCCTAATATGTCAAACAGATATCTGGTGTGTGTGTGTGTTATCTGCCACTTTCTCCTCTCAAACCTGGAGTCAAAAGAACCACCACTTTTATTATGGTTTTTCCAACAGATAACAGTGAGAATATAGAGGGGTTGATGGCCACTATACAATGCCCTTATCGTGTAGTTATTAGCTGCTCACTGGTGTGAACTGTAAACCTGAACAGGTTTGTGCAAGTAAAGCAGTTTTTCAGCTTCCCACATGAGAAACCTGCACAGAAATGTTTGTTTTGATTTAAAAATCCCTTAACTCCGTGACCTGTTCTCTAAGTGCAGAATTAGAACCCCAGAATGTTCCACAGTTCTAATATATCCGCTGCGGCCCCCTGTGACATCCCACAGAACACCTACATGTACAGAATACGGAGCCCGTTGCAGTCAGATCCTTACCAGACCGCTACAGAGCAACACGTGTGTTTCAGTAGTTTGTGAAAGCCACTTTAACTAACTTCAACATTGTTGATATACAACTTGCAGACATCGATTGCATCTCTCAATTTTGAATGAAGATGATGCCCTTCGGTGACAATGACGATGATGTGAGTACAACCAACTGTTCGATGCTCCCCCTTAACTAGCTCTGAATTAATGACGAGTTATGTCCTCTGATAAGTATGTGAACTGTGTGGTAGTTTGATGAGCGTGTTGGTGTGACAGACACACTGTGCTCATCTGGGGAAGCATGCAAAAATCACTGTTTTAAACATACTGGGACTCTCCACCCAGCAACAACCCATCCAAAGTCCTCCTGATCCCCCGGCCTTCTATAAGCAAAGGCTTGGATCAGCTGCCTGCAGACGGAGGCTCAAACCACTCTCAGTCGTGTCAACTTTGACACGGGAAACCGAAGACAGGATGTGGATCGAGATTCAGCAGAACTGATTTACAAGATGAAGACATGGAGGAGCTTGAACTTCTCAGAAAGAGTGTCAGCCTCTCACATTCTGTCAGCTCAGCATACACCCTTATGCTCTGTGGATGCTGAAACTCCGAAAGAGCTGCGGGCCATCCCACTTATCTGTAGCCCTGATAAGATGCCCCTCATTCCCTCACCCTGTGATCCATCACCGCGGCCGCCACCGCCCAAAATAAGAGCATCCCGAATCCCTGTGTTGATTGCGAAACCCACTGGAGAAGGTAAGTTCTTCTGTAGATAAACTCATGAGTCCAAAACTGACTAAAGTCAATGTTTACATTCTCAATGCTGAGCTTCAATCGACCTACTCCACGTGTTGGAGATAAAGCCTTTCACTTCAGTACAAGCTGAAATCCAGGCTGGCAAAATACCTTATTAAAAACATACATGAATGTAATTCTGTTTAAAACTACACATTTTCATAGAGCTTAAATGAAAGTCCATATAACAATGACCATGTTACTTCCCTGAAAGCTGAAATAAAGGCGGTCGAGGAGAGACAGAAGCGCCTAAAGCGCAATTCGGTCGCCCCTTTGCCACAACGTCCTGAGGCCCCTGAAAAGAACCCTGCGGTGGCAGCAATCAGTCTAGCTCCACCTTTAAAACCCAGCCCACTTACAAAGAAAGCAACTCAGGACACAACAGTGCAGTCAAGAAAGATGACAATAAGGAGGATGAAAAGGGTCTTAACGCTCAAGGTAGCAGAAATTAAAGATCCGGAGAAACTGCAGCCGCTGATTAATCCAGCAGCGAGTCTGTCTCAGTGCTTCACTGCAAAAGGCAGCCAGAAAGTAAAGGGGGAGCTGAGAACCGCCATGAATACAGAGACTTTAAAAAAAGTTTATCAAAGTCGAAGTGTCCTTGGGCAAAACACTGAACCCCCAACGTTGGCCACCACCGCTTCCATCCCCTGTAAAATTCCCCCCCGACTCCTGTTGGTTCTCTGTGATTGATTTATCAAATGCATTTTTCACATTTTGCACGTTTTGTCCGAAGAGGGCAAATCTCTGTCTAAAAAAACATACTGATGCAATTCAATCTGCACCCAGACCCGCTACTGCAAAGCAACTCCTCTCCTTCTTGGGCCTTTGTTCTTACTGTCGTGCCTTCGTGCCAAATTACTCTGCTCGCGAACGTCCACTTCATGTCCTCACTCATTCCACACGCAGCAGTTCTGTTCTGCAGTGGACCCCCCAAGCTGAGGCTGCCTTTACGGACCTAAAGCAGGCCCTCATGTCTCCCCCCATTCTTGGTCTCCCTGACCCTTCCAGACCTTTCACTCAAACTGTTGATGAACATTCCAGTTGTATGATATCTGTTCTTTTGCAGAAGCATGGTGACCTCCTGCGACCTGTTGCCTACTTCTCCGGCAAACTTGACCCTGTGGCTGCAGGCCTTCCTACCTGCCTACGTGCCGTTGCCGCAGCTGAAAAGGCCGTTTTAGCCTCTCGTGATATAGTAGTGGGCTATGCCCCACTCACTCTTCTGGTTCCTCATGCGGTAACCCATATCTTACAAGAACATCGCACCTCTCACTTCTCTGTCTCTCGTTTCCTTCGTTATCACACCTGTTTGTTGGAAATGTCCAATTTGACTGTCAAGCGTTGTACTGGCCTCAATCCTGCTTCTCTTCTTCCTCTTCCCGATGACGGGACTCCCCATGACTATTCTGCGGAATTGGCTCTGACCTACACTCCCAGACCGGACCTGACTGACTCTCCCCTCCCAAATCCTGACCATGTTCTGTATGTTGACGGCTCTGCCTCCCGTGATTCCCATGGCACCAACAGGGCTGGCTATGCCGTATGTTCTGACCATGCCACACTCTCTTCTGGCTCTCTACCTTCCTCCTATTCGGCTCAGGCTGCTGAATTGGTCGCTCTAACTGAGGCTTGTTGCCTCTCTCGTGCTCTACGCGTCACTATTTACATTGATTCCAGGTATGCCTTTGGCGTCGTCCTTGACTTTGGCGCACTTTGGAAGCACCGCGGCTTCCTCAAATCAGATGGCAAACCTGTCCTTCATCATGATCTCATCGCTCAACTCCTTGACGCCATCCTTCTCCCATCTGAGGTTGCTGTTTGTAAATGTGCTGCTCATACTAACGCTACTGACTCTGTTTCTGCAGGAAATTCTCGAGCGGACCAGGCTGCCAAGACAGCTTCCTATCTCCCCCCACCTTCTCCCTTACCCTCGCTGCTCTCTGGTCCCTCCTCTCCTTTCACAGACCTCCCGGCCCTACAATCATTGGCTTCGCCCTTTGACAAGGCTGCCTGCCGCTCTGCTGGCGCTGTTTACTCATCCAATGGCTGGATTGGCCCTCATGGTAAACCCTGTCTTCCCTCTGCCTTGTTTCACCATTACGCCAAGTTGACACATGGGTTAGACCATGCACCATAAACAAAAACGTTGATCGTATTAATTACATACATTACAATGTCCAACGTCTGGCCAATTATACCAGAGATGGCCTTTAGCTTGTGTTGATCCAGTAGGATCAAAAGTAGGGAAATGTGAAAGAATTTATATACTTACGTTACAGGTAATCTTATATACCCATGTTACAGGCAATCTTATATTCGAGTGATGTGTGTTGTACCATACACTGAACTTTTGAACTGCCAGACACTGAACTTTAATTGCACTTTGTCTCTGCTTTGCAACAACATGATATTAATAGTATAATCTGCCCTGCAACTTGCAACCTGCGAACATCTGCGTCCTTATCTGTAATCATGCGTGGTATCATGCGTGGGATGCGCAGGCCTTACTGTGAGAAGATCCTGTTGATTTACGTTAAGCTACGTCATGCACCTCACGAGATCGCGCCAGACAGGAAATAACTCCTTTCTGTGTAACTTGTTTATACCACTGTATAAAAGCTTGGGTGACGCGCCGCAACGGCAGAGCTCTCCATGTTCTGTATGAGCATGTATTTCGAATAAATCAACTACCAGGGCACATAACGGACTTTGTTCATTTATTTGACTTAAGAAAGAAAGATTTTATTCCTCCACAAAAGCAACGTCTAACCTATGTGCTGAGTGTGAGTTAATAGGTGAGTGTGAGTCGTAGACTAGAAAGCTTGATACAAGTACAGCCCATTCACCATCTCATTCCCCCTCCTTCTCCACATCAAGCCCCGAATGACAAATCTCTATCGCATTTTTAGAAGTTTTTTAGCTCCATATTTGTCTAACAGTGTTTTACTGTAAGACTTTAATGTGGTTCCTATAGTCATTCTAATCTGTTGTTACGGGGCCTGACCAGCGATGAACAATGTGATCCAAACCATTTTCATACGTCAGTTTATTCATGAAGGCCGTGTACTCCACTCTACAGCAACTCACAGTGAAAACCAAAACTGGTATCAGTATTGTGACGGGAATAGTAGTTACAGCTCAAGGTGGCGATGACTAACGATGATGAAGACCTCGGGAAAAACAAGATTTTGTTGACCTTGAGTTTCCTTTGTACAATGTATCAAGGTCATAGACAGGTTTGAGCCGCGGACATGGCTGGTCTGAAATGTGCCATACCTCCTGTGGAGGTATCCATGCAGGTGGGTTCTCATAAGAAGGCAGGAATACCACCGGGAGCTGGTAATCATCATAAGGAATTTTTTGGTCCATTATGGATGAAACCCCTACAGAAATTGGATTAATATGTTAAAGTCAGTGCACCGCTTGTCACAAAGACAACAACGTACGATAAGGACTCCACACTACTGTAGCCTAACAATCTACCTCTAAATGACCGCATATCAACTGAACTACACCTTTTCAAACATTTTACTACATCACAGAAAGATAATAAAACGTAAATAATACTAAGTTAAATCAGTTAACAGAGATTAAATGCAGTGCTTATCGACAGTGAATATGAAAACAAACTAGATGCTAACTTCTCTACAACGGTTAAAGTGGCTAACTTCGAAACTAGCTCGCTTCGCTACCTTAACCGATTTTAAGTCAGGCATTCATTATCATCGTCATCTAGAGGATAAAAAGACGACAAGGCATAACAACTGGATTGAAAAACACAAAGTAGCTGGTATAAAGCAACAAAATTGTATCTCACCTGTCAGTCTGAGAGCTAGCAGCTAGCCCTTCTTCTACTTCTACTAAATGGAAATAAACACCTCAGAACGTACCACCGCCGCCTGCTGGCACGGAGTGATATATACTGACATTTTCTGGAATAAGAAACATCCAACTTGAATTCTCCATAACTAAACAGATATACTAAATCGTTTCTTTGTCCTTGTCCCCTCAGCCAAAGTCCAGTGTTTTTTGTTTATCAGTATTTTCATTTTCTCCACCCTCTCATTATCGGCAATGCCTACATGAGCTGAAACCCACATGAATGTCACCTGAGAACAATGTCTAACTACGCTGGCAATATCTCATTAATCAAGTTTTATCTGTGAACTGATGCACCTGATCTAATGCATTATAGCACAGACACACAATGACAACATATCGGCACATTTTTTGTGCCGATTTTTTATTATCACTTTATATAACAATAGTTAACCATTGTTCTGCACAAATTATCATTAATGGTATCTCAATTTGCACAACTGCATTGTTGCACTTTGCTGTACATATATTTTTATTTTTATTTTATTCTTATTCTTATTTTTACTGTCTGTACGCTGCAACTGCGAAGCAATTTCCCAGCTGGGATGAATAAAGTAGTTCTAGTCTATTCTATTCTATTCTATTCTATTCTATTCTATTCTATTCTATTATTTAGTTGCTTTCTCTTTAAATTGCTCTGCCAGCTAAAAACCCTCAGTGTGACAGACAGCGTACACATTTAGGAAGTTTGACATTTGCTCAACCAATTTAATTGTATGGGACAGGACAAGCACTGCTGAGCTAGGAGTGCTTATCTCTGGACCCCTTGAACCATCATTAGACTTGGACATATCCTGAATTTATACACTGTCAATATCTTGTTTTCTTTTGGCTCTTTATTTTCAATACATTCAAATGTGACATCTCAAGTGTCCAAATTGAGATTCAAGGCCATACTACAGTGGGTTTTATATCCTTGTCAAATATTCCCATGCGCCTTGCCACTCCATCCCCTGTCTGTCAAAAACTGGACTTCTGTGTTTTCTCTTATATCCTGCCTGTCCATAAAATCGGGGTTGTTTTTGACTGTCTTCGGGACCCGTCTGACTGACAGTAATTGTCAGTAATAAATGTAAACTGATACTGTGCCAAGTCTGCACCCTTCCATCTTTCAGTAACGACTTTAGCGAAAGAAAATCATCCATGATGTTCACACTTTGCTGAACTTTAAGAATCAGGTTTCAAGCCTCAGCATGTTTTTCACTGCAATTATGTGAAAAGAAAACCAGGGTTATATTTCTCCCCGCTCTCCTCTCACCTTATCCAATCGAGACAGTTAGCCTCAGTTGACGGCCTTCCCATCTGCTTTTGTTTTTCCTTGTCACTGTTACTAATCTTCATTTTCTAACCTATAAGTCTGTTCTCGTCACACCCGCAGATATTCAAAAAAGGAAATGTTGGAAGTGCTTCCTTTGCAACCAAAAATTCTGTCTGAGAGAGCCAGTTATTAAGCCTCACTAATAATGACCTGTCATGACTGATTGATAATGATTTAATAGTCCTTATTGTGCTTCTTTAGTTTCGCTTTTTTCATCATTTCTACATGTCCGGAGTTGATTCTTTGCCGTCTCTTAAATGTAAATGCTTGATCTGTTTGTTCCTGTGTACTCTAGTGGAACCTTTGCTGAGTCAACAGCTGGCTCTGCTGACTGATTTTAATAGTAAAAACAGTCAAAAAAGGAAGGTAGAGGAATCTCAAGGAGGTATCGGAACATTGTACGGTCATTAGCTCAGTGGGACAAGTGCCAAAAGATGACTTTTGTTATGCTATGTTGTCACTAAGTGTCTCATTTTATCAATAGTGGCAATAATAGAGAGATTATAGGCATGAAATATTCATACCACGTTGATAATACAATGAATTAATCTCAGCTGGTAAAATAACAATAAAAAAATACCCACTACTGATTGAAGATTGTAGTTTGAGGGATTTTTTCTAAAGTTACTTCACTCCATTTTTTAGTTAATTCAATTGCCATTAAAAGAAAAGTGAATTAGTCTGATAAGAACATGTTTTTGCAGGTTTTCTATTGATATTGTGATAATATAAATATATGGTTTAAGACAAGATCATTGTACAGTGGGAATCTGATTTTCTGACACATAATTAAAATTAAAATCCAGATTTCTTAAAAGAGGAGCTGTGCAAATTGCACATTTTGTACTGAATAAATGACACATATTCAGGGTTGCCTTACGACGTCCCTATCAATGTTTCAATCCCAGTGCAACAACTAAAGTAACATTGAGTGGGCAACATTATGTCTATAATGTGTGGAGCTCTCATTATCATTATGGGGGAAGAGTTCATAAAATTTAGAAACAATACTTTGAAACCAAGAATACTCGTGATTCAGAATGGGCAGAGAACGACATGGCATGGAACACCACTGCAATATTATTATCGGGCCACTGAAGCACTGATGTGTACGTCTATCAAATTGTATTTTTTAACCTGTCCAGACAGGTCGAGATCTGTCGATAACAGGTGGTAAATACGCAGTCTCACAGGTGAGGCAGAGGACGGTGCCAAGTCAGTTGTATTCACACCGAACGTTTGCATTAATCCCCTTTTAACTCATCAATTTCTCACTGTAATCATCTCTGTATTACTTATAACTGCCCAATCTTTAATAACTGACATTACGCACGAACGAGCTTTTTTTTTGTTTTGGCGCAACGTTGACTCTCCCAACCGTCACGCAGAAGATCACGACTGTTTAAAACGATCAACTGTCAAAATTGCATCCTTGAAGTTTAGCCACATGTTCTGATAACACATGACGAGTGGGCGAATAAAGCGTCCTTGATGAACGAAGTCGTGACACCTTCGAGGTCGTCTGTGGAAGGCGCTCCATCGACGCTCGGGCAGCCCTTACTTCCTGTGAGCAACAAGTTTACCTCTTGTCGCCGACCTGCTCAGAACTTGTGTCCTCCCACCCTGTTTGGGCGACACCCCTCATCCAAGCGCCCTCATTCATGTGGATCCATTCAAATGCATATCACGGACTCACAGCAAGTGAAAAGGATGCGAGAGAAAGTGAGTCGCGGAGGCGAGCGCAGAGGGTTTCCCACGAAGTGTCCGTCTGTGTGAATTCGATTCACGGTGAGTCACTTTTAGTGTGATTTCATAGATAGATAGATAGATAGATAGATAGATAGATAGATAGATAGATAGATAGATAGATAGATAGATAGATAGATAGATAGATAGATAGATAGATAGATGCACATATGCACCTGATCTTTTGGGGACACTCTCGCAAGTGATTAAAAACACTTGGTTTAGCTGAAGCCAGTCAGTCTGCTTTCATGGGAATCTTTCTAAAGAGGTAAACCTAACACCTTAAGCACTCATACAACGATAATGTTTCAGATAACATTTGAGAACAATGCGATGTTGTTTCTTTTAATCGGTGTGGATATCATAGTGGCAGTCGCTCTCTGCAGCTGTGAAAGGTAACAAGAAAGGAGGGAAAGTTATTCCAGTACCATAAAAGTTGTGTTGGAAACATGTGAAACGTAACGTTGCAGTAACGGTGCAGACAGTCTCCAGCTTCTCTTAATTTCTTTATATATTGCCAGGAAAATGGGAAAGCAGCGGCGAAACACTGACAAATCTGCAAACATAAAAGGAGATAACGTAAGGTAAAAAAAAACAGGGTTTGTTCAATACTGAGCTTAAAATTCCAGTTTTGATTGACCAACTTTATTCTGTAACTCAGTCTGAAATGATGGTGTGGTGGTTAGCACCGTCACCTCACAGCAAGAGGGTTCCTCCAATCCCAGCTGGGGTATTTCAGTGTGGAGTTTGCATGTCCTGCCCTGTGAGGTTAATTGTCTTTAAAGGGAGTGTCTCTGTGCGACCTGTCCAGGGTGTACCCTGCTGCCTCTAGCCCCCCCCCCCCCCCCCCCCCTCGGATTAGGATTAAAGGATAAGACCGGTTTTTTGACATTGGGCCCTTGATTTCACATTATAACATGATGTTCTACTCACCCCTGCTTGTTGTTGAACATTTGGAGCTGTTCCGAAGATATTCGCGAGGCGTCTGGCTGCTCTCTTGAGATATTTGGCCATGAAACGGTTTCCTATGGGCAAGCTTATACAGGCACAAACTATGCTGTTTATAATTTATTAATTACTGTACACTAGCACTGATAACGTGGAGGTGCGTCGCTTACTTAAAAAAATCCGGGTTACTAATTTTGAATTTTAGCCGAATGAATAAATAGGCAGCAGGTCTGTGGGCTGTCTGTGGCAGTAGCACGATGAGGACGTCAGTAACACCCACTTTACGACAAAAAAATCAAAATTACATTCGCCTCGCGAATATCTTCGGAACAGCTCCAAATGTCCAACAACAAGCAGGGGTGAGTAGAACATCATGCTATAATGTGAAATCAAGGGCCCAATGTCAAAAAACCGGTCTTATCCTTTAAGTTTGGTGTGATTAAATTGCTATAGAAATTGGATGGATGCACTCTCTTAGGCCCATGAGGACCCATGGTGACACAGGTGCAACAAAAATGGGCAATCTAACATATATAACGTCACACATCTTTGACACTTGGTGGTATTTCAACTTGTTTTTTTTTTTCCAGAAACGTGATCGATGTGGTCCAATTGTCTGATCTGTTTTATATTCGCTAGGATTTTTCTTATGGGTTAGGCAAGCATTCTTGTCATTTCTTTCAGCAATTCAGGAATTTTACCTCAGGCTTCCGTGAACAGTAGATGGGTCATCTGGAGGTGCAGATGCAACTCTTAGGCCCTGTGCCATTCTTTCCTAGAAATTCTCCTACTTGCAGGTAGATGGTATATAGTTTTTTTTCAGGCTTGCCACTTCTTCATTTGCCCTCCACTTGACCAGATTCCTCAGGTTTTTTTAAGAGCACAAAGCAAACTATCAAGAGGTGCGCCAAGTTTCGTCAAGCAGCTGTCAAGGAATAATGTTGCCGCAGAAAAAAGTCACATTCCTCTGAAAATGGTCAGAAAATAAGTGAAAATGCAGCCAGTTTCCAAAGAAGAAAAAGTGCTGCCGTAGACCAATTAATAGAATTACAGGAAAGGTTGGCTCCTTGGAAGCAAGTTGTAAAGGAAATGAGGCTTTTTCACAGTGCTGAACTTTACTTAATTTCTGTTTCGATCAGTCTCGAGGCAGTAAAATCAAAATCAGGAACTGTTAATACTGAAACAAGACATTGGCTGGGGTTTTATTCTGGACAATTTTAGGTGTCCCAATGTCAAACTTTCCTTTAAGTTCAGGGAAAAATAAGGGCAGAGATTCTGTTATTGTAAAAGGTGCTTTTGTATCTTTAAAGTCTTTTTGTTGGTGACACATTACAAAAAAAAAAAAAGAAAGCTGGAAGGAGAGTTTTGCTGGAGGGGAAAGTTTAACATCTCAACAGCTTGTGGAATGTTGTGAGCAGGGGAAAACCGTTTTTGATCCAACCTACCTCCACCTGCATGGTTTTATGCACCAGTGAGTGAAGAAGAAAGTGAAACTGAGACGTGTTTATTTATATAATATGTATCTTACACATGCACACCCACCCGCAATGGTTAATAACTGCTCACATTGTCAAGCAGTATGTATTAATAATTTCCAGGTTGGCAAACTGCGTCAATGTTATCATTTGATCTACCTAACAATACAGGTATCCGTGAGTGCGCTGCGTTTGTTTTTTGTTGTTTGAGGTTTTATCCATGGTGTGAAATTACATGCTTCAGCTATGGGATGGTGGAGTGCAGTGATTAAAATTATCACTGAACAAATAGAACGCTATTGTGTTCGAAACGGGCACAAATGGGACACTGTTATAAGCCGTCCAACCAGAAAAAAAAGTGCCATGTTGTTCTTTAACTGTAATGGTAAAAAAAAAAAATTTTTCTTTACCATCTTTCTCATCAAGCGGTTAGTCATATTCATTACGGTTATTACACAACACTCAGCTTCCTTGAAGGTTTGGTTTGTGCTGTGAAACAGTGTGCCTTGTGTTTCACTTCAGGCACACAGACCTGTCCAACCACGTGTTTATTAGCTCCAATTTAACGATAGAATCACATCTTCCTCTACGGGATTTAATAGACCGCGAAGGTTAAGTTTCTTTTGGGCTTCCTGGATCGTCTACCAAAACGTGTCCCCTAAGCTTGAACTGGTTCATTACCCTGAAGGCTTTGACTATAAAAACAGTGAGACCAATACAAAATAAGCTGGCCAAAGGCCAAGAAAAATCAAGTTCAACCAGAAAGATGTAGTGAAGGAGCAGTTTCAACAACAGAAACTCCTATTGCTTAACGGGGGTTTATAGGTGGATGACAACTGACGGTTATCATTTCCCATGTCTGTTCCAGTAGATGGGACTGAAACCTGGCACACTGAAACGATAATGTGCCTCAACATGTTGACTAAAATCTTGCTATGACCCGTTTAACAAACAAATATGTGACTGCCTAAACCCAGTTGAAAATTTGTCATTGTGCATGACCAACCATTCACTTTGATTAGGCCTCTTTCTTTACTGACAGTTTATTTCCTGCACGTACTCCCGGTGCATGGCGGTGCCAGTCACTGTGTCCATTTGCGTTGCAAAGGCTCGAACAGTGTGACTTCACTCTCAGGCCAGACCGCGCAGCGCTCTCAATGCCCCACGGTGTTGGCCATTGTGAGCGCTGCCAGAGCCTATACCCGCAGAGGCTCTGTCGAGGGGGTTTTTTTGAGCTGGAATTGCCTTAATACCACAAGAAACCCCCTCTGTCACTGGCTTTCTGTCACAGTCGTCTTTTTCCTTTAATGCTCCACAGGTTTCAATACGGTGAATGAAGACAGGCCTCTCCTCTGTGTTTAGAGAAAGCTTTAATGTGGGCTTCTTTCATCTGTCTTCAGGCAGCAAATATCAGGTGTCCCGACGACACAGAGCAGAATCTCCTGTCTGTGAATGAGGAGGAGACATAATGCCTCACGACACCAGCTGTTTGAGAGTTTTCAGCAGAGGTTCGTACAGCTGCCACTGGAGGAAGTCAAGTGACAATAATAGGAAAGTGAGTATCTTCAGCCAGGTTTGTGTGTGTATTTAGGCTTTCACCTGTAAAAATGCTTTATTTGACCATTTTCCACATCAATGTTCATTCAGTGATCTGTCTCAAACTGCTCCACTGATGTTAGTTTTCTTTGTTCTGCTACTGAACACAACTTTTACAAATCCCAATAATCAGGGATTAACATTCTACAAAGACCGAATTCATGATATTAAACATTACAAATAAGCTGTTCTTACATGCATCCTGGGCTTTGATGGTTCAAATGGACACTTTAGTGGAGAGAAAGCTATTCACATGTTTTTACAACTTGGATAGTGAACAGATGAATGAAAATATGAGGTCCCCATTGTGTGCCAGGCAAAATAAACAAGCTGACAGGCTGTAACAGGCTTGTTTAGGGTTAGGAGGGAACTTGATCATAAAGGTGGAGGAGAAGGGGGTTGTGGTCTATAATTTTGCTCATAAATGAGAGTGTGTGGAAAAGGGCATGTGTGATGTTGAAAGAGCATGAAAGGGTTGTTTGTGTTGAGCTGTCATAATGAAATGCAAGGGAACAAAACCAACTATGTAAAAATGTTGGCTGCGTTCCATTATCTGATCTCGTTGCTGATAAAATTTATCACACACACTTTCACTCACACACACACGCTCACATACACAAAAACGATTCATGTAATTTTACTCAGGTATTACCAAAAAGTCCAGATATTTTTCCTACAACCTTTTTTCTCCTTTTTTTTTCTCCATTTCAGTGTTCGTGCTGCTGGTTCTCAGTCGTCACTGTGGTCTCTCTGTTCTCACTGTGCTGGATGTACATTTGTCTGGTTACGTTCAATGACAGAGAGGATGTTAATTCGTAAGTAAATGCAAAGAAATCACTGAACCACTCACTGAATAGTTAAAAAGAAGCCCGGAATTCTCCATATTTGTCAGTTTATATAAGTGACCCGTACTCTGTTAACCTCGTGCTACCCTCTGTTGTTCTCATATCAGGGAGGCATTCGCAGCGCTGAAACGGTGGGTGAACTGGTTCATGGTGCTGATCATCATTTCTGCCGTGTT